>NW_006399755.1:11408200-11448934 GCF_000299155.1 Elephantulus edwardii
CAACCCATCTATCTATGGTCAACTGATCTTTGACAAGGAGATGAAATCAGTGAAGTGGGGGAACGACAGCCTTTTTAACAAATGGTGTTGGCAAAATAGTCTTTATTCCACCTAATAGATTTCATCTTTTTGACAAAGATTGGTTGTCTATTGTTATTGCTGTTATGTGTCATCAAGTTGAAAGCAACTCATACCTGACCTTTAATGGGTTTTCAGAGACTGTAAATCATAGGGAAGGAGATTGCTCATCTTTCTCCCACAGAGCAGCTGGTGGATTTAAATGATATACCTTCAGGTTGACAGCACAACTCCTTCCCATTTGGCCACAAGAGGTCCCATAGAAAGATAGATTTAATCCTGATCTCTCAATTCTTTTCCATTGGTCTATGTGTCTGTCATTGTACCAGGACCTGGCTATTTTAACTACCACTGCAGCTGTAAGAGCAGGAAATGTAAAGTCTCCTACATTTTCTTCTTTGATAGTGCTTATCTGAATTCTCTTTCCATCCCGTATAAAGTTGGTTCATTTTCACATCTCTGAAGGGTGATGATGGGATCTGAATCTGGTGTGCATTCTGATTGTAGGTTGGTTACATTTGGAGCTCTGATGATGTAGTCTGTAGAGAGCTGTGCTGCTAAACCAAAGTTCTCACCTCTCTGGCAGCTTTAATACATGATATTTTAATTCATGGGAGAGATGGGAAATCTCCTCCTGTGCAGTTTACAACCTTGAAAATCCAATAAAGGGTAAACTGTGAGCTTGTTCCTATTTGATGGCAATGAGTTCAGTTGCATTTGATCACATTGGTATTTCAGTATCCATGGATGGGGTATATTCTCCCATTTATCTAAGTCTTTTTGGGCTTCTTCTAGTATCTTGTCATGTGTTTTTTTTTCATATGTTGTTGTTAGGTGTCATCAAGTTGAGTATGACTCATAGTGACCCTATGACAACCAATCTGAACCCTGCTCTATTCTAAGCCTCCTTCATCATGTCTGACACCCTAGCACCCACTGATAAAGTCACTAGTGTCAATCCATCTCATTGAGGGTCTTCTTCTCCTTCACTGACCCTCTATCTTTGCAAACATGATGTCTTTTTCCAAGGAAGAGCCTTGCCTCGCTACATGTCAAGTGCATGAAAGATGAAGCTTTGCCATTTTTGCCTCCAAGGTGCACTCTGGCTGAACCCTTTTCAAAACATATGTGTTCATTTTGCAGTCCATGGGGTAGTCAAAACTTATAGCACTACAACTCAAAGACATCAGTACTTCTGTCATCCTTTTCATCGTCCAACTCTGATGTGTAGCAGGTAATTGAGAAGACTATGGCCTGAATCAGCTACACCTTAAGTCTTCAAATTGACATCATTGCTTTTCAGCATTTTGGCGAGATCCCTGACAGTGGACTTGCCCAAAGTAATATGTCTCTTAATTTCTGCTGGTACCAGGGTGTTGATTGTTGATCCAAGGAAGATGAAATCATCCACAGTTTCAATCCTTTCTCCATCTATCATAATGTTGACTGTTGGTCCTGTAGTGAGGACTTTTGTTTTCTTGATGTTAAGATGTAATCCATAATGAAGGTCATAGTCCTTGATCTTCTGCAGCAAGCATTTCATACCCTTCTCACTTCCAGCAGATATATGGAGTCATCTGCATAACACAGGTGTGGTTTGTTTGTTTTTTAATTATTTTTTTGTGTGTGTACCGTCAGATCAGATCTGACTGGTACAGGAAGAGATTGTCCCCCCTTCCTCGGCAGAGCATCTGGTGGATTTGAACCGTGCGCCTCTGGGATTGCAGTGTAGCTTCTTGCCACTAGGCCACCAGAGCTCCCCTCATAACACAGGTTTTAATGAGTCGTCCTTCAATCTTGATGCCACATTCTTCTTCATAGAGTCTGGCTTCACAAATCATTTGTTTAGCATACAGATTGAATAATTGTGGAAAAAGGATACAACCCTGATGCACTCCCTGCCTGATTTCAGATCAGGCGATGTTACCTTGCTTGTTTTGCACAATAGTTTCTTGGTCTAGGTATAGATTTTGTATTAGCACAATTAAGTGTTCTGAGATTTCTGTTCTTCTCAATGTCAGCCATTATTTGTTATGATTTACACAGTCAAATGCCTTTGCATAATCCATAAAACACAAATAGACATTCTTCTGAAATTCATTGTTGTTGTTATATGCCATCGAGTTGCCTGTGACTTGTAGAGACCCTAAGTACAACAGCTCTGAACCCTGCCCTAGCCTAAGCCAGTCTCACTGACTCCAACACACCTGATCCCATTGCCCTAGTTACCATGGCAATCCACCTCATCTGGACTTTCCTCTCCTGCTGTCTCTCCACTCTTCCAAGCAAGCTGTCCTTCTCTAAGAACTGCAACAGAGTTTCAAAATCCTTGCTGCCTAGGAGAAACTTGGTTTTACGCCCTCCAGGACAGACCCATTTGTTCTATTGAAGGTCCATGGTATAATACTCTTCACAAACATCACAGCTCAAAGGCATCAATTCTTCTTCTGTCATCCTTAGTGATATATTGTCCTTCAAATAGGTGTGGTTACATGAATTCCCAAGTATTTAATATTTTAGGTTGCTAGACCTGTCTGGACCTTGAAATTATCACATTGTTTCAGCAATGTAAACAGAGACTGTAAGTTACAGAACTTAGCAGAAGCTCTGTGGCCAGGATCTTCCCTCAATAAGGCCTCAAACAAAAATATTTCTCTGAAGTTGGTACATGGGATTTGGGCTTAAATCCTCCTAAACAAGAGATGGACAACAGTGTGAGAGACCAGTAGCTTTGTGTAGTGCAAGGCATCCCAGAAATGACTAGTGATCATATTAAGAAGTGGTTGGGGAAGGGAGGGTTTGACCAAGTAGCCAGGTGTGCAAGGAATGTGCATATTGCAGGGAAAGAGTAGAGCCAAGTCACATGTGCTTGGGGGTGGGCTGGGGTGGGCAGTGAATGGGTTATTTCTATAAGGGAAGTGTCTTTTATCTGGGAGGTAAAAATGCTTGTCTGTCAGATGTTCTTCTAACACTGAACAACATTCATAGTAAGGCAAACTGGGAAGAAGGATTGGCCGTCCACTTCTGAAATATAACTGGCCTTTGAAAACACTATATACAGCAGAGCAGACTTAGAGTAGACTAGCAGATATAGTAACTGAAGTTGAGCCCTCAAACTTGGAAACACAAAGGAGGAGAAACAGTTGTAAGAAGAAATTAACAATTTATACATGGAATGTGAGAAGCATATATCTAGGAAAACTGGACATTGTAAATGAAACATGTAAATATTCACATATTGGGTATTAGCGAAATGAAATGGATTAGCATGGACATTTTTAATTCCATGATCATATGATCTATTATGCTGGAGATGAAAAGATGAGAAAAAAAGAGGTTGCTTTCATAGTTTAAAAGGCCATTTCTAGAACCATCTTGAAATACAATATTGTGACAGAATAATATCCATATACATAGAAGGAAAACCTGTTAATACCACTATCATTCAAATTTATGCACCTACAACCAAAGACAAAGAGAAGGAAATAGATGATTTCTATGGACTGCTGCTGCAGTCAGAAATCGATCAAACTTGTAACCAAGATGCATTGATAATAATGGACAACCAGAATGCAAAAGTTGGGAACCAGGAAGAAGGATCAGCAGTTAGACTTGGTGACAGAAATGAGACTGGGGATAGAATGATAGAATTCTTTTTTTTAAATTTTATTATTTTTGTGTGCCTGTACCGTCAAATCAGATCTGACTGATACAGGATGAGATTGTCCCTCCTTCCCCGTCAGAGCATCTGGTGGATTCGAACCATGCACCTCTGGGATTGTAGTTGCAGCTCCTTGCCACTAGGCCACCAGAGCTCCCCCAGAATGATAGAATTCTGATTTATTCATAGATAATACCTTTTATAGGAAACATAAACACAGGCTATACACATGGATCTCACCTGATGGGATGCACAGGAATTAGATTAGTTACATCTGTGGAAGGAACCATTGGAGAAGTTCAATATCAGCAGTAAAAACTGGGCCAGGGGTTGAATGTGGAACAGGCCATCAACTGCTCATATGCAAGTTCACATTACAACTAAAGAAGGTTAAATCATATTCACAGGAATAAAAATTTTTCCTTGAGTCTATCTCCCATGAATTTAAAAACCAACTCAGGAATAGGTTTGAGGCCTTGAACACTAATGAATGAAGCCAAGCTAAACTGAGGGAAGATAGCAAGGATATCATTCATGAAGAAGACAAACTCATAACAAAGAAAGAAGAGGAAGAAAAGACCAAAATGGATGTCAGAAGAGACTGAATACTGCACTAGAGCACCAAGAAGCCAAAACAAAGGGAAGAAATCAAGAAGTTAAGGAGCTGAACAGAAGATTTCAAAGGGCTGCTATGGAAGACACTGCAAAATATTTTAATGAAATGTGCAAGGAGCTGGAGTCAGGAAATCAAAATGGCCGAACTTGCTCAGCATTTCTTAAGCTGAAAGAACTAAAGAATAAATTCAAGCCACGAGTTGCAGTGCTTAAAGATGCTAAGGGCAGAATATTGAATGATTCAGGAAGAATTAAAAGAAGATGGAAGGTTTATACAGAGTCAATATACCAAAAAGAGTTGTCTGACTCAGAAGAATTTCAAGAAACAACATATGATCAAGAGACAATGGTGATGAAGGAGGAAGTTCAGGCTGCTCTGAAGGACTTGGCAAAAAAATAAAGCCCTAGGAATTGATGGAATACCAATTGATGTATTTCAGCAAACAGTGCTGCTCTGCATGTGCTCACCAAGTTGTGCCAAGAAATCTGGAGGACAAATACTTGGCCAATTGACTGGAAGAGATCCATATTTATCCCCGTTCCAAAAAAAAGGTGACCCAACAAAGTGTGGAAATTATTGAACAATATCACTCATATCACACACTAGAAAAATCCTGCTGAAGATTATCCAGAAAAGACTTGAACAGTACATTGACAGAGAACTATCAGAAATACAAACTGGGTTTAGAGAAGGTCGTGGCACTAGGAACATTATTGCCAACATCAGATGGATCTTGGCAGAAAGCAGAGAGTACCAGAAGAATGTCTATCTGTGTTTCATTGACTATGCAAATGTATTTGACTGTGTGAATCACAATAAATTGTGGCTAACTTTAATGAAAATGGCAATCTCAGAACACTTGATTATGTTTATACACAAAAACTATACTTGGAACAAGAAGCAGTCCTCAGAACAGAGCAAGGAAACACGTGTGGTTCAAAACCAGGAAAGGAGTGCATGAGGGATGCATCCTGTCCCCATACCTTTTCAATCTGAATGCAGAATAGATCATTTGGGAAGCAGGGCTTTATGAGGAGAAGTATGGCACCAGGATTGGAGGAAGACTCATTAACAATCTAGGATATGCAGATGACACAACCTTGCTTGCTGAAACTGAAGACCTGAAGCACTTGCAGCAAAAGATCAAGGACTATAGTCTTCAATATGGATTGAAGCTCAATATCAAGAAGACAAAGATTCTCACCACTGGGCCAATTGGCAGCACCGTATTAGATGGGGAAGAGATTGAGGTTGCTAGCAATTACAGCTTGCTCTGTTTCACAATCAACACTCTTATCATCAGCAGTCAGGAAATCAAAAGATGAATTGCATTGGGAAAACCTGCTGTCATGGACCTCTCCAGAGTGCTGAAGAGCAATGATGTCAGTCTAGATACAAAGGTGTGCCTAATCCAGGCCATGGTCTTCTCAATTACTTGTTACACTTCAGAGAGTTGGACAATCGCTAAGAATGACAGAATAGATGCCTTCAAGTTGTGGCGCTAGAGAAGAAGAGTCTTGAACATACCATAGATTGCCAAGAAAACAAACTGGTCTGTCTTGGAGAGGGTGAAACCAAGTCTCTCCTTGGAGGCTAGGATTTTGAAGCTCTGCCTCACTTACTTTGGGCACATGGCCAAGAGAGATCAGTCCTTGGAGAAGGACATCATGCTTGGAAGGGTGAATGGACAGTGCAGGAAAGGAAGACCCCGGATGAGATGGATTGATACAGTAACTGGGGTAATGGGAGTTGGTGTGTTGGAATTAGTGAGACTGGCTCAGGACAGGGAAGGGTTCAGAACTGCTGTACATAGGGATGCTATCCATTACAGGTGACTCAATGGCACATAACAACAATAACATATTATGACAGGTTTGGAAGTAGAAATGGCATCCACTTCCTAAATAACATGCCTCCAGAAACTATGCACTTTTATAAATATGGGTAGTTGTAGAGGGGCTTCAGGCCTTTTGTTCATAGGGTATCAATGAGTCATGCTCGACTCAAAGGCAATCAACAACAACAATTATAAATGGTATTGTTTTCTTTATTGTCTTTTTCAGAGTTTTCTTTGTGGTTGTATAGGAATTAAACTGATTTTTGGGTGTTGATTCTGTACGCTGGCACTTTGCTGAAACTTTCTATTAATTTTAAAAATTTTCTTGCTGAATCCTTGGAATAAGCTATATAACGAATCATATCATTTGGAAATTGTTGTTGTTGATTGCCTTCAAGTGGAGCACAGCTCATAGTGACCCTGTGGAAAAAAAAATGCCTGAAACCTATCTGTAATTATAGACATTTATCAAAGGTCATAGAGTTTCTGGAGGCATATCATCTGGAAATAGAGAACTTTTTACTTCTCCACCAAATCATATGCCTTTTATTTGCTCTGGCTAGGAATTGTAGTCTTCAATGTGGAATGAAGCTCAATATCAAGAAAATAAAGATTCTCACCACTAGATCAATTGGCAGCTTCATGATGGACAGAGAAGAGATTGAGATTGTTGATAACTTCAGCTTGCTTGGTTCCACAATCAATGCTCTTAGGCACCAGCTGTCAGGAAATTAAAAGATGAGTTGCAAGAACGAACTGGGGAGGAGGGTAGAGAAAACAGTGCAACAATGAATGAATGAAAACCCAAAATCTGTAAATGTTCACTAAAACTAAGAAAATTTAATAATAATTTAAAAAAAAAAGATGAGTTGCACTGGGAAAATCTACTGCCAAGGACCTCTCTAGAGTACTGAAGAGCAATGATGTCAGTCTGGAAACTAAATTGTGCCTGATTCAGGGTATGGTCTTTGCAATTTCTTGCTATGTGTCAGAGAACTGGACAATAACTTAGGATGATAGAAGAATTGATGACTTTGAGTTGTGGTACTGGAGAAGACTGTTGAACATACCATGGGCCTCCAGGGAAAAAAACCTGCTAGTCCAGAAGAGGGTGGAATTAGGCTACGAAGAGGTACCAGTCCTTGGAGAGGGACATCATGCTTGGAAGGTGGAGGGACAGCACAAGAGCGGAAGACCTTCAATGAGATGGATTGACTCAGTTACTGGAAAAAGGGGATTAGATCTATTAGAGATGATGAGATGGCTCAGGATAGGGCATCTTTCAGAGCTAATGATGAGTAAATCTTTCAGGCAAATATGAGTAGCAGGTAACTCGATGTCACATAACAACAACAACATCAAAAGTTGTAGCACAATATTTCATAGATGTGGTGACAGGACGTCCTTGTCTGGTTCACCTTTGCAAGAGGACAAGAAGAATGTTTTCAGTGTTTCTCATTGAGACTAATGTTTGGTTTTGGTTTTGTATATATGTTTTTAATTATGTTGAGGAATTTTCTTTCTATTTTCTTGAATGTTTTCATCCAAGATAGGTGTTGAATTTTGTCCCATGACTTTTATGATTTTAATGTGATCATGTAGTTATGTAGTGGATTGTGTTGATTGTTTTCCTAATGTTGAACCACTTTTGCACACCTGATAAATCTCACTTGATCATGATGCATCATTTTTTATATGGTGTCTGACTCTATCACTTAGGATTTTGTTGAGAATTTTTGTATCTGTGTTTATGCCGAATATTGATCTATAACTTTCTTTTTTTAGTGATGTCTTTGCTTGACTTTTGTATCAGAGTTATGTTTGTATCATTGAATGAATTTGGTAATACTATGTCTTTCTGTATTCTGCAATAGTTTTGGTAGAATGGTGTCAGTTCTTCGAATATTTGATAAAGTCAAACAGGACTTTTCATCTAGGACTTTTTTCAATTGAGAGTTTTCTTTTTATCTGTTTTATTCCTTCTTTTACGATGAGAATGTTAAAATTTTCTACCTTTATCTATGTTAGTTTGTGTAGGCAATGTGTTTCTTACAGTGGTCCATTTCTTCTGGGTTTTCTGCTGTGGTACAGTTCTTCATAGTGTTCTGCTATTATCCTTTTCACTTCATTGGTTCTGTTGATGTCACTCAGTTCATTTTTACTAGTGTTATTTGGATCTTCTTTTCCTTCATTATGTTTTCCAGGTTTGTTGTTTTTCTTGATTCTTTCAAAGAACCAATGTAGTTTTGTTGATTCTTTGAATTCTTTTTCTGTCTTCTGACTCATTTATTGTTATAATCTTCCTTCGTTTGCTTGCTGAACTGAGGAGGACCTGAAGTCCTTGCTGCAGAACATCAAGGACTGCAGCCTTCAAAATGGATTGAAGCTCAACATCAAGAAGACAAAAGATTCTCACCACTGGGCCAACTGGCAGCATCATAATAGATAATGAAGAGATTGAGATTGTTAAAAGCTTTAGTTTGCTTGTCTCCACAATCAACACTCTTGGTATCAGGAGCTAGGGAAAATCTGCTGTCAGGGGCCTCTTCAGAATACTGAAGAGAAACAATGTCAGCCTGGAGACTTAAGGTGTGCCTGATCCAAGCCATAGTCTTTGCAATTACTTATTTAATATTATGCATCAGAAAGCTGGACAGTGACTAGGTATGATAGAATTGATGCCTCTGAGTTGTGGTACGGGAGAAGAGTATTGAATATACCATGGACTTCCAGGAGAACATACAGGTTCATCACGGAGAGTGTGAAACCAGGCTGTTCCTTGGAGGCAAGGATTCTTAAGCTCCGTCTGACACACTTTGGGCATGTTGCAAGAAGGGACCAGTCCTTGGAAAGAGAGGGACATCATGTTTGGAAGGTGGAGGGACAGCACAAGAGAGGAAGACCCTCAAGAGATGGATTAATTCAGTGACTGGGGTAATGGGAGCAGGTGTGTCAGGGACAATAAGCTTGGCACAGCATAGAGCAGGGTTGAGAGCTGTTGTACGTAAGGTCGCTGTGAGTCACAGGCTACTTGATGGCACAACAAAAACAGCAGCAACAACAGCAAATCTTTATTGTTTCCTTTTTTCTAAAGACTGTAATTTTTGTTTGTTTTTTGCTGATCTTTATTATAATTGTTAAAGATGTTGTGTTAACATGTTTAATTTGGTTTTTCTTCTTTTCTACTGTGTCCCAAATGGTTGTTTTCATTCTCATTGGATTAACAAAAGTTTTTAATTTTTTTTTATTATTATTTTGTGTGCGTGTACCGTCAAATCAGATCTGACTGGCACAGGAGGATATTGCGCCTCCTTCTCCGGCAGAGCATCTGGTGGATTCGAACCGTGTTCCTTTGGTATTGCAGTGCAGCTTCTTGCCACTAGGCCACCAGAGCTCCCTTATTTTTATTTTTTATATTACATAGTGGTGTTCAAGCGGGGTGTTTAGTTTCTGTATACTTGATTTCTTCGTTCTTTGATGTTCCAGGTGTTTATTACTAATTGTATGACATTGTGGTCTCAGAAATGCTTTGGAGTATTTCAATGGCTTTGGATCTATTAAGGCTTAATTTGTGACCTAACATATGGCCACAATATTCTGGAGAACATTCCATGTGCACTGGTAAAAAAGGAATATTTAACACTTAATGGGTGGAGTGTTTTGACCATGTTTATGAGATCAAGTTGAGTAACATTTAGCTTGCCTGTATCTTTGTTGAATTTCTTTGTAGTTCTGCATTTAATTGAAAGTGATCTATAAAATCTCCTTACTGTTATTGTTGTTGTGTGCTAATGAGTCAGCACTGACCCATAGTTGACCCTCCAGGGGGCTTTCAGAGGCAGTGATCTCCAGGAAGGGTATTGTCCATTCTTCTCCCATGGAGCAGCTGGTGGTTTCAACCTTGTGCCTTCACAATTGCAGTGCAGATTCTTATAACTAGGCCACCGGAGCTCCCTAGATTCTCCTTACTATTGAGGCATTTTCTGTTTCTCTTTTCAATTCTGCTCATGTTTGATTTATGTATTTTGGGACTCTGCCGTTGGGTGCATAAATAGTAATTATAATTATATCTTCTTGTTCAATTGGCCCTTTAATCATTATAAAATGTCCTTTTGCCTTGAAGTGTATTTTATCAGAAATTAATATAGCAACCTCTACTCTGTTTTGATTGCCATTTGCTTGATATAGTGTTTTCACTCTTTGATTTTTAGTCTATTTTTGTCCTTGTTTTTAAGATGTGTCTCTTGTAGATGGGATATTGATGGGTCATGTTTTGGTATCTATTTGATGGGTCTTTGTCTCTTAACTAGTGTGTTTGATTCATTTATATTCAGGGTTATTATCCATAGGCATGATTTTATTGCTGTGCTTTTGTGTATGTTGTTGCTGATTCCTTTGTTCCATATTCTTTCTGTGCAGAGATAACTTTTTAGAAATGGCTTTTATAGCTTCCTTTGTTTTTTTGTTTTTTGTTTTGTTTTAGTGCTTCCTATGTCTTTATGATTTCCTCTTAAATTTTTTTAAGTTTATGATATTTCTTTGTGGCTACCTTGTAAATTATTATTATATTCCAAAGTTTAAAACAGTTTGTTCTGTCTTATAATTGTCTTCATTTCCTCTCCATTTGGAATTTCTGTAACACTATTGTTCGCTCTTTTTGCTTTGTAGTTATCCACACTTATTGACTGATGTCTCTGATTCCCCATTTTTACTATACTAAGCACATTTTATTCTGTATACTTTTATGTCTGGGTTGGTTTTTGGATGAGGTTGCCATGTGCTTAACTTCAGGTTGCTGTTTGCAATGCTAGTTCTATGCTTAAAGAACTCCCTTAGTATTTCTTGTAAGGTGAATCTGGTTTTCACAAAGTTTCTTAATTTTTGTTTATCTGAGAATGTCCTAACTTTGCCATCATGTTTGAGGGATACTTTTGCCAGTTTTATAATTCTTTATATGTTCTGAATTGACATATTTTCCTTTTATACTTTTATATGTGCCATCCCATTGTATTCTTGTCTGTGTGGTTTCTGCATGGTGTCCTTTACCTGTTCACACTTGGGTGCTTTTTCAGGCCCATAGTTCACGCCTGTCGGTAACCCTTCATTTTTCCTGAGCTGCTTTCAGTATTCTCTCGTTGGTTTTGGTAAGTTTGATTATGTTGGACCTCGACGATTTTCTCTTGTGTCAATCACTTTTGGAGTTTGTTGAATTTCTTGAATACTTAAAATTTTATCTTACATCATATTAGAGTAGTTTTTCTTTCAGCAAATACTAATTTCCTCTGGATTTTAACATTTTGATTTTGTCTTTTCCTGTTCAGGAATTCTAATCACATGAAAGTTATTCTTCTTGATGTTATTCCTCATAACTCTTTCTACATTTTTCTTGTTCCAGTTTACTGATTGCTCCTCTCTCAGATTACTATTAAGGCACTTGTCTTTAATCTCACTAATTCTGTATTCCATTTATTTCTATTATGTCTGTTCATTTGTCCTTCTAATGCAATATCTATTTATGAAATATTAGTTTAATGTTCTGGATTTAAACTGGCTGGGCTTTGTATGGTTTTGAATTTTCTATTTATTTTGTTGATTTGTTTTTGCTTTTTAAAAATGAAGATATTCATCAATACAACATAAAAAACTATGCTTTAAAAAAGGGAAAAATTATGCTTCATTGCTTCCCGGTCTTTTGGCTAGTATCAAGTGTGATGGTATAGGTCCTCTAGCGAGGGAAATATATTAAATAGATCTTTGGAACTAGGAGATAGATTAGGATCTTGCTCTGACCACTCCACTCATTGACCTGATATTGCAGTATCTCGAGGAATGGTGCACACACACTAATAGATATGTACACATGCTCCATGAGATGCCAAATCAGCAACCATTCTACACACACATGCTAAAAGAGTATATATTTTTATCATTTTTATTGTGATTTTAGTGAAAGTTTACTGAAAGCTTGGGTTTACATTTGTTCATCAATACACCTTGTCTTCCTTCTCTCTGCTCCAGTTCACTTTGCATACATGCCTTGTTCCAGATTGTTGTCACACATACAATGTTTATCATCCATGTCTTTCAGATACTCTTTCCCTTTACCCATTCTAATGCATTCTTTTCCTGTTCTTTCCCCAACCTAAATCTATCATATTTTCATAATAATGGTCTCACGCAGTATTTGTCCTTTATTGACTGAGATATTTCACTCAACATATTATCTTCCACACTCATCCCTGTTGTGTAGTGTTTTATAAGTTCACTGCCATCCCCTACCAGTGATGCATAATATTCCATTGTGAGTTATTATTCTATCCATTCATTTGTTGATAGACACTTGGGTTGATTCCATCTTTTCACTATTGTGAATAATGCTGGAATAAACATGGGCATGCATACATCTGTTTGTGGTGGCTCTGGTTTCTTTAGGGAATATTCCTAGTAGTAGAATGTTGTTGTTGTGTGCCATCAGGTTGGAACCAACTCATAGCTGATGCTCTAGTGGATTTTCAGAGGCAGTAAATCACACAGGAGATTGCCCACCAATCTGTTGCAGAGCACTTGGTAGGTTTGAACCATGTGCCTTTGGGATTGCAGCTCAGCTTCTTACTGTAGCATTTCTATTTCCAATTTTTTGAGGAAGTGCTATATTGCCTTCCATAGAGGCTGTACCATTTTACATTCCTACCAGTAGTGTGTGAGTTCCCATCTTGCCACATCCTCACCAGCATTTGTTGTTTGCTATTCTGTTGAACTTTGCTATTGTTACTGGGGTGAGATAACTGATTATTTTTCTTTTTATCTCTAATAACTAGGGATTTTGAACATTTATTCATGTGTTTGTTTGCCATCTGATTTTCTTCTTTGGTCTATTAATATTTTGTACCCATTTTGTGATTGAGTTGTTTTCTTTTTTCTTATTGAGATGCTAGAGTAGTCTATATATTTTAGATATGAGTCTTTATCAGATACGTTATTGTTAAGTATTTTTTCCCCAATCTATCAGCTCTCTTTTCACTCTGTTGGAGAAGATTTTTTGATATGCATAATAAGGATTTTATTTTTAGAAGGTCCCATTCATCTATTTTATCCTTTCCTGGCTGTAGGGTTTTTGTTATTCTTGGCAGTCCATTCATGCTGTAGTTTAGTTTTCTAGAGTTCTAAGCTTTCTCTGATGAATGTTATGGTCTTTGGTTTTACTCCTAGGTTCCTTTTCCACCTTGAGTTGGTTATGTATGATGTGAGGTGTGAGTTTTACTTCAGTTTTCTGCAGATAGTTTCTATTTTTGCCAGAAAAAAGAGGCTGTTTAATCTCCCACTTAACAGATTTCATCTTTTTGTCAAAGATCAGTTGACCATAGGTAGATGGATTGATTTCTGGTTTCTTGGTTCTGTTTCATTGTTCTATGTGTCTGTTGCTGTATCAGTACCAGAGTATAATAGGATTTCAGATCAAGAAGTGTGATGCTTCTTAACTTGTTTTTATTTTTCAGTAGTTCTTTGCTAATTCAGGGTTTCTATCCTTTTCAGATGAAATTGGAAATGGCCTCTTCCATCTCTTTGAAGAATGACATTGGTATTTGTATTGATATTGTATTGAACACGTAGATTGCTTTTGGTATAATTGTTATTTTCATGATACTGAGTTTTCCTATTTATGAGGAACGTTGATGTCAATTTGAGGACTAAGATGTACCTGATTCAGGCCATAGTCTTTTCAATCATTTATTATGTATCTGAGAACTGGACAATGAGTAAGGATGACAGAAGAATTAATATCTTTGAACAGTGGTGTTGGAGAAAAGTGCTGAATATTTCATGTGACTGCCAAAAGAACACGCAGATATAGATATGTCTTGGAGAAGGTGCAGTCAGAGTGATCCTTGGGGGCAAAGATGATGAAAATTTGTGTCACATACTTTGTGCATGTTGTTGTTAGAAGAGGTTATTCCTTGGAGAAGGACACTGTGCTTGGAAAGGTAGATGGTTAGTGAAGGAGAGGGAGACCCTCAACCAGATGGATTGACACAATGACTGTAGCTATAGGCTCAAATATGTCAGAGATTATGAAGATGGCACAGAATAGGACAGAGTTCAGATTTGTTATTTCTAGGATCACCATGAGTCATACTTGACAGCACCTAACCACAACAACAACATCCATGAGCATGGTATATCTTTCCATTTCTCTGGGTCTATTTTTGCATCTTGTAGTAGTGTTTTGCAGTTTTATTTATATAAGTCTTTTGTGTTTCTAGTTAGGTTTTTTCCTAAGTGTTTAATCTTGTGGTTAGTTTCTAACTGGTATTGTTTTTCTTGTTTTCTTTTCTATGGTTTCTTTGTTGTTGTTGTTATGTGCCATCGAGTCGCTTGCGACTCATAGCGACCCTATGCACAGCAGCCCTAAACTCTGCTCTGTCCTGTGCCAATCGCACTGTCTCCAACACTCCCATCCCCATTATCCCAGTCACTGAATCAATCCACCTCATAGAGGGCCTTCCCCTCCTGCACTGTCCCTTCACCCTCCCAAGCATGATGTCCCTCTCCAAGGACCGGTCCCTCCTCACAACATGTCTCTTTGTTAGTGTAGAGAAATCTGACTGATTTTTGTATGTTGTTCTTGTATCCAGTTACTTTGCTGAATTAGCTATGTCTAACAGTTTACTTGAAGATTCTTTAATATTTTCCAAATATACTATCATATAATCTGTATATAGAGATAGTTTTATCTCCTCTTTGTCAATTTTGATGCCTATTATTTCCTTCCCTTGTTTTATTGCTCTTGCTAAGACTTCCAAGACAATGTTGAATAGGAGTGGTGATAATGAGCATCCTTGCCTTGTTCATATTGTCAGGGGGAATGCCTTTAATCTTCCACAATTCAAGATGATGTTGGCTACTGGTTTAGAGTATACACCCCCAATTATGTAGAGGAGATTCTACTCTATTCCTATATGGTTGAGTGTACTTATTAAGAAATGTGTTGTATTTTATCAAAAGCTTTTCCTGCATCAATTGAGATAATCATGTGGTTCTTATCCTTTATTTTTATATGGTGAGTTACACTTATTGCTTTTCTTCTGTTGAACCATCCTTACATGCCCATTATTAATCCCATTTGGTCATGATATATTAGTCTTTTGATATGTTGTTGGATTATATCAGCAAGGATTTTAAGCATTTTTACATCTATGTTGAAGACAGATGCAGATTTAACGTTTTCTATTTTAGTGGTGTCTTTACCTGACTTTAGCATCAGTTTCTGTAATGCTTTCTGTAGAATTGGTGACAGCTCTTCTTTGAATGTTGGTAAAATTTTCTGGTAAAGCCCTTTAGTCCAAGACTGTTTTTTTCCTTGGGAATTTTTTTATGACCTGCTCAGTATCTTCTTTTGTGATGAGTTTGTTCAGGTGTTCTATTTCAGTCTATCTCCCCTCCACTCCCCATGGCTCCTTACCTCAAACCACTGTCCTTGGGTGTTGAGAGCACATTTCCTTTCCAGGTAGCTATCCAGATTTCACAGGATTACCTGTTTTTTTTTTTTTTTTTTTTTTTTTTTTACGGGCTTATTTATTTTATTGATGTTTCCCCCCAGATGAAAGTAATAACCAGCTAACAGATAAGCCTAATTTGGGTCAGGTGTCCCTTTTCCCACTCATGTAATTTTTCCCCCTCTTTCCTTTTTAATGACATAAATAATCTACATACATTATCAAAGACCATGTATATATTGCACGTAATTACATGGTCATTGTGAAGGTTGAAGCCATGTTCATAAAGTCTGAAAAGAAAGGCCTGGAAATCTTTGTTTTCTTGATATTGAGCTTCAATCCGTATTGAAGGCTGCAGTCCTTGACTTTCTGCAGCAAGCTCTTCAGGTCCTCCTCAGTTTCAGCAAGCAGGAGTGTGCCACCTGTATAACGCAGGCCGATGATGAATCTTCCACCAATCCAGATGCCACATTCCTCCTAGTACAGGCCAGTTTCCCGGATGATCTGTTCTGCATACCGATTGAAAAGGTATGGAGACAGCATACATCCCTGGTGGACCTCTTTCCCTATTTTGAACCATGCAGTGTCTCCTTGCTCTGTTCTGACGACTGCCACTTGGTCCAAGTATAGGTTTCGCATAAGCACAATCAAATGTTCTGGGATTCCCATTCTTCTCAGAGTCAGCCACAGATCCACCCTTACTCATGTTAAATCTCACCAAGAAATTCTCTCCTCTTGCGTGGGAGGTGCAGGCTCCTGCCACACGGGGCCGCCGTGAGCCCAGGGGGTCCCACCAGTGCCAGGTCTTCTGTGGCTGGCTGTCCAGTGAGGCAGGTGACCCTCCTGGGCAGTGGAGGGGTGCCAGGGCTCCCAGGAGGGTGTGATGGTGCCGGGCTCACCCTACCAACCAGAGACAGCTCCTGAAGGGCCTGGAGAGGCTGGGACAGAGGCCCTCGGGCAGAGCGAGTGTGGTGTGGACACTGGCAGAGGAGTTGCTGCTATGGTCTTCAGAGGGCTGCGGCCGCAGACAGGAGGGGAGCAGCAGAGCCTGGGCGGCGGGTTGACCAGTCAGGAGGCAGGGCCTTCGTGGATGGAGGGAATGGTCACCCCACGGCTTGTGGCTCTCAGCTCCTGCCATGGCCACTCTCCACAACGGGCCCTGGTGCCCACTTCCTCCCTCCACTGTCATGATGTCATCCTGCTGGTGGCTCTTGGAGGGGATGGCGGCCCAAGTGGCCAGAAGGTGGCTCTTCCTGGGCACCCAAGGAATCTCACCACAAACGACTTCCTGCCAGGACCAGGGTGTCTGCCTCCTCCAAACCAAGCTCAGCCAGAGATCCTGCCCATGGACTCACCGAGAATGGTCACCCAGGTTAAGGCCAAGTGCGACAGCTACGTCCTGCTGGAAGCCCTTCTGGGTCTCCCAGGCAGAATCCACCTCCTGTCACTTCCTGTGATAGTTCAAATTGTTTTTCCATTTGCTATTCTGTTTATTTCTGCCCTTATCCCCTCCCCCCTTTTTCCTTGTTGTGTACCTTCAAAATTGAATCCAACTGGCACAGGAGGAGATTGCCCCTCCTTCTCCAGCAAAACGTCTTGTAGATTTGAACTTTGCTCCTTCAAGATTTCAATGCTGCTTCTTGCCACTAGGCCACCAAAGCTCTCTTATTGCCCTGATTTTTATTATTTCCTTTCTTTTAGAGGTTGTCAGGTTTGCTTGCTGTTCTTTTCCCATTTTCTGGAGATGTTGGGTTAAAGTGTTAATTTTTATTGTTCCTTTTTGATGTGTTTGCTTACTGCTGTGAATTGACCTCTAAGTACTGCTTTTGCTGTATCCCAGAGGTTTTGGTAAGTTGTATTTTCGTTGTCATTTATTTCAAGAAACTTTTTTATTTCTTCTGTTACTCATGTGTGTTCAAACAAAGTGTTATTTACCTTCCAGGTGAATGGTTTTTCCCTCCCTATTTTCTTGTTGATTTATAATTTTATTGCATTCTGGTTTGAGAAAATGCTTTATAGTATTTCAATGTTTTATGACTTATTGAGGCTTGCTTTGTGACCTAAAATATGATCTATTCTAGAGAACGATCCATGTATGCTGAAAAGAATGTGTATTGAACTTTGGTAGAATGTGTCCTTACTTGTCATCTATAATGGTTTTTACCCTGATATCTAGTTTATCTGAGATTAATATTGCTATTTCTATCCTTTATTTTATTTGTTTCCATTTGCTTGGTATATTTTTTCCTCCTCACTCTTATTTTTAGTCTGCCTTTATCTTTGTTTCTCAGATGTGTCTCTTGTAGACAGCATATTGATGGACCTTGTTTTTTCATCCAATCTGCTACTTTTATTCTCTTTGTTAGTACATTTAAGCCGTTCGTATTCATTGTAATTATCAAGAGGCAAGATTTTATTACTGTCATTTTGTTAGTTCTTTTTTGTGTTGTTGCTGATTACTTTGTTCCATCTACTTTTCTGAGGCATCTCTATTTTGTCTGTCGTCTTGTCCTTCCATACATTTTCTGTTACTGAAATTTTGGTCGTAATATTCCGGATTTAATTTTGCTGAGTTTTGTATGGCTTAGAATTTTCCACATGCTTTGTTGGTTTGTCCTTGTAACTTTTTAAAGTCTTCTCTAGTTTTATCTGTATTACTCTTTAACTATCTCAAATTCCACTGGATACTCTTAGCTATAATTCTTTTTTTATTTTAGGAAGATCTCATGCAATTTCTTCTTCTGAAAAGTTTTTGTTCTGCATTTTAGTCACTTATTTGTATTATCTTGCCCTTTATCTCTGTGCATGTGTTTGTGTGTGGTTGTGTGTGATTTGAAGTTAATCTGTTGCCTTTGAAAAATTGTTGTATCATATTTGTTTTCTTCTGTTTTTATATATCCAGTTGAGTGGAGTAAGTTTGCTATTTAGCCCACTGCTTTGTTAGTTTTTATGCTTTTGTCTCCTATCTTCTTGTGGGTGTGACAGAGAATGGAGAAGGACATGCAGTTCTACATTTGCTGGTCTCAACAGGATCTTTCCTAATTCCTTTAATGCTCCTTCTACCCACCAAACTCTGTGACCTCTTGATTTCCTCTCTCCCCACTTTCAGTCCTCCTACTCCATCTCCTTCCCCCTTTGGGCTTTTATACACATATCTGACTAGTTATCCTTCTATTTTTACAATAATTGTGTACATCTTTGCTTTTTAACACTTCAAAGAGATATTTTGAAAAAATTGGTTTGTAAATGAAACATCCCAAATACCCATCAACAAATGAATGTATTGCAAAATTGTGGTATATCCACACAGTGGAGTAAAGAGGTCATTTGTGACAGATTAGCACAGCACAAATTATTGTTAGATTTTCTGACTGCTGCTTTCATAGGTGTTGATTGTGGATACAATTTACATGAAATCCTTGACAATTTCTTTTCATACTATCTAACAGCTCTGTGATTACATTTGCATGAGCAAAACCAAATCCATTGCTGTTGAATCATTTATAACTCATAGTAACCTTCTTTTGATTTCCAGTACTGTGGATCTTTAGAGATCCTCAAAGAGTACTGGTTGATTCTAACTTCCAGCCTATAACAGGCTATGCCACATATAATTCACATAGTATACACACAAATATGTTTCAATTGTACATGTTAACTTACCTTCGCCAATTCAGAGTTGCAGCCATCACCACAATTTTAGAACATCTTAGTTGTTCCTAAAAGAAACACTGTGCCTCTTAGCCATCATCTCTCAGTTAACCCCACATCTCCAAGGTTAGGCAACGTAGAGAGCCTTTGGGGTTTGAACATTCCATATATTGAATGTATTTTTCCTGTTCATCTTTAAATTCCATGAGAACTAGGATTTTGACTGTTTCATTCACTCCTGACTATCTAGTATCTGACTGGGCACTAAATAATTAATTAATTCAACAAATATTCAAGAGTGTTAAGCAGGGATAATATGATCTGATTTACATATTAATGAATTAATAAATGAAACATGATATATATATTGAAAGATTATATAAAGCACAGTGCACATGAAAAAAAGAAAACTTTGCCATTATGAGGGAATAAGACTAAGCCCAGGACTCATTCAAATATTATAAAAGACCCTTTCCATAAAGTTGGCTTATTTATATGAAGAATGTGCTTTTTTTAAATGGCAAAATACTAAAACTCAAAATTGTTTAAACAACAACAACAACAACAACAACAAAGTTTAGACAGAAAAGAGATGTTATTGGCTTATTGTTTTTATGTTGTTAGGTGCCATTGAGTCAAGTATCGCTTACAGTGACCCTGTGAACAACAGATCTGAACCCTGGCCTATCTCGTGCCTTCTCATCATCTCTCACACGCTTGATCCCATTGCTGCTGTCACTGTGTCAATCCACTTTGTTGAGGATCTTCCTCACCTTTGCTGTCCCTTCTGCCTTTCCAAGCATAATGTCCTTCTCCAAGAAATAGTTCTCCTAGCATCGTTCTCAAAATATATGAGATGAAATTTTGTTATCTTTGTCTTGCAGAAGCACTCTGGCTCCACCCTCTTCAAGATACACATGCTTGTTCTTTCAGTTCTTCTTTGGATATTCCATACTCCAACACCACAGCTCAAAGACATCAATTCTTTTTCTGTTATCCTTATTCATTGTCCAGCTTTCAGATGGAAAGCTTCAGCATAGCAAGTGAGTCCTCAGACTGATGTCATTGTTCCTCAATAATTTGAAGAAATTCCTGAATGTAGACTTCCAGTGCAGTATGTCTCCTGACTGACTGTTGGTACCGAGTGTACTGATTGTGAATTCAAGTAAGATGAAATTGTTGACAGTTTCAATCCTTTTCCCATCTATCATGATGTTGCCTTTGGTCCCGTGATGAGAATTTTTATTTTCTTTTCATTGTGATACAATTCATATGGAAAGCTGCAGTCTTTTTTACCTTATGCAGCGTTTCAAGTTCTGCTCACTTTCAACAAGTAAGATTGTATCGTCTGCATAATACAGGTTTGGTTTTTTAAAATATGGAATGCTGGAGCTCTGGTGGCCCAGTGGCAAGAAGCTGTGCTGCAACCCCAAAGGCACACTGTTCGAATCCACCAGATGCTCAGGTGGAGAAGGAGGGACAATCAGATACAATTCAACAGTACACAACAACAACAACAACAAATGTATGAAATGCTTCATGTATTTGCATGCAATCCTTGCATAGGGGCCATGTCAATCTTTATTGTATTGTTCCAATTTTAGTATATGTGCTGCCGAAGCAAGCACATAATGCAGCTTATTGATGAATCTTCCTCTGGTTCTGATGTCACATTCTTCTTTACAGAAGAATAGCATCCAGCTTCTTGAATAATTTGTTCAGAATACAGATTGAATAGGTATGGAGAGAGGGTACACCTCTGAGGCACACCTTTCTTAATTTTAGGCTGTGCAGTGTCCCCTTACTTTGCATAACAGCCCCTTGGCTTAGGTATAGGTTTCACATGAGCACAATAATTAAGTGTTCTGGGATTTCGATTCTTTTTTTTTTAATAATTTTAATGAACATTTACAGAGAATTTGGATTTCCATTCATTCATTGCTGCACTTCTCTACCCGCCCAGCCCTCTCCCCCTGCCCCCCATTTCACTCCTCTCTTTCAAAAATAAAAGAAAGACTCCCTCCCTGGTACACAATCCCCCCGCACCCCTCCCACTGCCCCAAGTACATTCCACTATGCAACCTTAATTGTGGACTCTTGTGATAACCATAATACCCTATCTATCATACATCGCTTTTAAATTATTCACTCCTTCATCTGTTTCAGTGCAGTATACACAATTTATCCAGTTTTTCTCAGTCTTACCCCCACCCTGATATCAGTCCCATTTTACAGCAGTGGCAACATGCAATATTTGTCCTTTTGCGACTGAGATATTTCACTCAGCATAATGTCGTCCAGGCTCACCCATTTTGAATAATATTGAATGAGTTCCTTGTTTTTCAATGCAGCATAGTATTCCATTGTGTGAATATACCACAGCTTCTCGATCCATTCGTTTGTTGATGGGGGATTTCGATTCTTTTCAATGTTAGCCATAATTTGTTAAGCACAGTCAAATGCTTTTGCATTGTCAATAAAGCACAAATAGACATTCTTCTGGTATTCTCTGCTTTCAGTCAGGATCCAATGACATTCCTGGTGCCATGGCCTTTTCTAAACCCAGCCACAATTTCTGGCATTTCTCCTAAACAGAGCTAGCTATAACCAAAGCTAATTCAAAAGCTCTAGTAATATCAGAAATCTCTGTGTTTTCTCATCTCTGTGTTTCTCCCTAATGAGTGGCTCCATCATCCATGGCAGGATGTTCATGATATCCTGAGGCACTAGACATTTGTGACCACAGTCTCAGGAGAGAGAGTCCACTCTCCCTTGATTTTGTCTTTTGTTCCCATAAAGCCTGTCCAAACAAGTACTCACCCCTGGAATAGCCTGTGTCTGGGAGTAGTAGACACTTAGATTGGTTAAGCTTGAGTTACAGGTCATCTCCACTGGGATTAAGGCTCATGGATGAAGGTTGTAGAATTCAGCTTCACTCAGAATGGGCATCCCTCAGAGGAGAGAGGAGTTCATTCAAGTAAAGAAAAAGCACAAGGAGATTTGAAGCCAGCAAACAGCAGTTATCTACCATAACAAATATTTAGTTCTAGATTATGATCAGTGTGGAAAGAAGAGAATAGGACGGTGCACAAGAGTGTCATGGAAGGCCCTTATGTAGCCTGGGAGTTCAGAGAGACTTCTCGGAGAGGTATAGGTGAGCCCTTGCTGGGCAGGGCCCGAGGCAGCCATGTGTGCAAGGGCTTGGGGTGCTGGGGGTGTGGGAAAGCTATCTGAGGGCTGAGAAGAGGCTGGCATGGAGTGTGATGAGAGGTACAAAGCAGGGGAGGTGAGGCGGGGTGCCAACTCTGCAGGGCCTAGGAGGTTCTCGCAAGAATACTTTCGCTGCCTGTATGCTCAGTGGATTTGGGCACCACTGAAGGGTCGTAAGGAGGATAAGAGATGGGCCACAGGCTTAATTACACTTCAGAAGCTCTCTTTGGGTTTCGGGGCCTCAGGATTGGAGGGGCCCTGCATGGGCAAGG
This sequence comes from Elephantulus edwardii, assembly GCF_000299155.1. Taxonomy (NCBI): domain Eukaryota; kingdom Metazoa; phylum Chordata; class Mammalia; order Macroscelidea; family Macroscelididae; genus Elephantulus; species Elephantulus edwardii. The sequence continues at coordinate 11,431,020 of NW_006399755.1, forward strand.
GGAAAGAGGACTATGCAGCCAGTATTCTTACCCTCTTCTTCTCATTGAAATGGACATGCAGGAATCTTCGATGAAGTGCCCTTATGCCTGGTCAAGATGCCTGGGAAGGGAGAGGATGACAGCAAGATGGTTCCGGTATGTCTCCTGCTCACCCCGTAGGTGACCTTCCTGGGGACTTCCTAGCTCCCCACAGTCACCGCCTTGCATCCCCTGTTCCCCTGCCCAGCTTTTCTCTTCTCTATCACACTCACCACCATCTGATACTGTATGCCTGGCTTGTTGTGTTGTTGTTATGTGCCATCGAGTCGCCTGCGACTCATAGCCACCCTACGCACACTAGCTCTGAAAACTGCCCTATCCTGAGCCCATCTCATCACCTCCGAGTCACTGAGTCAGTCCATCTCATCAGGCGTCTTCCTCTCCTGCACTGTCCCTCCACCCTTCCAAGCATGATGTCGCTTTCCAAGGACTCATCCCTCCTGCTTATGTGCCCAAAGTATGGCAGATGGCTTATTCAGTCTTATTTATTATCAATCTTATTGACTCTAAATGGTAACCTGCATAATGACATGGCTTTTTTGTCCATCTTGTTTTCATTCCACTCCTAGTGTCTAGAGCTGTGCCTGGTACATTGTTGTTAGGTGCTGTCAAGTTGAGTATACCTCATAGCGACCCTGTGAACAATTGATCACACTGTCCTATCCCATGCCATCTTCACAATCTCTGACACACTCAAACCCATTGCCACTGTCACCATGTCACCTTCTTGGTTGGTGGTGTTCAATAAAAATTTTCTGATTGAATGGATTATGAAATGGACTTTGCAAAGAACAAAAAGGCTGAATATGGCCTTTTTCTGGGCACAGGCAGGGCAGACCTAGCCCAGGTCTTGGCCATACCAGAGGCCAGAGAAGGCCAGTCCATTAGGGCAAGTACAATTTGATGATGGCCAGAGGAGGTAGACTGGACTGGCAGATGTTCATGACTATGACATATTGAGACTGAAGGTAAGACTGAAAGATGGACAGGGTCCAAGGCAGGGAATCCACCCAAGCTAAGAAACAAGGGAACCTAGGTGTGCAGCCAGCACTAGGGGAGTCAGTGAGAGAGAGGTCCTGACTCCAAGTTGCTTAGAGTCAGGCAGCTCCATCTGGGGGCACTTCAGAGTGGGAAGCATGGGAATGACCAGATGTGAAAGGAATGAGTGTTCATTGCTGTCTTGGAACCTTTGGACTAGCTCTTTCCTCTGCCAGGAAACTTATTCTCATTTGTGGAAATTATTGAACAATATTATTGATAACACATACAAGCAAGATTCTGCTGAAGATTATCCAAAAACGACTGGAACAGCACATCAACAGTGAACTGCCAGAAGTGTAGGCTGAGTTTAGAATGGGCCATAGTACTAGGGATATTGTAGCTAATGTTAGATGGATCTTGGCTGAAAACAGAGTACCAGAGGAATGTCTATCTTTGTTTCATTGATTATTCAAAGGCATTTGACTGTGTGGATCATAACGAACTGTGGCTGACTATGAGAAGAATGGGAATCCCAGAACACTTGATTGTGCTAATGCAAAACCTACACTTGGACCAGGAGGCAGTAGTCAGAAAAGAGCAAGGAAACACTGCATGGTTCAAAATTGGGAAGGGTATATGCCAGGGATGTGCCCTATCTCCATAGCTTTTTAATCTATATGCAGAACAGATTATCCGAGAGGCTGGGCTGTATGAGGAGAAATATGGCATCAGGATTGGAGGAAGATTCATCAACAATCTGCGTTATGCAGATGAACAACTCTGCTTGCTGAAACTGAGGAGGACCTGCAGAAGGTCAAGGACTGCAGCCTTCAATATGGATTGAAGCTCAATATCAAGAAAACAAAGATTCTCACCACTGGGCCAATCAGCAGCATCATGATAGATGATGAAGAGACTGAGATTGTTCACAGCTTTCGTTTACTTGGCTCCACAGTAAACACTCTTGGCACCAGCAGCCAGGAAATTAAAAGAAGTATTGCAATGGCAAAGTCTGCTGTCAGAGACCTCTCCAAAGTACTGAAGAGCAACAATGTCAGTCTGGAGACTAAGGTATGCCTGATACAGGCCATGGTCTTTGCAATCACTTGCTATGCATCAGAGAGCTGGACAATGAGTAGGGAGGATAGGAGAATTGATGCCTTTGAGCTGTGGTGTTGGAGAAGAGTATTGAATATACCATGGACTGCTAAGAAAATGAACAGGTTCATGGTAGAGAGGGTTAAACCAGGCTGCTCCTTGGGGACAAGGATTCTGAAGCTTCATCTGACATACTTTGGACATGTTACAAGGTAGGGCCAGTCCTTGGAGAGGGATATTGTGCTTGAGAAGGTGGAGGGACAGTGCAGGAAAGGAAGACCCTCGAAGAGATGGATTGATTCAGTGACTGGGGTATGGTGGGTCAGTGTGTTGGGGACCGTGAGATTGGCAAGGGATAGAACAGGGTTTAGGGCTGTTGTACATAAGGTCGCTATGAGTTGCAGGCCATTCGGTGGCACATAACAACAACAACAATTGAAGTGAGGCCCATGTTAGGTAATTTATGCAAAGCCTTGGGAATAGTGCCTGTGGAAACAGGGTCTTTTTAGTGAGCTAACAAATTTTTATTGAGCACCTGCTACATGCTATTAATTCTTTTTTCAATTAATTGAGGGGTATGTTTGTATATGTGTGTGTTCTGTGCACTGTTAAGACACTAAGGATTCAACAGTGAGCTGGCACTCTAGTGTGAGGAGAAAGGCCTTCCTCCTAATTTCTTCACATGGTAGACCAATCCTTGTCATTCAGCCCAAATCCTGCTTCCTCAAAAAAGTCTTTCTGACCATTTGATCTAAGTTAGCCTTCTCTCCACCATTTCTACTGCTATTTTCAGTTATCAGGGGCTGTTTAACAAAATGTCTCAAAACTTAGAGGCTTAAAAGTTCACTGTCTGCTGGGAAGCATGTATTGAAAGGCTCCAATTTCTCATGGTTCTAAGGCTTGCCTGGGCTCAACTGGGTGGTTCTTCTGCCCCAGTGTTGTAGCAGGAGATCACTGCTGGAGCCAGAACCTTCAAGATGACTCTACCGTGCAGGGCTTCTCTCCACACACGTCTTCTCTCATCCCATATCATTCCATATTATTCCATAGTCTAGCCTTGGCTTCAATACTGCATGACAGATGAGTTTTAGAGAAGGCGTGGGGGGGGGAGGGCAGAGGAATTCACCTGCTTGCCACTTCCCTTAATGACTTGGCTAGGAGTTGACACAGCATCACTTTCATTGTATTTTGTTGGTCAACAGTAGTTGTAAGACGAGTGCAGATTTAAAAGGAAGTAGACTCCATCTCTTGACAAAAATGGGGAAGAACTTGTGGTCATCCTTAACCCACCACTTTCTCCATCTGAGGTGTTTCTTTTGTTATCTTTCTTACATAAAAGTGTGTTTTGATTTGTTTACCTTTGGTGGGAACTCGTAAATTAACTGGACATCAGTTCACACATTCCCTCTCCGGAAGCGGACTGCCTTAACCTGATCAGCATGTACTAGAGTGCCCTTACGAAGTGATTCCAATGGTAGAGCGTCAGGGTGAGGTGCTAGGACCCTTCCCGTCCACCAGCTCCTGCCTCTTCTCCTCTCTCAGTTGGCTGGAGGTGAGGGAGTGCTTTGCAGCCTCTGACACCTGATTCTTCTCCACACCCTGGCTTTGAGGGATTGTCCTCGCCACCCCATTCCTTGCCACTGTGATTTTCTCAATTCTTCCCCTCACCCCAAGCTCCCCCTGTGGTTATTTTCTTCTCCTGAGGTGGTGCGTGTGTCTGGCATCTGGGGAGAAGCAGGTGGACGTGTTGGGTGGTTAATGGGTGGTGTGTGAGCATTCCTTGGGGGTGAACTTCAGAGGGTGTTCACCCTGTGTCTTTGTTCTATGCTGCTCCTGAGATGGGGAATGCCATCACGCTCCAGAAGAGTCCGAATCTGCTGGAAGCAGCAGGAGAAAAGAAGACTGTGATGAAGAAGATGATGGTGTGGAGGGCACGTCTGGTTCTGTGGTACTAGGGTGGGGGTGCAAGTGGAATGGCCGAGGCCGCTGCTGAGGAGACAGGGCACTGAGTGGGGCAGAGGACAGGAGGAGGAAGGAGTGGGACATGGGGCTTGAGTCTAACCAGCTCCTCTTCTAACTTCCTGAGGGCGTTTGGACAATCACTTCCTTTGCTGAGCCTCATTCCCCTCATCTCACAAATGAATGAGAGGCTGTTAAAACCCAAACCCAACCCACCATCCTTGAGTTGACTCTGACTCATAGAGACCTTCCTTTCCGAGGTTGTGCAACTTCATAGGAGGAGACTGCATTTCTCTGATGGAAGAGAAAAGATTTGAACCACTGACCTTTGGTTAGCAGCACACACATAGCAGACTGCATAAAGAGAGCTCCTCATTGGGTTGTTGAAAGGCTACAACCCACTAGTTAATTGTAAAGCCGTAGGCGTCTGTGAGCAGCTTTTATTATTTATGCATTTTTGTCTCAAAAATTCTTTCGAGTGGCAAGCTTCAGAGTGTTTCTTCACTATTTCAAATGTCATTTATGTCTTTTTCACTATTGTGCTAAATGCAGCCACTTCTCAGTCACTTGGCAGAATGGGCGGCAGGCAGTATTACCACTGATGTTTTCAAAATTATATCTGGCTTTCCTTAAAAAGAAGGAAAAAATCCTTTCCCCTTTGTAACTTCACTTAACATTAATCAGGCACTGTGAACAGGGGGTTGGATAAAACCAGATAGTCATTTTGATTATGTCCTGTCAAGTCAGAATTGACCCACAGCTGACGCTCCAGCAGGTTTTCAGAGGCAGTAATTGCCCATAGGAGGCAATTGCCTACCTTTGTTCTGTGGAGCAGCTCGTGGATTTGAACTGCCTTCTTCTGGGTTGGCAGTGCAACTCCTTATCACTAAGCCACTTGAGCTTGCAAGTGAGACATTTAGAAGAATTAAATTAAATGACTGTTAAGGGTCATCCATGATACTTTAAAACATGCCTCCCTACTGAGAGGCCAAGGGCACAGTTCCTGCTGAGTCTTCCCGGCTTCCAGGTGGCTGCAGCTGCGGAAGGGGTAGGGTGTTTTCAGTTTTCAGTGGCCTTGAAATGAAGGCCCAGGAGGAGTCTGAGCAGTGGGTGGTATATCAAGCTCCTGAAGGCGGGATATGGCACTAGTTGGGGCTCTGTGCCAAAGGGGTAGGTGGCCAGCTCCCTGTTGAACCCTGTCCCCTTCATCAGCCAGTCTGGGGTCCTCTCTCTCCAGAGACAGATCCAGGAGGAGCCGCTGGATTCGCTCTCGAGCAATGTCCGCCAGAAGGCCATGGAGACCCTGACCCAGCTGAGGTGTCCACGATACTCCTTCCCCTCCTCCTATCTCCATCCCTGCCGGTCTAATCAGGGACCTCTCACAGTGCCCCCACTGCCCCCCACCTTCTCCTCTCCTTCGCCCAATTCCTGCCAGGGCTGTCTGACCTTCACACCCCACTTCCTTCTCCCTTGCCTCCTCAACTCCTCCCTTCATGGGATCTAACTCTCAGGCCATCCTCACCCCAGCCTTACGTGGCAGTTTCCCCCCTAGCATCAGAGCCCACCGTCATTTCCCACTCCCTCACTGGTTCCTTTGCTTCCTATCTTTCTTCCAGCCACACTCAGCCTATCCTGGGGTTGCAGGAGAAGTCAGAGCTGGTGAACATATGTGTGAAGAGCGTGTTCTCCCTGCCTTCCGTGCAGGCCATGCAGGAGAAAGATGAGGTCCAAGCTGAGTCTATACGGGTGAGCATGCCTGACCTCCCAGGGAAGATGTCTTTAGCCTGTCTGCTCTCCAGCTTCACACTAAGGTGTGTTTCTGGGTTCCTGGGGAACTTACCTTGTTAGCTGCCTGGCCTTCCTCACCTTTCTTGGCCTGAGGAGCACTCAGTGAATTTTTGGTCAATGAGTGGAACCTCAAAAAAGGAGGAGCAGAGGGCCCTGCTTACTTCCGGGGAGATTTTGGCAGGGCTAGAGGAGGTGGCTAGGATCTAAGGACTAGTCCACAACAAAGAAGGATTAGGGGAGCTGGGCTGTGGTTTGGAGAAGAGGAAAAGCAAGAGGCTGGTGTGAGCACCTGTAAAACGCTGCCAGACCATCCAGACAGGAGCAGGCAGAGGGACCTGTAAGATAAAGGGGGAGCTGGGGTCCCGAAGGAGACTAAAGAGAAGATTTCTATCTCAGGGGAGGCACATTCGTTTGTTCTTTCAGTTAACAAATATCAACTGAGTGCCTACTTCATGCCAAACTCAGTAACTGAGGCAGGCGGAGGGGAGATGGAAACTATCAAAGAATCTTCTGAATAAATGTAAAATTGCAACAATGGTAAATGCTGCTAATAACAATGACTTTATGCTGTGAACCGGGGCGCTGGTGACACGGTGATGATGGATGATTAACTGATAGGCGCTAAAGGTTGGTGACTTGAATCCACTGGATGAGGCACTTGCTCCTGTAAACACAGCTGTGGAAACTCTATGGGTAGTTGGTTGTTCTCTGTCCTGCAGGGTCACCAGGGTCAGCAGCCATTCAGAGGCAGTAGGTTTGGTGGTACTCTGCATTAGAGGGCACATTTCCCCGAGGCAGTTGTGAATGTGGACCTGAGAGTTGTTAGAAGTGATTTGCTCATGCCCTCCAGGAACATCCCCCAGCCCCAGAGTAGTGGAAGGCAGAAGTGGACAGAGATAACACAGTGACTGCAGGATGAAAGAAGAGGCTGTGCCTGGAGGCCAGAGGGTAGGGGTGAGAGCGGTGAGGTGAGGCTGGAAAGTCAGTGGGGTCAGGCCACTCTGGCAGGTTGAGGGTTTTTTCAATTCTTATTCATTCATTGTTGCAATTTCTTCTCTTCCCCACCTCTCCCCTCCCCCAGCCGACTTTGCAGTGCACCTCTTGTTGCAGTTTGTTGTCATAGGTTGAGTGTTCTGAGTCTGGGTGGTGCTATGCTGAATTGGGAGGTCCTTGCGGGGTGAGAAGGCAGTCATCTTGTAGTACCAGGTATGGTCAGCAGAGGTCAGTGCTGCACAGTGATTAGCAGCACGTGGCGGGGAAGGAGGTAGGTAGTTGGTCCTTGAGGCTTGCTTGGTGGTTGTGGTGTAATCTGGAGAGCCACTGATTTGTGACCTTGTCAAAACTCAGGAAGGCTCAACAGCAATAACCTGGAACATGCTTTGGGGGGGGGGGGCTGGAAAGAGGAAGGGAGGTAAAGAAGAAAAATTCTTGCCAAAGTGACTAACCCCACTACCCAGCCTGTGTGCATGTCATACCCCACCTTTGTAAGACAATTCCAGAACTCTGCAGTAGTTGATGGGATGAGAAAACCTGCAACTTCAAGGGAAGGATAGTTTTCTTAAAGGAGAAATCTCTTTTGGTCTAAGAGTTGTTATGTGCTGTCCAGTCGACTCATAGCAACCCCTATGCACAACAGCTCTGAACTGTGCTCTATCCTGAGACAATCTCACCGTCTCTGACATACATACCCTCACTATTCCAGTTATTGTGTCAGTTCATCTCATCTGGGGTCTTCTCCTGTGCTGTCCCTTGACCCTTCCAAGCATGATAGCCTTCTCCAAGGACTGGTCAGTCCCTCCTAGGAACATGCCCAAAGAGTAGGAGATGGAGTGTCAAAATCCATGCCTCCAAGGAGAAGCTTTGTTTCACCTTCTCCAGGACAGATCTTTTCGTTCTCTTGGTGGTCCATTGTATATTCAATACTCTTCTCTAACACCACAATTCAAAGGCATCAATTATTCTTCTGTCATCCTTGGTTATGTACACCTTAGTCTCTAGACTGACATCTTTACCCTTTAGCACTCTGGAGAAGTTCCTGACAGCAGATTTTCCTAATGCAATGCATCTTTAGATTTCCTGACTGCTGGTGCTGAGAGTGTTGATTGTGGAGCCTAGCAAGGTGAAATTGTTAATAATCTCCATCTCTTCTCTAGCTATCATGATGCTGCCAATCAGCCGAGTGGTGAGAATCTTCATTTTCTTGTTGTTGAGCTTCAATTCATTTTGCAAACTATATTCTTTGACCTTCTGCAGCAAATGCTTCAGGCCCTCCTTGGTTTCAGCAAGTAAGGTTGTATCTTTTACATAGCACAGGTTGTTGATGACTCTTCCTTTCATCCTGATGCCACATTCCTCCTGAAAAGTCCAGCCTCTCAAATTATCTGTTCTGCATACAGATTGAAAAGGTATGGAAATAGGACACACCCCTGATACACTCATTTTCTGGTTTTGAACCGTGCTGTGTTTTCCTACTCCGTTCTGATTACCGCCTCTAGGAGTGTGTTGTGTTGTGAACTGTAGATTCAGAACGGACCCATAACTGATCCTCTGGCAGGTTTTCAGAGGCAATTATTCACACAAGAGACTTCCCACCTGCAGAACAATTGATGGCCTTGAACCACGTGCCTTTGGGATTACAGTGCAACTTCTTACCACTAGGCCTTCAGAGAATTGAAAAAGATGGCCTAGTGGTAAGAAGCTGCGCTGCAATTCCAAAGGCATGTGGTTTGAATCCTCCAGCTGCTCTGTGGTAGGAGAATGGGCAATCTCCACCCATGCCTCTGAAAACCTGCTGAAGGGTCCGCTATGGGTTGGTTCAGACTCAACAGTACACAACAAGAAGAATAAAAATGAGACTGGTCTTCCTATCTGTTGTGTGTCATCAAGTTGGAACTGACTCATAGCTGTTTAGAAAAGATTGTCCATCTTTTTCCCATAGAAAAGATGGTGGATTTGAACCATGTGCTTTCAAGTTGGCTGTCAGCGTTCACGCCTGTCTCTCATCATTCTAGAGCACGTTCCCAACCATCCACTCTTGTCTTGCATGACTTGAAGCTCTTATGCTGTGTAATCTTGGTTAAGGGTCTGTTCATTTGTAAAATAAGAAAAGTAGTTTGAAGGCAAACCCTGGCCTAGACCATGGTAGATAGTCGCTGGGTCTCTGCTTCCACTCTTTTCAGACTGGGAAAAAGAAATCCACTGCCTCCAAGTCAACCCGGTAGCACAGAGAACTGCCCAGAGTTTCCAAGGCTGTCAATCCTTAAGGAAGCAGCCTGCTTCACCTTTCTCATGTGGTGTTGGTGTTAGGTGCCATCGAGTCATGTACAACTCATGGTGGCCCTATGAACAATAGACCTGAATGAACCCTGTCCTATCCTCACCATCATCATGCCTCCTTCATAAGTCCCTTGTGTCACTATGTCAATCTGTCTCAACCGGGTCTTCCTGCCTTTCACTGATTCACAAGCCCACCAGAGCTCCTCTTAGAGTAAGAGAAGGACAAAATTAGTTATTACCACTCTGTCAATGAGGAAATTGTAACATGGACCTAAGTAACTTGCCCAATATCCCCCACCCATCACATCAGTCTCAGAGGAGAGGCCAGAAAGCAGCTCTCTTAGGTCAGAAAGCCCCTTTCTCCCCTGATGACCCAGGCATTGCCTGGTGCTTGGATTTGCCGTAGGAGCCCCTGAATGACTTGATCCTCATTCTGTCCACAGATACTTTACCATCAGACCCTGCATGCCCTTCAGACACTGCTCAATGCTCTCTTCGTTGAGGATCCCACTCCTACTGGGATGAAGAGCATCTTGGAGGTAGAGTATAGGAATGTGTAGGGACAAGGGGAGAGGAATTGACTCAGAAATAGTGGGAGACTGGGCCCAGGAAGGAGTGGTTAGACCTCAAGCTGTCATGTCATGCCAATGATCTACCTCTGTGTCTCTTTTACAGACTACGTGTCAGTCCTGTGCCTCTTCATTCTCTCTCTGTTCCCTATCAGTATAGATGTCACCACCATCTCTCTCTCTCTCTCTCTCTCTCTCCCCATTCTCTTCCTTGTCTTACATATGTGCATGACCCTCTGTTTCTCATCTCCCCTCATTGGCCTTTTCTTTCCTTCTTGTTAGTCAGTTTCTCAACTTTTGGATTCTATCTCCCCTGAGCTCTGAGAAGAGGCTGAGGGATGTAGTAAGTTACCCTCCTGCCCTCTGTGGAAGCTCCCTGTTGCTAGGCAAAAGCTAGTCTACCTGTCCTGGAAGTAGAGGTCACCATCCAGCCTGTAGCTCTGAGTCCTGCCTTGATTGTCCCCACAGGCCCTGGGGCCCTGGATGAACTCTGAGAAAGCCCACGAGAGAGCACGGGCTGTGAACAGCAATGTCTCTGTGCTGAACCACACGCTTCTGACCTTGCCGTACTTTGTGAGTGGCTCCTGGGGCGGGGACACTCCTGGAAGACTCTTCCTCGCTCTGATGTACAGACAGTCTACCCAGGGATTGCCTGGTGGCCCTCATCATCTTCCCTCTGCTCTCAGGGTTAGACCATTCAGCTCTGCTCATTTACTGCACAGTATTGCTGAACCTCTAAGAGTCAGTCTCTACAATTCTGACACAAACAGATATCCTCTGGGTTCCCGGCCCTGGGGCTCCTGCTGGGAAGGCTCCTCCTCCGCATTGGGGATCCTGATGAGGAGATTGGTCGGAAAGCGCTGGATGGTATCATTATTCTGTACACCATCCTGGAGCTCCAAAAACGTAAGTCCTGCTCCAGTATTCCCAAAGCAAGACTTCTGAAGAGACACTCAGCATGAGAACCGGGGAGAAGGCAGACTGCGGCCTTGGCAATGTCGTCCTGCTGGGACATGGGGGAAATTGGAATAGGGTCAGATGGGGCTGGAACTACTGGTATCAACTCTTAGTCATCACAGGACCAGAAACAGCTTACAAACAAACCTGTTCTGATCCAAGAAATGATTCTTACCCCTGAACCTTTCTGCATCTTTCCAAGCTTAATGTGTAACTCCCATCTTCATCTTACCATGGTATTATAGGCCAAATTAAGGTTGTCAACTTAGCAACTGAAAATGTAGGATGTCTTTAAAATTTGAATTTCAGATAAACAGTGAACAAATTTTAATATATTTGGGACATAATTACACTAAAAAGTATCCATTGTTTATCTGAGTTCAAATATAACTGGACATCTGTATTTTATCTTGCAATCCTAGGTTAGACCCTTATTGTTACAGTCTTGGGGAGAGAAGTGGATTGTCCAGAGCCCCCAAATATAGGAAGCAAATCTGAATTTGAACTTGAGGTCTGCAAAATTCCAGACCACAAACTCCCTTTACGAACAGCTTTTGCACTTGGTCCCTCTGGTCACTCTCCTCAGTGACCCTTTTCTGTATCTGTGGCCTGCACAGCCTGAATTGATCCAGGTAGGACACAGGCCAGGACCTAGGATGGCTCAAGAAATGGGCCTGAAATGTATTTCTTTCAACAGAAAATATGTAGTTCCTGCATCCTTGGCTGATAGTTAAGTGTTTCAACTACTAGCTGAAAGGTTGGCTGTTCAGTTCACACTCGGGGCATCTCACAAGATAGTTCTGATGATTTGTTTTCAAAGGTCATAGCCTTTAAAAAAGCCTTAAGAAATAGTTCTATGCTGCACTCATGGGATTGTCGTGAGTGGTGACTGACCCAATGGCAACTGACGACGACAACAACAACAACATATACCACATATGCATGTACACAAAGATGTTGGGGACATAGTCGGGGTGTAAAGAGATGGTGTGAGACAGCCAATGAACAAAATTAGCCATAGTACATGTCTGCTCGTGGTGAAAAGTGCTACAAAAGCAGAAAGGAGGAAGGAGGAGTACCAGAGGATAGGAGGGTTATAGTTTAAAGGGGTGATGTCACCACTTGTCTACATCCAGAATGTAAAAAAGGGGGGGAAAGTCTCCCATAGTGGCAAGATGTGAGGAAGTGGGGCTCTCAGACGCCACTCGCAGGAGGGTAACTGGCTCCCACTGTGGAAATGATGCAATTGCAAAATTGTCTCCTGAAACGAAACACATACCTCCGCCATCACTCAGCAATTCTGTTCCCCTAGTTATATACACAACAACCTTATGCATGCCCTCACCAAAGTCACGTGCTGGGATGTTCACAGCAATCCTGCACAGGCTGGTGGTGGTGGTCAACATCCACGCCTCACCGAGATGCTTTCTCCTCACAGGAACCAGAGACAAGGAGGAGACGAACAAGAGAGAGCTGTATGAAAGCAACAAGCGCTTCCTGGGGCCCTACAACCCCAAAAGCCCCTGCCAGAACATCCTGCGCATCATCGCGGTGACGCCACCCCTCTTCAGCCTCCCACTCCAGTGCCCCGTCCCTGTCAGCCAACTCCCTCAGCAGTCCCCACATCAGCCCCTCACAAATGCCCCGTACCCTCAGTCTATGCCCGATTCCTAGGCCAAGGACTTGCTCTCCCTGATGGGTGCCACCCAGTCCTGGGGACAGAGACTGTGCCATCCCTTCTTCTGTAGGTTCTCTCACCCTTGCTAACTGGGTACCGGCAGGTCCTGTCTCTCTAGCTGTTTTTCCATCTCTGTATTGCTTCGCATGTGTCAACATCTCTGTACTTTTGTTTCAGGAATTTGGGGACTTCCTGGGGCCCCAACAGGTGAAAGACTTGATGTTGGCAGCCCTGGAAGGGCTGAAGGGTGGCCCAGAGGCTTCCAGGAAGGCCTTGGTGGAGATGATGCAGCTGGCCTCGGAGGTCACACTCAGCTCAGTGCTGGAGTGGTACCGGCACAGGGTGCTGGAGGTGGTAAGGTCCCCAGGGAGGAGGGGGCTGGGTGGTCACTGGGCCTGGGAGACCCTGCAGGGCCTGCCTGCAACCCTGGCCAGCCTGTTTGTGAACGGGGCTGGTGAGTGGAGTGGGGAGTAGTGTGGGAACCCTAGGGCTCCAATGGGAGTGGGCGGTGGCTGATTTCTGGGAGCCCCAGCCTTTAGGTTACTCTCTACTCCTGAGAGAAAGCAAACAGCTGGGAGCTGGGAGACGACTAAGACCAGTAGGGTCACCTCAGGGAAGAAGCAGGCCCAGGGTGCACCTCTCCCCTCCTGCTCTCCTTGCTCCCTTGTCACCCCCCTCTATCCTGCCATATCCCCTTGCTTTCTCTTCACTCTCTCACTCCTCACTGGGCTTCTCTGTCTTTTCCATCTGCTCTTGGCTGCTGGCTGTGTCCCAGATCCCAGAAATCATGCAGGGCATCTACGCGCAGCTGAGCCACATTCAGGAGCCGCGGGCCCGCGAGGTGGCCCTGCTGCCCGTCTCCCTCCTGGCCAGCTCCTTCATGACTGAGGTGGTTGTGGCCCTGCTTATGTGCCCCCTACCATTGGACAGGTACCAAGTGGGGGATGGAAACTCCTTCTACTCTCCTGTCCTCCCCGATGGCCCTCCTTCATGAGTACTGCTGGGTGTCAGGTGCCATGCTGGCCGGGAATTTAATACTGTTTCCAATTTTCACAATGATGTTATTGTACAGACGAGAAAATGGAGGCTTTGGGACATTTCCTTGCCCTAAGTACCCAATAGGAAAGCAAAAGAACCAAAATATAAACTCTTGTCTGACTGACTCCAAACTCTGAGCTCTTTAATGACGGCAGGAGAAGGAATCCTGAGTCTTGATCCTGACTCTGCCTCCAGCTACTGTGTGATCTTGGGAAGTGTCTTGCCCTGTCTGGTCATCAGTGTTTCCCTGATAGTTAAAAGGAAGAAATATTCCTGTTAGCCAAAACCCGAACCATGCCCAGTGCCACTGAGTAGAATCCTGGTTCCCAGCGACTGTGCAGGTCTGAGTAGAATCACCCTGGTAAGCTCTCCAAGGTTCTGAATCTTTACAGAAGCAGATGAGTACAGTGTGCTCCCATAGAGTGGCTCGTGAGTTTGAACCACCAACCTTTTGATGAACACACAAGCTCAAAATTGTTTGAAGGCCACTGTTAAAGAACTGTGTGGAGCTTGACAAAGGCGAGCAATCAGGAGCAAGCAGGACGGTCAGGGCCAGGCTGGCACTCCCCGCTCCCCTACTAGAAATATTTAACCCTTGCTCATGAGTTACCAAGAAAACAATTAGGAAGTTTTCTTGTGTCCAACTAGCTATTCAGACAGACAGAACCATCATGGGCCACACTTGACACTGGACTCACTCAGGAGAGACGACAGGCCAGTGTTAGGGCTCCTCTTTGCAAGGATCCTCACTGTAACCCGTGATGCAGTCCACTCAGGGCCAGGACTGGAGTAAGGCAAAAGGCATTCGGGTTGCAAAATTTAAGGAAGCACCCACGCTCAGGTGCTGTGGCTGCACTTGCTGGAGCCTGAGAATGAGTGCCTCCTTAGATTCAGTAGTTCTCCACTGGACCTCCCAGATCACCACTCTGGTGGGTGCAGGCACCACCCTCACTGCAATCAGTCCCCTCATAATAACTTCCAGGGCCTCGCAGAGATGGTCCAGCTCCAGGAGTCTGTACACTCCAGGAGGTTCAGCACTGTGGCATGCCCACCCAGTTCTTAGAGTTAATTTATAATTGCTTCTAGTCCAGATGCAATTTGCCAATGGGGTCATTTTTACCATAAGCAATGTTGCCTAGCAACATAGTTGACATACTATCTTTATCAGGTTTCCAGGGGAACAGAGCTAGAAAGTTAATGGAAGGTTCAAATGCTCATGCAGAAGGGGAAGAGGTTTTTGTTAACCCTTTAACACGCTGGCCGATCCATACTGCTGCCTGATTATTATGTGACAAGTGGCAGAGGGTTCAACTGCTTGGATTCTTGCTGCTTGGTGAGGAGGACAGTGCACTGATGTTGGAGCCATTTCAAAACAAAACCAAAACCCAGTTGTCATCAAGTCGATTCGGTTTCTCAGCAAACCCGTGCATGTAGAGTAGACTACACTTCGTAGAGTTTTTAAGGCTGTGACCTTTCAGAAGAACACTAGGCTTTCCTCCTAAGGCACCCTTGGGTTGGTCCAAACGTCCAACCCCTACCAGGTGTGTGTCATCCAGGGATGGAGACTTTGGACCTGGTCAAATCTTATCGTGGTTGCTCATCCGCTCTGTAGTCTTAGGCTAATGACTTCACCTCTCTGAACTACCTCTGTAAAATGGGAATAACATTTATTTTGAAGGTCACAAAACTCAATGACCTTGGATATCTTGATTATCTTGTTTCTCGGCAATTTGGCCTCAGGTATAGAGCAAGCATGCAAGAAATATTTGCTAAGTAATACTTTATATGATTTATTACCTTGTATTATGCACCTGGCATGATATTTGGGAATTTGCTTTTGCAATATCTGTTAGCACCCCTGCTTCTTGGGGAGTGCTTTCTGAACCATTCCTTGCTGGCATACCATTAAGGTGGCATAGTCTCTTCCCCTCCCCAAACCATTTGAAGGCACTGTGGATGCCCCTTCCCTGGTCGCTACTAACCAATCTCCCCTGGCCTCTCAGCAATGGAGCAGAAATGTGGAGACAGCTGATACTGCGTAAGCCCAGCTGTGATACCCGAGACCTCCTGGATCTGCTCCTGACCAGCGTGAAGGAGAAGCCTGTCACCAAGAAGGGCAGGACCTCCATTGTACCCCTGGCGGTGAGCACGCACCCTCATCCCCCCTTTCCTGTTCTTCATTTCTCCTTCTCTCTCTCTCTCTTGAGCTCAGCAAACCCTGCTTTGGCTTCAGGCTTTCCAGTGACTAGCAATGTGGGGTAGGACAGGTCGCTCCCTGAGCTCCTGCCTGAGGGCTGGGGTTAGTTTCCATTGGTGCTGGTCACATGGGGACAAGAGGGACAGCCCAGTTTAGTAGCCCAGGGTGAAGAGGCCAGTGTGGTACTCCCGCTGTATTTGTGTCTGTGTTGAGAGTAAGAGGCAGGATTGCAACAGGCAGTGTCTGAAAACCTGAGTCTAAGGGACTAGGTGACCATGATCATGTCCCTTTGCCCCTTTGAGCCATCTTCCCACCTGCAAAATGAGGCCCCAGAGCCTTTGCCCCACGGGGCTGGGAAAGGATCTCTCTGCCATGATTTTCCCAAGATCATGCTCAGGTCAAAGCTATCACATACCAATTGTCTTCAGCATTTAAGGACCTCAGGTGTGTCAGAGTAAGGAGCCCTGGAGACGTGGTAAGCACATTGGGCTGATAATCAAAAGGTCATCAGTTAGAATCTACCAGTGACTCCACGGGAGGAGGTTGCATAGACTCTTCCGATGAAGATTTCTAGCTTTGGAAACCTTGATGCCCTGGGTTTGGGTTTTGCCTTGTCAGCATAGAACTCTGTCCCTTGCGGTTTCTGGTGGCTCATTTTACCAAAGTAAATCACCAGGTTTGTCTTCCAACGTGACTCTGTGTGGATTTGAACCGCCAACCTTTCAGTTAGCAGTCAAGCATGTTAATCATTTATTTGCACCATCCAGGAACTCCTAGACCAAACAAAGCTAAGTAGCTAACAACTGTTGTTGGTGTTTGGGTAGGATCTATCCAGAGGGCCACTGGTTTGCTTGGGAATCTGGATTTTTCCATGTGAGATCAGAGGAGAGCAAGGATGAGTGACCAACCTACCAGAAGAGGCTCTCCTGGTCCCATGCTACGAGTGCTAGAAAGATGGACTAGGATGGCCCACCACCTTCCTCTCTGTCCCCCAGGCAGCCAGCGGCCTGTGCGAGCTCCTCTCTGTCAACAGCTGTGTGGGCCGAGTGAGGCGTATCTACCCCCAGCTGCTGCTGGCCCTGCTAGTTCAGGTGCATTACCACATTGGCCTGAACTTGCCTGGCCGCCCAGACTGCAGCAAGGACACCAGGAAGGATGCACAGCCCTCTGCCTTCGTGCCTGTCTGGTAAGCTCTCCTTTTATCCCTAGTTTCTGGCAGAAAGAATGGTCCCCCAGCAAGCACCCTTCTGAATGTCCATAGAGTGACCAATCAGCAGTCATTATCTTTGAGATTGGAAGAGAAAACAGAAACATAATTTTATTGTTTAGACTCTATCAAGTCGAGTAAGACTCATAGTAACTCTAAGAACAACAAATCTGAACCCTGTCCTATCCTGTGCCATCCTCATACGTTCTGACATACTTGAGCACATTTTTTCAGTCACTGTGTCAATCTTTCTGGTTGGGATCTCCCACTCCTTCACTCTCCCACCACCTTTCTAAGCATGATGACCCTTTCCAAGGAAGAGCCTCTCCTAACAATATGCCCAAAGTATGTGAGATGAAGCTTTGCCATCTTTGTCCCCAAGGAGCACTCTGGCTGCACTCTCTCCAAGACCTATCTGCTTCATCTTTTGACAGTCCAAGGGATACTCTTCTCCCACACCACAGCTCAAAGGCATTTAATTCTTCTTCTGTCATCCTTATTCATTGTTCAGTTTTCAGATGCACAGTAAATAATTGTCAAGACCTCTGCCTGAATCAGGTGCACTTTCTCGTCTTCAAACTGACATCATTGCTCCTCAGTAACTTGGCAAGGTCCTTGACTGCAGATTTTGCCAACCCAATACATCTTACAAACCAGTGCGATTCACTCATTTGTGAGTACCTGCTGTACTGTGGTGACATGCATGCTGCTGTGATGCTGGAAGGTGTCTGAAAGACAGCTGGTCCGAAAGACTGTGCGTGTCAGATACTCAGCTTAGTACTGGACCCAGGAAAGAGTCGAGGTCCTTCTCCTGACTCTTAGGAACTTACCATTTATTTTTTTGCCTCTTCCTTCTTAGAAACATTATGTATATTGGGTTTATATTGGAAAAACTAGTCATTTTCTTTTAAATTGATTTTATTGCTGTTATTTTTGTTAAGAAACTTGGGTGGTAAACTCCATAGAGATTTGTGCAGCTAACCCAAAGACACTCGTGATTGGAACATGGAATGTGAGAACCATGAATGTAGGAAAATTAGAAATTGTTAAAAAAGAAATGGAACGCATAAATATTGACATACTAGGCATTGGAGAGATGAGATGGACTGGCATGGGTCATTCTGAGTC
>NW_006399755.1:11456139-11457379 GCF_000299155.1 Elephantulus edwardii
AAAAAAAAAAGAACAGGCATAGGGAGCTTTGGTGGCCTAGTGACAAGAAGCTGCACTGTAATCCCAAAGGCGTGTGCTTCAAATTCTGATGCTCCACTGGAGAAGGAGGGGCAATCTCCTCCTGTGCCAGTCAGATGAGTCTCAACAAAAAAACAAAACAAAAAGAACAGGGGTCAATTGTCTCACAGTTCTGCAGGCTGGTGCTCGGAATTCAGGCCCAATTCTTCCTGGAAACTCTAGGGGAAGAATTTTTCTTGTCTCTCAGTTTGTGGTAGCCTAGCTCTGGTTGCCTAGTGGCAAGAAGCTGTGCTGCAGTCCCTAAGGCATCCCTAAGGCATGCAATGTAGTTCAAAGCCACCAGCTACTCCGTTGAAGAAGGATGGGCAATCTCCTCCTGTGTGATTAACTGCCTCTGAAAACCCACTGTAGGGCCAGCTGTGGGTCACTTATGACTATGGTACACAACAACAACATGTTCCTTAGCTTGTGGCTGTAGCATAAGTCCCTCACATGCCCTCATCTCTTTCTCTTTGTGTCTTGTCTTCAGCTAGGATTAGGACCCTGCCACTCCATTGTTTTGTTGTTTATTGTGCCCTTATGTTGGAACTGACTCATAGGTGACCCTAAATCAAGTTTTCAGAGGCTGTAAATCACACAGGAGATTACCTATCTTTCTCCCTTAGAGTAGCTGGTGGATCCAAATAATCTGCCTTTGAATTGGCAATTCTTTTTTTAAATTATTATTATTAATTTTAATGAACATTTACAGAGACTTACTGTTTCCAATCATTCATTGTTGCACTTTTCTTCCTGCCCACCCCTACCTCCTAGTTCACTCTTCTTTTTGAAAAGTAAAAGAAAAAAAATTCTTTCATTGTTTTACAATCGCTTCCTCGAAGTCCACTCACCTATGCAGCCTTCATTCTGGACTCCTGTCATGACAATCCCTAATCACAGAACCCTTTTAAACAGTTCTCTCCCTCATCTGTTTTGTTGTTGTTTTTTTAAATTTATTCGTTTTTTAAATATTTTAAAAATAATTTTAATGAGCATTTGGATTTTGGATTTCCATTCATTCATTGTTGCACTTCTCTCCCTGCCCAGCCCTCCCCTCGACCCTTCAGTTCGCTCCTTTCTTTCAAAAGAGAAACACTCCTTCCCTGGTACACAATCCCCCCGCACCCCTCCCACCGCCCCAAGTACATTCCACTATGCAACCTTAATTGTGGACTCTTGTGAT
>NW_006399755.1:11457949-11461101 GCF_000299155.1 Elephantulus edwardii
TCTCATAGTTGTTTTGATTTGCATCTCTCTTAGAGCTAGGGATCTTGAACATTTCTTCATGTGCTTGTTAGCCATCTGAATGTCTTCTTTGGTGAAGTGCCCTCATCTGTTTCAATGCAGTATATATTATTTATTCCATCTTCCTCAGTCTCCCCCCAACCCTGATGTCAGTCCTGTTTTACAACAGTGGCACTATGCAGTAATTGTCCTTTTGTGACACCAGAGCAGGGTGGATGTGAGATTTCAGTGTCTTTGTCTTAGCAGCTGGGTGGTGAAAGTGGTGAAAACGCTTCTACTGAAGATGGGCTGCTCCTATGAGGCCACCTTCTTGGAGGATCAGGGCGGCTGGGAGTTCCTGGGGCAGGCTGAGAACCACCACCGAGGAGTGTCGCTGCTGGCAAGGTAAGCTGAGCACTGTCTCAGGTCAGGGTGGGATCTGGACTGAGAGACCTCAAGTCTTCAGCAGACTTGAATGCACACCGTTCTTGGGCAAGTTCCTCTGCTCAGTCTATCACTTCTTTGCCTCTTCTCAGCACCAGGAAGAATAGGGTCTACCTTAGAAGGGGGTTTCCTTAACAGCTATGAAAGACAGCCTGAAAGATGGCCCAAACAGATATATATACAAGCAGATACAAATTCTGTTTATCATTGTTTGTCATTCTGCTTTTCAAAACAACAGAGCACTTTGATTATTTAAAATAATGGTTTCTCACCATATTATTAATTTAACCTACATACATTTACAGAATTGGCCATACACCCAGGCAGGTAAGAAGGCAGGTTTTAGGTAGGTCAACCTGTGTCCGAACCCGAGCTCCCAGCTTGTCAGCTGAAGCTATTTACTTACTCACCAGCCTTCCCTCTCATGTCTTAGTTTTCTCATTAGTAACATGGAAACAATAGGACTCATCTCAGTGGTTTGAAGTGAGGATTAACTACATTATGCATAGAGTACTGTGAGTAGCCCTTAGCTATTCAAAGAGCTCAACACATATTAAGCTTTTATTATTATGATCATGTTCATGCTGGGACAGGGATTATTAATGCACATTTTGCAGAGGAGTATGTTAGGATCCAGAGACTGACTGTCCTGTATGCACGGTCACATAGCCGACAAGAAGTAGAACTGAGAAACAACCTATTGACCCCAGCCACTGAATGGAACCAGCCTTCACCATGCGTGCCCAGGATAATGCTCTGCTTGAAAGTCTCAGGATGTTTATTGGGTGCTGTTAAGATGGTTCTGACTCACAGTGGTGACCTTATACACCAGTGTATCTGAGGCTTCAACAATGTTTACTGAGCACTTACTACGCTCTAACAGGAAGTCAGCAGCTTTTCCTCAGCTCCACAGGAGATAGATTGGCAGTCTCTTCCTCTAAAGATTTACAGCCTGGGAAACCTGGCAAAGGGTCATCATGAGTCAGAATGAACTCTGTGGCAGGAGGTAGGCACTATGCAAAGAGCTATACATGAATTCCTGTGGAATCCTCACCATAGCCGACGAAATAGCACTGTTATTATCCTAGTGTTACTCATGAAGAAGTCAAGTGACTTGCTCAAAGTCACTCAGCTAGTTCCAGGGCAGAATTTGAACCCCGACTATCTTATTTCAGATTCTGTGCCTGACCACAAAGCTCTGCTCACTACCCTGCTTAATGCAGTGTGGCACAGTGGTCCTCGGCTGGAATGGTCACCAGCCTCACCAGGGCCTGCAGAAGCACCGATTGCTCACCCTGCCCCCAGATTTTGATTCAGCAGGGCTGAAGAAGGACTGAGAATGCGAATTTCTAACACCTTCCCAGGCCATGCTGAAGCTGCTGGCCACAGGATTCCTAGCTGAGGACCACCAGCTGAGTAGAATGCTTGAGGAAGCAGGAGTGGGGAGCCCTCCTGGGGTGAGGGTCAAAGCTTTGCCTTGTTCTAGCTTCACAGTCTTGGGCAGTTACTTTCTGAGCCTGTCTCTTTACCTAGGAAACAGGAACAGTACTTACTCTTCCTGTCTTGAAGAGCTGATAGTGGAGATTCAATGAAGTAACAATATAGAAGCCCCTGGCTGGGGCCTAGCACTAGGGAGTCAGTGCTCTCATGCTGTCCTTCTGTCTTCCTGTGTGCAGTTGAGAGCCTCTTTCTGTTCTCTTACTGATTTGTCCTGTGCCCTCAGTAAACTTGCTTCTCCCTCTCTGGACCTCAATTTTCCTCATCCGTAAAACAAAGTAGTTTAACTACATGGCCTCTGAGATCCAATCCAGGGGGTCATCCTGGCGATGAAGGTACCCCACAGGGTCCCCAGCAGGTTCCTCGGAGCCCTGAGAGCCTGAGGGGCCTGCTGCTGCCTCCCACCCCCAGGGCCATGGTGCACTACTCCTGCCAGGAGCTGTCCCGCATCCTCTACCTGCTCATCCCGCTGCTGGAGCGAGGCGACGAGAAGCACAAGATCACCGCCACTGCCTTCTTCGTGGAGGTACGGACCAGGCCCCAGCATGGGCCGGTGGGGGGGGGGGGTTGCTCCTGGGACCTTTCTGGAGTATGGATCTCAGCTCCACTACTGGGCCTTCCTCCCCTGAGAATAGTGCTCCCTAGATTACAAAGCCTTCCCACTAGCATGATTTCTCTAAGAAGGCCTTGTAGTCCCTCCTTTTCTTTCCTCTCTGTCTCTTTCTCCACCTCATTCCACTCTTCCCAGAAACTCTAATCTCCCAGACTTCAGCTGGGCCACCAGAGAAACAAATATGACTCCATCTTATCCCCATGGAATTCTCAATGTGGCAAAGAGAGGGGACAGCCCAGTCACAACCTGAAGTGTTATAAAGTGATAGTGGGGAAGGTCTAGGCTGCAGTTGTTGTTGTTATGTGCCATTGAGTCACCTGTGAACCATAGTGACCCTATGTACAGCAGCTCTGAAGCCTGCCCTGTTCTGAGCCAGGCTCACTGATTCCGACACACCAAACCCCATTGCCCCAGTTACTGTATCAAACCATCTCATCAGGGATCTTCCTCTCCTGCCCTGTCCCTCCACCCTTCTGAGCATGAGCATAATGTCCTTCTCCAAGGATCGGTTTCTCCTTATCATGTGCCCAAAGTATGTGAGATGGATGGTGTCATAACATCCAAGTTGAGAGAGAGAGAGAGAGAGAGAGAGAGAGAGAGA
>NW_006399755.1:11461216-11462782 GCF_000299155.1 Elephantulus edwardii
AGAGAGAGAGAGTGAGAGTGTTGAGGGGTTGAGGTCAGGGACTGCGGAGAGTGTGTAAGTGACGAGTCAGGAGAAGTTGACAGGGTCAGATCCCAAAGGGGAGATGGATCAGTGATTGTTGTTATAGGTGTTGCAGCATCAGTTCTGCTTCACAGCAACACTTTGTACAACGGAACAAAACGCCATCCAGTCTTGCACCGCCCTCACCATTGTTGCTGTGCTTAAGCTCATCGGTGCAGCCACTTTGACAGCAGATCTTCCCCCCTTGATACTGACTCTCTACTAAGCATTGACATCCTTTCCGGTGACTGGCTTTCCTGGTAACATGTTGGCAGTATGTAAGGTGACGTCTCGCTGTCCTCACCTCCAAGACACATTCTGGTTGCACTTCCAAGACAGATTTGTTTGTTCTTTTGGCAATTCATGGGATATTAAAACTCTTTACCAAATTAAAAATTCAAAGGCATCTTGGTCTTCCTTTTCCTTGTCCAAATTTCCCATGCATGTGAGGTGATTGAAAATACCATGGCTTGGGTGAGTAAAGCACAATGTAGCCTTCAGGGTGACAACTAGCACTTTAACCAGGTCCTTGGCAGCAGATTTGACCGTTGCAATATGTCATTTGATTTCCTGACTGCTTTTTCCAGGGACGTTGATTGCAGAACCAAGTAAAATGAAATATTTGACAACTTCAACATTTCCCCCGTTTATCATGATAACGCTTGTTGTGGAAAATTTTTGTTTTGTTAATGTTGAGCTTGTTGTAATCCATCCTGAAGGTAGCAGTCTTTGATCTTCATTGTTTTTCCAAATAAGATTGTGTTATCTGTATATTACAAATTAAGTCTTCCTCCAATGTTTTTCTTCATATAGTCCAGCTTTTCAAATTATTTGTTCAGTATACAGATTGAACAAGCAGCTAAAGTTAGTTGAGTACCTATATCTTCTGGTCATTCTCTAAGACCTTTCTATATCTCGGTTCACTTAATTCTCACTATAATGCTGCCCATTGATACTGTTTCAACCACAGCTTTATAGAGAAGAAATTGAAGACCAAGTTTGAGTAACTTTCTCATGATCATATGCAACTAAACAGCATATTCATGATTCAAGTCTATAAATTTGGTCTCTAAAGCACACTTACTTAACTACTATTCTTGATGGTTGTATGCAGGAAGATCCAAATTGTCCCAGGCTCTGCACAGTGAAACTCAGACAGAGGTTAAGGAAGGCTTACTGGAGGAGGGGGCGTTTGAGCTTTCTTTTTTAAAAAAATAAGGCCCCAGGAATAAATGGCATACCAATTGACATATTTCAGCTAACAGATGCTGCCCTGGATGTGCTCACCAAGTGGTGTTAAGAAAACTGGAGAACAACCACTTGGCAAACTAACTGGAAGAGATCTATATTGTTCCCATTCCAAAGAAGGGTGACCCAACAGAGTGTGGAAACTACAGAACAATATCATTGATTTCACAAGCAAGCAAGATTCTACTGAAGATTATCCAAAAACGACTGGAACAGCACATCAGCAGAGAACTACCAGAAGTCCAGGCTGGGTTTAGA
>NW_006399755.1:11463777-11464930 GCF_000299155.1 Elephantulus edwardii
ATGCTTGGGAGGGTGGAGGGACAGTGCAGGAGGGGAAGACCCTCTTTGAGATGGATTGATTCAGTGACTGGGGTAATTGGGATGGGTGTGTCAGAGGCAATGCGATTAGCACAGGATAGAGCAGGCTTTATGGCTGTTGTACATAGGGTCACTATGAGCCACAAACAACTCAACGGCACATAACAACAAAAACAACATTGTTCATTTCAATGAAAATGTACAGAGACTTTGGATTTCCATTCATTCATTGTTGCACTTTTCTCCCCTCCCAAACTTCCCCTCTAGTACACTACCCTTTTGGAAAAGTAAAAGAAAAATTCTTTCATTGTTTTACAGTCCCTCCCCCGAGGTCCACTCCACTATACACTCTAGACTCATGTCATGACAAAAATTCCTAATAATTTTCCCTCTTAAATAGTTTTCTCCCTCATCTGTTTCAATGCAGTATACATTATTGAACCCATCCTTCTCAGTCTCCTCCCAAACCCAATGTCAGTCCTGCTTTACAACAGTGGCATTATTTGTCCTTTTGTGACTGAGATACATCACTCAGCATAATGTCCTCCAGAGTCAAACATTTTTAATAATATTGTATGAGTTCCTTGTTTTTCAATGCAGCATAGTATTCCAGTATGTGAACATACCAGAGCTTCTCTATCCAGTCATTTGTTGATGGGCACTTAGGTTGTTTCCAACTCCTTACTATTGTGAACAAAGCCACAATAAACATGGGTGTGCATATATCTGCTTGGGTGTTGGTTGGTCTCTTTGGGGTATATTCCTGGTAGTGGAATTGCTGGGTCAAATGGTATCTCTATTTGCAAATTTTTGAGAAAACGCCATACCACCTTCCACAGTGGTTGCACCATTTTACACTCCCAACAACAGTGAATAAGGGTTCCAGTCTCTCTACTACCTCGCCAGCATTGTTGCTTGCTGTGCTGTTAAATTTTACAATTCTGTCTGGGGTGAGATGATATCTCATAGTTGCCTTGATGTACATCTCTCTTAGAGCTAGGGATTTTGAACATTTCTTCATGTGCTTGTTAGTCATCTGAATGTCTTCTTCAGTGAAGTGTCTGTTCATATCCTGTGCCCATTTTTCTATTGGATTATTTACCTTTATCATGTTGTAGTGCTCAAGTATTTTATA
>NW_006399755.1:11468090-11490427 GCF_000299155.1 Elephantulus edwardii
CAAATGCCTTTGTATATTCAATGAAACAGACATTCCTCTGGTACTCCCTGTTTTCAGCCAAGATCCATTTAACATTAGCTACAATATCCCTAGTATCACGACCTCCTCTAAACCCCACCTGCACATCTGGCAGTTCTCTGCTGATGTGCTGTTCCAGTTGTTTTTTGACAACTTTTAGAAGAATCTTGCTTGCATATAAATAATATGAAACAATTGGAAAGGTCTTGGCTTTGTATTGGGTAAATCTTAATCTTGCTCTTTAGCAATTTCAAGAGCTCCTTGGCAGCAGATTTTCTCAAATAAATACATTGTTTGCTTTCTTGATTGTGTCTTCTGTGGATGTTGATTGTGTAAACAAAGAGAATTAAATCCTGACAGCTTCAATCTTTTCTCCATCCATCATGATGTTGCCTACTTGTCCAGGGGTAAAGATGTTTGTTTTCTTGATGTTGAGGTGATGTGAGTGGAGGCTATAGTCTTCCATCTTCAGTAATTTCTTCATTGATGAGATGGATTGATTCAATGACTGGGGTAATGAGGGTAGGTGTGTCAGAGACAGTAAACTTGGTATAGGATAGAGCAGGTTTCAGGGCTATTGTACATAGGGCTGCGTGAACTCGATAGCACATAACAACAACCCAAGACCACCTACTGTGTTCCATTTCAAGTGGTCAGCAGTGATGCCTGGGCACCATCTAGTTCTGGTCTCAGGATCATGGAGGTGGATGTTTGCATGGCCCATTAGACTTTGAACTAATTATTCCCTTCACAGCTTAGCTTCTCATCTCTTTTCTTTGTTTTGAACAGGGAGAGGCCAACAGCTGAACCTACAATGGCTACTCCAGGGCTTTTAAGAGCGCAGTCTCTACCTATCAAAGTAGGATGTAGTACATTGTCTTTGTGGATTGTGTTGTGCCCTTTCACATTCATAGGCTCAGAGACTATGGTCCTGAGGCCCAAGGACCAGAAACTCACTCCCTTAAAGTGTTTGGTTATGATTAAAAACTTTACATAACTTTGTCCCTGTTGCCTGTGTTAAATTCATGGATATATTTACCGCATATACTAATAGTGGTCCCTTTCACCTGCTGTATCTGTTCATCTTGCCTGTCCACCTATACACCTGCTTGTACATTAGTGATTTTTGTTGTTGATACTGCAGGTTTGTGTATGTAATAGTGTTTACCTTTATTGGCTGAATTTCTTTTGTTGTTGTTTTTGTTTCTTTGTTAAAAAAATTTATTTTATACTGGTTTACTTACAAAGTTCATATAGTTTTTCTTCTTATGCATCTCTTTGTTTCTTCCCTTTATTTAATGTGCTGAACATAGCTTTGTTATATTCTGCCTTTCCTGTTACTCATCTTAATATACACCTACTATCTTCTTAGGGAGCTCTGGTAGTCTACTGGGTAAGGAATCACTCTACCAACCCAAAGGCAAGTGGTTTGAATCTATCAGCTGTTCCATGGGAGAAAGATGGACCGTTTCCTCCAGTGTGGAGGAAAACCTCTGAAAACCTGCTGGAGGTCAGCTATGGGTTGTCTCTGACTAGAAAGTGATGAACAACATTATCTGTTTTCTGAATTTAACCCTCTCCTCAACCTTTCCCATCCCGGTAACCATCCACACATGCTCCTTTCTGAGTGTCAATCCATGGCGCTTGCTTGGTTGTAATATTTATAGAAGCAGACAGTGAGTGACTTGTATTGGACAATGCTGACCCAGACAACAATCATTCACTTACTCACTCAGACTCCTAGTTAACTTATCTGCACTACTTCTTCCTGGGGAGACCAGTGGGCCCCTTTGGCACTCTGTCCCCATGAGTGACTAATTCCCTGACTGCTCCCTTAGCTCCTCCGGATGGAGCAGGTGCGGCGGATCCCTGAGGAGTACTCTCTGGGGCGGATGGCGGAAGGCCTGAGCCACCGAGACCCCATCATGAAGGTGCTGTCCATCCGAGGCCTGGTCAACCTGGCCTGCAGGACTGAGAAGGTGAGCACAGTTGGAAAAGAGCCTGGTCCTTCCATGTTGCCAGTTGGGGAAAGGATGAGCTTGGCTGTCATAGATGCTGGTGACCAGAATCAGAACACTATTTCTATCCCAGCAGCAAACGTCCCATCTATAAAATGAATGCTCTTGTCAGTTGTTGTTGATTCCAACTCATGGCAAACCCATTTGTGCAGAGTAGAATTATGTCTATAAGGGTTTCACATGTGACTTTTTGGAAGCAGATTGCCAGGCCTTTCTTCCGCATTTAGTCATATGTGACATCCAGGAACTAACCCTTAATGATCCTCTATTTGCTCTATTCTTTTTAAAATAGTTTCTAATCCAGATTTTTAAAAAAATTAATATAAACTTTTTATTTTACTTACAAACTCCATATCCATTGTTTTTCCATACTAGATTTTTCCCATTTCCTTAACTCATCCCTCCCTCCATGGTCTTATACAGTATTTGTCCTTATGGGACTGAGTTAGTTCACTCAGCATAATGCACTCCAGTTCCTCCCAAGTTAGATAGTGATTTACAGAATCATTGTTCCTGTGAGCTGCATAGTATTCTATAGAGTGAATGTATCAGTTTCTTAATCCATTCAATTGTGGTTGGATGCCTGGGCTGTTTCCATGTTCTTGCGATGGTGAATAACGCTGTTATGAACATTGGTATCCATTTGTGCCTCAGTTCTCACTTTCTCGGGGTATATTCAAAGCAGTGGAATAGCTGGGTCATATGGAATTTCTGTGTTCAGCTTTCTGAAGAAACACCAAACTGGCTTCCAGAGTGGTTGTACCATTTTACAATCCCACCAACAGTATATAAAAGTTCCTATCTTTTTTTTTAAAGTTCCTATCTTGCCACATCCTCGCCAACATTTATTACTTGCTGTCCTGTTATACTTTGCCACTGCTACTGAAATGAGATGGTATCTCATTGTGGTTTTGATTTGCATCTCTCTTATTGCCAGTTATTTTGAGCATTTCCTCATGTGTCTGCTGGCCATCTGAATATCTTCCTCTGTGATCTTTCCATGTCTTTTGCCCATTTTTTAAATTGTCTGATCAGTCTTTGTCTTGTGGAGGCCCTGTAGAATTCTGTAAACTTTTGATATGAGATCCTTGTCTGATGTTTTTCCCCAGCTGGAAGGTTTTCTCTTCACACTATTGGAAAAAGTTTTTGATGCACACAGAGATTTAATCTTTAGAATGTCCCATTCATCAATCTTATCCTCTCCAGAGTGTGCCTTTCTGGCTGTATTTGGCAGTTTCTTTATACCATAGACTTGGCCATCTAAGCTTGATTCCAATTTGTCTCTGATGAACTTTATGGTTTTAGGCTTTACTCTCAGGTCTCTAATCTAGGTTTGGGGGTTTTTTTTATAGGTTTTATAGCAATGAATGCATGAGGGACAGAGGCTATGGTAATTACTCCCACTTTACAGATCAGGAAATGAAGGCCTAGAGTGTTGGTACACCATTAGATTTTAATTTTTTTAAAGCGTTTTTTTTTTTTCTCTCTACGATGCCCTGCTGCAGCTCATAATGTAGCTCAGGATGAAGGAGCATGTCATAGATCCAGAAAGAAATGACAGTGCAGGGCCCTGACTACCTGGTGCCAAGGTGGGACCCAGGTATGTGGGTCACCAAGGAACCAGAGAGGTCAAAAGAGGCTTCTAGGGGGAACAAGAGTTTCCATGATGGCATTCAGGTAGGTAGGATGGCATAAATAGAAGCCTGCAGAGGACATTTGCTACTGAAGTCATCTCAATGAATCAGAAGCAGAGTCTCCCCCCTGCCAGCCCAGGTTGTTATGTTCCATCAGTCAAAACCAACTCATAGCTGACTTTTCAGCAGGTTTTCTGAGGCAGTAAATTTTCTCCCACAGAGCAGCAGGTGGATTTGAATCACAGTGCCTCCAGGTTTGCAGTGCAGCTCCTTTACCACTAGACCACCAGAACTCCTGTCAGAGTATAAGCATAATCTAATCGAGGTAGGAGCCTCCATTCCAGACACTTCTGTCCCACAGACAGCCAAGGTACAGGCCCTCCTGCCCTCCATGGTGAAGGGCCTGCAGAGCGTGGATGGGCAGCTGGTGGTGGAAGCAGTCCACAACCTCAAGGTCCTCTTCAAGGGTCAGGACCGGAAGTTTTTTGAATATTCAGTCTATGTGGAGATGTTGCAAATCCTGCTGCCGCACTTCAGTGACGTAAGGAGTAACTCGGGCCTTTGGGAAGGGGAATGGCAGAGGTGGGCGGGTTTTTGCCACCCTGGGAATTGCAGTGCCTCACAGTATCCCAGTCCTTAGAGTCTGTTAGCCTGAGGAAAGGGCGCCTTGTTCCAAATGGTCCATAGCTTGTAATTTAGTAATTGATTCTCCCAGGAAAAGTGTCTTTTTCGAATTGGCTCGCTCAGAGAAATTTCTTTTTGTCCTATTTGATGTTGTGTACCGTGGAGTTGGAACCGAGTAATGATAGCTGACCCTCTGTGGATTTCCAGAGGCAGTTACTGAAACCGGAGGAGATTACCCATTCTCCTCCCACTGAGGTGGATTGGAACTCTGTGCCTTCAGGATCACAGTGCAGCTTCTTACCTCTCGGCCACCAGAGCTCCGTTATTTTTTAATTACTCTACTTAGAAAGATCTTTTTTTATTATTATAATTTTTTTTCTTTGTTGAACATTTTCTTCCCCCCTCCTACCCGTCTCCAAACCACCCCTTATTTCAGATTGTTGTCATATATATAATTCCTAATTATATGTTCCTCTTGTACTTTTGTTTTTTTAAAAAATAAAGATCCTTTTTTTTTTAAATGAGTCTGTTTAGAGAAGGTTCGTAGATACTCTTGTAATCAAATCTTCCCAGAAAAGATGACTTTATTCTGACCACTAGAGGGAGCGCTGGTGGCCTAGTCGGTGAGGAGTTAAGACTGTGAATCAAAGGCAGTGCCCCTTTGGTGATTAAAGCCACCCTGGCAGGCGGGAGAAGGGAAACTCCCTTCCGTGCGCCATTTACAGCCTCAGAAAATCCACTGCAGCGTCAACTATGAGTTGGGTCAGACTCGCCAGCAATCTGTCTGAGGTTGTTTGGTTTGGTTTTTTTACAGGGAGCACATTCATGTTATTCCTCCCAGCAATGGGGGTTATTTTTGCACTCAGCACTAAGGCATCTTTTAAGTTAGTGGAGGCCTTGGCTTGGAAGAGTAGGAGAGCTTGGGACCTATGCTGATAGGGAGTGCTCTCAGCGGATCAGCCCCGCTGGGGTCAGCCCCCTGTGTGCCTTTGGAAGACCCCTCAGAATGTGTGAAAAGAAGGTCCTGGTGCTTCAGGTAGGTAACTCGGTGGCCCCGTGGTAAGAAGTGGCATTGCAATCCCAAAGGTATGCAGTTCAAATCCAGCAGCTTCTCTGCAGAAGGATGGGCAATCTCCTCCTATGTGATTAAACTGCCTCTGAAAACACGCTAGAGGGTCAACTATGGGTTGGTTCCAACTCCACGGTACACAACAACAGTGCTTTGGGCAGGATCAAGAGAAAAAAAGAGAGTGGGGCCTTAAGGAAAGGGAGCCCTCTGAGCCTGCCCTTTCACCCCAGTCCCGAGAGCAAGTGCGTTCCTCATGCATCAACATGTATGGGAAAGTGGTCCAGAAGCTGCGGGCCCCTCGCACCCACGCCATGGAGGAGCAGCTGATCAACACCTTGGTGCCCCTACTGCTGGTCAAGCAAGAGGGCAACGCCAAGGTGACCCAGGTGAGTGTACCATGGGCGCGAGCCCGCAGCCCCACCCTCGGGCTCCACAGGTCCACCCTCTTTACAGAGACCTCATCAGAATCAAGAAACAATCCACCGAGGGCCAGTTATTTATATTCTGTAAAAGCCTTTTGTCCAAACGTACCCACCCACCTTCGTCAAACAGTCAAGCTACTCTCACACATTTCAAACAGGAATTGCTTTTCCAAAATCCAATTTTCACACATCCCCCCCTCCTTTTTCTGGAACATTCTGTTGTCTTGGAATCCCGTAGTTTTGGTAATTTATTCCTTTTGGTCCCCAGGAATGTGTGAAGACGCTGTTCCGCTGTTCTTGCTTCATGGGTTGGGAGCTGCCAAAAAGAGTGTACAGCCGCAAGTCTTGGGACAACCGTAAGAAGACAGTGGCCAAAATCTGCCAGTACCTTGTGAGCGCTTCAGGGTCTATAGCGGTTGGTTATGAGTACTCGGGGGTGGAGGAATCTTTATGTTTTGCATCTACTTATACAAACATCCTGTGTGGCCGCAGGTCCTTAGCTCCTAAATGGCCATCCCTCTCTGTCATCTCTCTAGTGTTTCCTTTCCAGGCCTTTCCTGGATACCTCTCTTTGGATGAGCTATAGGCAGCTTGAAGTTAAGCATCTCTCTTCTGAATGTGTGATTTTTCCTTTCAATTCAGCCCCCTTCCTCTGATTTTTTCAAAACTGAAACCTAGAATCATCCTGGATTCCTTCATCTCCCTTCCCATCCTCTTTTGATCAATCTTAAATATCTTAAATTTCTCTTGAATCTACTTTTCCCTATAAATTCCCATGGTAATTATACTCCGTTAGGCCAAGAACATCTTTCAGGAGGACCTTACATGCAGCCATCCCACAAGTCTTCCAGTCTTTCATTGGACCCTGCTAAGCCAATCCCCACCCAGGTGGTTGAGTGATTTTGTTGAAACACTATTCTGTCTATATTATATCACTACTTAAAGAGCCTTGTTGGCTTGCTTTTCTACAGCAGCAAATCTCAGGGTGTATTTCTTGCAATACCTGTTCCACAAGACATACACCACAGAGAGGAAAAGAAGTTCCACAGCAAATAAGCATAATCATCTTTTTCATTTTTTCTTGGAGGTTTGTAATGCCATTCGCACACATTCAAGTCTCTGAGAGGTCTTACACTGAAGAAATATGTTTGCTATTGTTTAGTTTGTGGCTTCTCAAATGAACACAGAACTCCCTTTTTAGAATGATATTGTGGATATATTGTGGAACACTGCCCTGCAGGAGACAGTCCCCAGTTCCTCCGAATGAACTTTGGGGAACTTTGCCATGTAGTGCCAGTCTTAACCCTCTTGTTGTCATAGGCTGAGTTCTCAGGGAGCTGATTCTAAGGCAGAGATTAGCATGTGGGAGGTTTCTTGGGGGGGGGGGGTGACCTTGGGATAAATGAAGGGAGAGAAAGGAAGGTGTTTGGCATTGGGCAAAGTCCTTCTCTTTCGTTAAGTCGATCCCTATAGCTGGGGGAATGCATCCTTCATACCTGAAGGGAGATCTGGCTGGGGCTTCCCTGCATCCACCAGAAACAGACAACAAACTGTCATTATGACTGAGACATGGACGTGGCGCCTGCATTATCACTCATACTCAAAACCTGTCAAGTATCTAGCAATGTTACTTTTTACAAGGCGGGGGGGAGAGGTGGAGGAGGTTTGACCAGGGTCACTAACTCAGATGCCTAGAGTGACCAGGAGGAGATAATGCCCACGAGTGAGGAATGTGGAGGTGTGCTGGGGCCTGGGGCAATCTGGAGAGCCCAGACCCATCAAAGCAAGAGTGGAGAGCCCAGTTCACTTATCACTCATAGGCCGTTCAGGCCAGGCCCTCCAGGTGAAATGAAGAACTAGAAACTCAGATTTTAAAAATTTTATTTTTGATGAAAGTATACATAATAAAACATACACTCATTTGACATTTTCAACATGTATATTTCAATGCCATTGGCTCCATTCTCGGCATTGTGTCACCATTTTTGCCATCTCTACCCTTTACTTCACTACCACTGATGTAACCTGTGTCTCCTAAACTTCTCCCCTGTAGGCTAGAGTTTATATTGTCAATTTGTTCTCATGTCATTTTTAAAAAGAAAACATGATATTCTTTACTAGTTGTGCCAGATTTTTATCTAGATTATAGATTACTTCATGGGATTAACTTGACTTCATCAAGGCTTAACGATCATCTTGGGGCAAGAGATTCAGCAGTTTTTCCCAGTCACAATGAGCATGTCTGGAAACCGGATGGAGGAAAGGACAGTGAAACTTTATCTCACATCCTTTGAGCATGCAGCAGAAGGTGCCTGTCCTTGGAGAAAACATCAGTGCTTGGAAATGTAGAGGAGCAGCTAAAGAGGAGACCCTCAGAGAGACGGATTGACGAGGACTGCAACAATGGGTGTGCGGAGGTGGAGGCTGTGAGGATGGCACGGGATCTGTTGTGCATGTGGTCACTGTGAATCCAGGCACCTAACAACACCACCACCAGAATAACTGCGTTTAACACTGTGCCAATCACAGCGCCGCAGGCACTTGTGGAGCTGCAGAAAGAGAGCTGATGGTCCCTCTTACTCCACGCAGCCAACAGCTTTTTTCATCTGAGGTCCATCTCTAGCCTCAGCTTTAAGAAGTTCCTTCTTCTCTATTCATTTGATATCTTGGTTTCCTCAGTGGCTCCATACTAGGTCCTGCCCAGGGTGCCGAGGGCTCTGAGTGGAGTGAGATAGCTTCTTCTCTTGGGAGGTTGAATCCAAGGAGACAAGTATAAATAAATAATCATGACCACTGCTAGCTACTCTGACAAAGAATTGCGAGATGCTGTAGAAATGTCATCGGTGGTAAGATGAGCTTTGCCTAAGGGCTAAGGAAGTTTCAGGGGTGAGATGTCTTCTGAGCTGAGCCTCAGCGGATAAAACTTATCAGATGAAGAGAATGCCACAAACAGGAGCGAGCACTTGTGAAAAACACAAAGATGTCAAGAAGTCTGTCTATCTGGGGAAAGCTGGACTACGTCCTTGAACTAGCACCTGGTCTGCATAGAAGGCAGAGGCAGTGCTGGGAAAGGCGGCTGGGAAGGAATGCCAGACTCAGAATATGACTGTGAAGGCTCTGCCTGCGACTAGGAATTTAGATCTTGACCTGAAGCAGCTGTCGACAGAAGAATGATCAGATCTGATTTCCCTTCATCCCTGTCAGCAGTCTCCTGGCTGAATACCTGCTGTCCAGTTTCTACTTGATTTAAACTCCTGATTACCACTATCAAATTATTTTGCTCCAAACATTGTTTTATCACTGTCCTATAAAGACTGAATGCTAACTTCCTAGTTTCTCATGCGTTAAGTATTGGCACAGTGACGTCCACAAAGGGCTTGAGCATGACAGAGATTGTGAGGATGGTGCAGGGTAGGGCAGGATTCAGTTCTGTTGTCCGTAGGGTTGCGATGAATTGTAGTTAACTCAATGGCACCTAACAACAGTATTGCTGCCTGGCTTTTAAGACCCTCCAACTGTCTAGTTTACTCCCTTGCTTCTCAGTATCTTTAATCTTTCAACCTGGTTAGATTTGTCTCTTTATGTATGTCTGTCATGACATGTCATGTCCACCTCTAGCTTTGCTTGGATTTGAGCATTAGGATTTTCTCTCTACTTGCAGCAACAGAATAGATTAGAGGAAGAGAGATTGAATGCAGAAACACCATTGAAGCAATGGTTACAATCAACTAAGAAGAAGCTTGACCTCTGGTCGAGTTCAGGCAGATGGTGGGCGTCAGAGAAGTTTAGAAGGCACGAAACTGGGTCACCATTTTAGGGTTTAGGAGGGTAAACAGATGATTGTTGTTATGTGCCGTCGAGTCGCCTGCGACTCATAGCGACCCTATGTACAACAGCCCTAAACTCCGCTCTGTCCTGTGCCAATCGCACTGCCTCTGACACTCCCATCCCAATTATCCCAGTCACTGAATCAATCCACCTCATAGAGGGCCTTCCTCTCCTGCACCATCCCTCCACCCTCCCAAGCATGATGTCCCTCTCTAAGGACCGGTCTCTCCTCACTACATGTCCAAAGTAGGTTAGACGGAGCCTCAGAATCCTTGCCTCCAAGGAGCCACCCGGTTTAACCCTCTCCAGGACAAATCTATTTGTTTTCCTAGCAGTCCATGGTATTCTCAGTACTCTTCTCCAGCACCACAGCTCAAAGGCATCAATTCTCCTTCTATCCTCCTTGTTCATTGTTCAACTCTCTGATGCATAACAGGTGATTGCGAAGACCATGGCCTGTATCAGACGCACCTTAGTCTCCAGAGAGACACCACTGCTCTTCAGATTAGTTTCTCCAAATGCCTTAACTTTTGTGTTTCTCTTTGGCCTAGATGAGAACCCATCAAGACAGTGCTTTCAAGTTTCTCAGCCAGAGCCTGGAATATGCCAAGAACTCCCGGGCCTCCCTCCGCAAGTCCTCAGTCATATTCATAGGTAACCTGACTTGAGACTGCTGCTTCGGCAGCCCAGTCTGCATTCTGACTTGCTTGCTCCCAAGCTCTCAGGCTTTCTGGTAGCCTCACCTTGGATGCAAGGAGAGCCTTATGGAACAGTGCTACTCCATCACACACGAGACCATCATGAGTGAGGGTCAAATTCACAGTAACTAACAAGGATACTTTGGGCCAGACACCACACTTAGTGCTAGGAAAACAAAGTGTTTCTGATGCTGGTAGCAGAGAAAAGAGGACAAATAGATTGCTGTTAAGTCCAGTGCTGGGACAGAGGAAGGATGCCCAGGACTGGAGGTGGCCACAATGTGAGAGCTGCTTAGAGGTAGCTTCCTGCACAGAGTGACATCTGGTTCCTAGGCGCTGACTTCTCTAAAGTATGTGCAAAAGGAGCCATTTCTAAAAATGGGGGTTCGCGATCTATTTCCTAGTATCTGGGCAGTCTTCCCTCAACCATGGAAGGTGCTGAGGAAACAAAGCTGAGATCCCAGCTTAGTGCAATGAAAGTGACCTTTCTGAGGTTACAGAGCTTTTTTGAAAGTTATGAACGCTTTCTTCTGAAAACCATATCTGCATACAATGTACAGTTTTGCACATAACTTTAGGATGCAGACACCCCTCAGCCCTCCAGTAGATCTAGGAATAAAAAACCTCTGGTCTGGTTAGACATGCTCTAGTTGTTATGTGCTGCTAGACAATGCCAACTCCTGACAACCGCATGTACAATGATGAAATGCTGCCCTGTGTCACCGCACCATCACCAGCATGTGCAAGCCCATCCTCGTGGCTTTTGTGCCCATCGATCTCACTCAGGATCTCCCATGCCCTTACTGTGTCTCTTGTTTCACCAAACATGATGTCCTTTAGTGACTGACCTCTCCCGATGAGGAGTCCACAGCACGGGAGCTGGACATTGTTCCTTTGTGATTCAGAAGATCTTCATTGGCTAATTTTCAGAAGTAGATAGCTAGGTCTTCCTGGGAGGATGAGGATTCATAAACCACAAACAGAATGACAGAAACTCACTCAAAGATACTATGAGAACCCAGAGAGGCACCCAAATTCAGCCTGGGGGTGAGGAGATTGGTCAGGAGGGCTTGGAGAACTCCTTGTTAAGCTGCTAATCCCGGGACACACAAGAACTAGCCAGGCAAAGAAGTGAGGGAAGGACCTTCCAGGCATAGAATAGCACTGGCAAGGGTGTTAAGTCATGAGAGATGGTACTGCTCATTCAAGGGCTGGTGGGCACCAGGCTCGGCTCGCCTGGAAGCTGAGAAATGTACCTGCTGAGGACTTATGGGGAGCAGTGTGTGCAGGACTGAGTCTCTTTTAAAGGAACCATTTCCAGACCAACATAGCTGATTCTCTGTCCCTCCAGGGACCTTGTTTGTGGTCACACCTGTAATGGGTTTGAGGCACTCAGCATCTAATGCTCCTCTGTGCCTTTCATGTTATTACTATTACTACTCAAGTCTGGTGAATGGGAAGCAAAGACAGTATCTGTCCACATTGTTGTTGTTGTTATGTGCTGTCGGGTTGCCTGTGACTCATAGTGACCTTATGTACAACAGCTCTGAAGCCTGCCCTGTCCTAAGCCAGTCTCACTGACTCTGACACACCCACTCCCATTGCTCCAGTCACTGTATCAATCTATCTTATCTGGGGTCTACCTCTGCTGCTCTGTTCCTCTACCCTTCTGAGCATGATGTCCTTCCCTAAGGACCAGTCCCTCCTGGCCACATGCACAAACTATATGAGACAGAGCTTAACAATCCTAGCCTCCAAGGAGAACCTTGGATTGTGGAACCGAGCAAATTTTAACTATTAACAACCTCAGTCTCCTCTCCACCCATCATGGTGCTATCAACTTAGGTTACAAAGACGCAATGGGCCCCACCAGAGTAAAGGACCAACTGGGGGACCAACCATTCCTGTCCTGGTGCCCTCCCTGCCCGCTAGGCCAGCCATCTCTCCCAGGACCCTCTTAGAGAATCAGCCTCACAGTCAAATGAAGTCCTTTTTTTTTTAGTATACAGTTGTGGGGTTGCGAAGGGTGGGGTGAGCTTCTCAGGACATTTGAGATGGCAGTGGGAGTTGGAGTGAGGAGGTGCAAACACTAACCTTTTGGATCATGCTCCAGGATCCCTGGTCCCCTGTATGGAAAGCATAATGACAGAAGATTATCTGAATAAAGTTAGAACTGGTGAGTAATGCCCAGGGCTGATGAGATTTTAGAAAACAGGAAGAGACTGTCGTGATTAATATGAAGAGGGAAGGGATATCTCCAAAGGTAAAGATCTTCCATTCCATTCTCTTGTGCTAGTCTTTATCCAGGGTGAATACCATATTAGATTGCATGAGGTCACCACAAAGAGATCACTGTAGCCCTCCCCTGGGAGAACTGACAATCTAGTTGAGATGATGAGGCTCATAAAATGAGAACAAATCCTATCAGGTGCAGAGAGAGTAGTCCAGAGCCATGGTAACAGGGTCTGCGTTCTATAGCTGAGAGCTCATGGAATGTCATGCTAGTCTGTCCAGGAAGTCTTCCTAGAGGAGGCAACCTGAAATTCTGTGGAGGAACATGAGATGAGGAGATACTGGGGAAAGAGAATTGTCCAAAGTGGTAAGGAAAGATGAGGAGAAAGCACCAGAGGATGTTTTACACCTCAGGAGACCCATGTGGGTACTGATCTTAACAAGCTGCCTCTTCTCTGCCTGTGACCCAGCTCTGGAAAACCTGAGACATGACCCAGAAGCATCAGTGTGCATCTATGCAGCCCAGGCCCAGGAACACATCCTGGCCAGCTGCCAGCGGAACTCCTGGCCGGTGCCTCATGGGGACTCGTGGGTGTGCAACCAGGCTGCCACGCACCACTGGAACCCCAGCTGCGAGAACCTGTCCACTTCCCATCAACGACGCTCCTGGATCATGCAGGCACTAAATTCCTGGAAGATGTCCCTGAAGCAGTGATGTCCCTGAACCCCCAGGCACATTTCCTATAAATGTCACATGGCTTATCTTTCCCTCCAGAGTGTTCCTCATGGGAGAAGTCTAGGCCCAGCTCTGGCTGGCAAGAGGTCAGAGCCCTTTTCCACCATCACTTTGAGAAGAACCTGGCCTTCGTTCACACGCAGCGTTCATGGGCTCATGTGGCCTATCCATCCACCTTTTATAAGTGTGGCAGCTGAGGCTCAGAGAGGTGAAGTGGCTGGTGCAAGGCCACACAGCGAGACCAGGTGTCTCAGTTCCTCTCTGTCATAGGTGATTATAAAACCAAAAGGAGGTGTTTTCCGTGCCCTTGGGGCACAGGAAAGAGTGCACTCCCTCCCCTGTGACATCACACCTCTTCCAACACCCTGATCTCCAAGTTCCACCCTGGTTTTTGCCCAGAGATTAGCCACAAGTCATTTGAACATTTATTGAGTTCCTTCCCTGGGCCAAGCCTACACTCGGTGCTAGAAAAACAACACAAAGAGACCCATCTTGGGGCCCAACTTCATAGTCTAATGCAGTGGTTCTGAATTGAGGGGTGGGTCATCTTGACTCCCAGCGATACTTGACAACATCTGGGAACATTTTGAGTTACAACTTAGAGGGTAAGCAGAGTTGCTATTTCTGTCTGGTACAGGGGCCAGGGATGCTGCTGAACATTCCACTACCTTACAGGACATACCTCTCCATGAAGAGCTAATCCCCTTCTAATAACAACAGTGGCAAAGTTGACATATGCAGAAGCACACAGCATAACAGATCAGTGAGGTGGTGTGGGGAGGCATGATGGTATGGATAGATGGTCCACTGGGATGTCAGGGAAGTCTAATTTGACATCCTCCCTCCCCAGGAAAAAGTATGGTAAAATCTGAACTCCTGTACCTGTAAAATAGAGCTGTTTCAAAATACGTGCTCTCTTTGTTACGTTAATGAGGTGTCATTACTAGAAAGAGTGGGTCCTAAGTCTAAGCATTTCTGAGTTATAAGAGCAGGACACATCCATCACACAAGCTCAAATGCAAATCAAGAATTATAAGGGCTTCTGGCAGCAACTTGATGGTGAAATAGTCAAATAACTTCTCTTAGAGGTACATCCTGAATTCAAACCTCTAGAATTATGAAAGACTAAATAGCTGTTCTTTAAAGAGACTTATCTGTGGTGTTTTTGTATGTCTTTTGTAGGGAACTAAGACTGGAGAGAGGGAAGCGAGGGGGAACAGGCATGTGAGTCCAAGGGCCAACTATGTGTGTGTGGGGACCTGGAGTGAGAAGGGAGAGGAGGGCCAGGGCTGGGTCATTGCACCTTGGCAGCTTTGTTAAGGGGTCTGGGCTTGATCCACAGAGCTTTAACAAGGGTAGAAGGTCCATAAGCATTCATCTGCTAGCTAAAAAGTTGTCAGTTTGAACTTACCCGGAAGTGCCTTGGAAGAGAGACCTATTGGTCTGTTTCCAAAATGTCATGACCTTGAAAGCCCTACAGAGCAGCTATTCCCTGGGCACATGGGGTCATCATGAGTTGGAACTTACTTGGTAGCAACTACCAATAACAACAAGGAGGGGAGACATAAGGTGTCAAGGGGATGACTTCCAACAGAGGTCCAGGGGCCTCTTCGAGTAAGAACTACAAAGTTCTGACTCAGAAATACAAAAAAGACACCAATACCAAGTGAGAGCAAGAGAAAGAAACTGAGGTTTATTAGATGTTCAAAACAGACTATGAACAGGTCAGGATAGACTGACACCATTTTTATCTTACAAAAGGGTTTATTTAACTTTTGTTAGCAGGGAGTGGGGTTTAAACAGCTGGTTAGTGCATTTCTTCTAAAGGTGACTTTTGGCCATCTCATTTAACTTGTCCTTGAGTCTGTTGTTTTGCTACATTTCTTGAGTCTGTTTTTATTGTCATATAGCCGGGTCACTTATATTGTTATATTGCCACAGTCTTTGTCAAAACCAGTTCTGATTGATCTCCTTTGTCAGTGTGTCCTTTGCCATTCCCTGTCACAGGTACAAGTGTGACAGGAAGCCCCAGACATTGCTGATAGGAAAGTAGACTGGTATAGCATTTTGGGCAGCCGTCTCTTGCTATTCAGTTATTTTCAGTTACGTAGATCTATGGCCCAGCAATATCACAGCTCCAGTATGGCAGAGATGATGAGGATGGCACAGGACAGGATAGGGTTCAGATCTGTTGTCCAGAGGGTCATTATGCATCATACTTGACTCAAAATCACCTAACAACAACAACATGAACCAGCAGCTTCACTCATGCACATACATCTCAGTGAAAGACTTACCTTTGCACAGAGGAAATCTTTTGTCTTATTTGAAGTGCCTGGAGGGAAAGCAGGGCAGTTGGGTATCTATCAGGGAGTAGACACACTCTCCCGAGTTCTAAGCAACAGTTAGAAGTGGCATTCAAGTAGCTATTAAAGCACACGTAGCACTCAAACTTAGTGCTGCTGAGTGCAAAAAGAACATTCAGAATGCATGCTGTTGTTGTCAAGTGCCGTCGAGTCACTTGTGACTCCTAGTGACCCTATGTACATCTCTGACCCTGCCTTAGCCTGAGCCAATCTCACTGTCTCTGACACACCTACTCCCATTATCCTAGACACTGAGTCAATACATCTTATCCGGGGTCTTCCTCTCTTGCGCTGCCCTGCCACCCTTCTAAGCATGATGTCCTTTTCCAAGGACTGGGCCCTCTTTGCAACATGCCCACAGTATGTCAGATGGAGCTTCAAAATCCTTGCCTAAGGAGCAGCCTGGTTTCACCCTCTCCAGATTGGACCTATTTTTTCTCTTATCAGTCCATGGTATTTTCAATACTCTTCTCCAGCACCACCAATCCAAGGCATCAGTTCTTTTATCATCCTTAGTCCTTGTCCAGCTCTCTGATGCATAGCCAAGAAATTGCAAAGACCGTAGCCTGGATCAGGCACATCTTAGCCTCCACCTTGACATTGCTGCTTCTCAGTACTCTGAAGAGATCCCTGACAGCAGATTTTCCCAATGCAATTTGTCTTTTGATTTCCTGGCTGCTGGTACCAAGAGTGCTGACTGTGGAGCCAAGCAGGCTGAAGCTATTATCAATCTCAATCTCTTCATCCTCTACAATGCTGCCAATAGGCCCAGTGGTGAGAATCTTTGTTTTCTTGATGTTGAACTTCAATCCATGGTCAAAGTTGCAATCCTTGACCTTCTGCAGCAAATGTCTCAGGTTCTCCTCAGTTTCAGCAAACAAGGTGGTGTCATCAGCATAGCACAGGTTGTTGATAAGACTTCCTTCAATCTTGATGCCACATTCATTCTAATAGAGCCCAGCCTCCCAGATTATCTGTTCCACATATAGATTGAAAAGTCATGGAGATAAGATGCATTCCTGGTACATCTTTCCTGATGTTGAACCATGCTATGTTTTCTTCCTCTGTTCTTCCTCTTGGTCCAAGGATGCGTCTCGCATAACCACAATCAAGTGTTCTGGGATTCCCATTCTTCTCAAAGTTAGCCACTGTTTATTGTGATCCACACAGTCAAATGCCTTTGCATAGTCAATGAAACATAGATAGACATTCCTCTGGCACTCTCTGCTTTCAGCTAAGATCCATCTAACATAGGCTATAATGCCCCTAGTGCCTCATCCTCTTCTAAACCCAGCTTGCACATCTGGCAGTTCTCTGCTGATGTGCTGCTCCAGTCATTTTTGGATAATTTTCAGCAGGATCTTATTTGCATGTGATATTACACAAAAGAATTCACATTTTGCAAGAATATAAACTGAAAATGCTCATTAATCACATTGTGTTGTATGAGGTACCACTGAGTTAACTACAACTCAGCGACCGTATGAACAACATCCCATGGCATCCTCATCATCTCTGATATATACTCAAACCCACTGTTACAATGATTGTGTCAATCCATCTTGTTCAGGTCTTCCTCTCTTTCACTGGCACTCCACCTTTCTAAGCATCATCTTTCCCCAAGGTCTGGCCTGTCTTAAGAACATGTCCAAAGCACAAGAGATGGAGTTTCACTATTCTTGCCTCTAAGGAGCACCCTCGTTGCACTTTCTCCAAGACATATTTGTTTGTTCTTTTGGCAGATGTTTTGTTTGATGTTAATCATGTTAATGTTGAGTGGGTGTCAGTGGATTGGACTTGTTAATTGATTTTAGACGAACATTTTTTTAAGTTGTGCAGCAGTGGTCAGTATATTTGCTGTACTGAAGTAACTTTGAGTTTCTGTAATTCTGAAGAACTGTGCCATAGTTGTGTCAAACACCAGAATCACTACCCATCATGAGCAGTGTTTGGTGGAGGAGCCAGACTGGCTCAGGTTTGGCAGCAGGAGTGGTATCCACGTCCTTAACCACATGCCTCTAGAAACTCTATGAACTTGGAGAAGCAACAATAGTTATAGAAAGGCTTCAGGTCTTTTGCTTATAGATAGAGATATAGGGATAGGGATAGAGATAGAACGAGAGAGAGAGAGAGAGAGAGAGAGAGAGAGAGAGAGACACCCCTTTAAAAGTCAGTTGGACCCAATGGCCTAGCATTATTTCATTTTGGAGGAACATTCTTCTAAGTTGCACAGCATTCTCCTGTCAATTTGCTGTTCTGAGGTAATCTGGGTTTGCTGTGATGCTGAACCTTGTGCCATTTGGGGGGGGGGGTG
Organism: Elephantulus edwardii; assembly: GCF_000299155.1. Classification (NCBI taxonomy): domain Eukaryota; kingdom Metazoa; phylum Chordata; class Mammalia; order Macroscelidea; family Macroscelididae; genus Elephantulus; species Elephantulus edwardii. The sequence goes on from NW_006399755.1 coordinate 11,486,050, forward strand.
TCAAATGCCATAAAAGCTGCCCATGGTGGACAGTATTTGGTGGAGCTCCCAGTTTAGGATACATTTAGAAGCAGGAGTAGCATCCACTTCCTAAACCACATTCCTCTGGAAACTCTATGAACCTGGAGAAATGACAGTAGTTATAGAAAAGCTTCAGGCCTTTTGTTCACAGGGTCGCTATGAGTTATGCTTAACTCAATGACAATCAACAACAACAACATTGTCAAAATTGGACACGACCCATAATTGTCCCTCTAGTGGGTTTTCGGAGGCAGTAAATTGCATGGGAGAGGATTGCCTATCCTTCTCCTACAGAGTGCAGAGAGGTATGCAGTTTGAATTCACTAGCTGCTATGTGGGAAAAGGATGAGCAATCTCCTCCCATGTGATTCACTGCCTCCGTAAATCCTCTGGAGAGTCAACAGTTGGGTCTATTCCACCTCAATAGCACACAAAACCAATAATGGTAGATTGGTCAATTTTGCCATCTTGTTAGGCTTTAAAAAGAGGGAATATCAGAGGAGAAGGCAGGGGAACCTCATTACCACCAAGGAAGAAGAGTCAAGAGTGGAGTGCATCTTTTTGGCCAGAGGTTCAAATTGGCTCTTCCTGGTTCAGTCATGAAGTGAATCTGGAATGGACTAAAATTTGTAAATATGAGTGAGCTGGAATTCTTTTAAAAGGAGAGGAGAAGACAACTATAGATAGATGCCTACCTAGAAACTTAATCTCTTCTAGAAAACAAGAACAATATGCACATGCATGTTTATTGCTGCTTTGTTCACAACAGCAAAGAGTTGGGACCAACCCAAGTGTCCATCAACAAATGAATGGATAGAGAAGCTGTGGTATATTCACACAACGGAATACTATGCTGCATTGAAAAACAAGGAACTCATGAAATATTATACAAAATGGGTGACCTTGGAGGACATTATGTTGAGTGAAGTATCTCAGTCACAAAAGGACAAATACTGCATAGTGCCACCGTTGTAAAATGGGACTGACACTGGGGTTGGGGGGGAGACTGATAAAGATGGGATAAATTATGTATACTGCATTGAAATAGATGAGGGATAGAACTGTTGAAAAGGGATATATGATTAGGTATTGTCATGACAGGAGTCCAGAACGAAGGCTGCACAGTGGAGTGGACTTGGGGGAAGGGATTGTATAACAATGAAAGAAAGTTTCTTTTACTTTTCAAAGAGAAGATCAAACTGGGGGCCAGCTGGGCAGAAAGAAAAGATCAACAATGAATGAATGGAAATCCAAAGTCTCTGTAAACTTTCATTAAAATTAATAATAATAATTGTTAACAACTTTAGTTTGCTTGGTTCCATGGTCAGCATTCTTGGGACCAGTAGCCAGGAAATCAAAAAACATACTGCGATGGGAAAGTCTGCTGTTAGGGACCTCTCCAGGGTACTGAAGAGCAATGGTGTCACTCTGGAGACCAAGGTGCATCTGATACAGTCTATGGTCTTTGAAATCACTTATTATGCATCAGAGAGTTGGACAATGACTAAGGAGGATAGAAGGAGAATTGATGCCTTTGAGCTGTGGTGTTGGAGAAGAGTACTGAATATACCATGGACTGCCAAGAAAACAGATTCATCCTAGAGAGGGTTAAACCAGGCTGCTCCTTGGAGGCAAGGATTCTGGGGCTTCACCTGACATACTTTGGATACATTGTAAGGAGGGACAGGTCCTTGGAGAGGGACATCATGCTTGGTAGGGTGGAGGGACGGTGTAGGAGGGAAAGACCCTCTATGAGATGGATTGATTCAGTGACTGGGGTAATTGGGATGGGTGTGTCAGAGGCAGTGTGATTGGCACAGGATACAGCAGAGTTTAGGGCTGTTGTACATAGGGTCGCTATGAGTCACAAGTGACTGGACAGCACATAACAACAACAAACAACAATAAAACAAGAACTGCGGCGAGCTCTGGTGGCCTAGTGGCAGGAAACTGTACTGCAATCCCAGAGGTGCACGGTTCAAATCCACTGGATGCTCTGCTGAAGAAGGAGGAACAATTGCCTCCTGCAGCAGTCAGATCCAATTTGACGGTACACACATAAAAAGTTAAAAAAAAAACAAAAAACAAGAACAGCATATATGTTGCATAGCAACCCTAACCCTTGAACAACAGAGTCAGAAACAACAATACTCTACTCAGAAATGGTGGCTGACCCAGCTGCTTTAAATGTGTGCCACTATTCAGAGTCCAGGAAATAATCCAGTTTCCTGAATCAGATTCCTGAAAGGGATCAACTATGCCTTTTCTGAGTTTTTCATTCCAGGACTTCAACCTATAATTTTCCCTATTCTGATTATCATTCTTTTTTCCTAAATGTTCTAAATTAAACATTCAGATCTGTTCCAACTTCACTTAATTGGCTATGACTGAATTGGTTTAAAGTCCTTGTCCTGAGAACCTCCTGTACCCAAGAGACAGACAGTTGCAACACTGGAGCTGGTATGTGGGGTGATCAGAAGCAGTGGCAAACAACACTAGCAGCATAACTAGGAGACTGGAGAGACATCAAGAGCCAACAGAGCAAAAGAGGTCTTCCAGCAGAAAGCTTACTGGTGGAGTAGGTGGCCCATGGCACACGTCAATAGAGCTAAAGTGCTTGTAATACTTGAATACCACACAATAATACCACTCTACTACCACACAAGGCAGTGGTTAAATACACTAGGCTTGTTTCACTGTCACTAGAAACTCTCATTTCTCTATCAGCTATTGGAGGAAATAAAGGTTAATTTCACAAACAGACCTGTCTCATTTCCTTCCTCAAAATTCTCCAACAGATTTAAGGAGAAGCTAAATCTATACAGTGGTGGCAGACCCCTTTGTCCTTCTACCTCACATACTCCTCAGCCCCTCTTCATTGGCTTCAGGAACCCTGGCCTCCTCCATGTCTCTGCTCCCGTCTTCAAGCTTCAGTCCTCATACCCTCCTGTTTCAGGGCCTTACCCTGACTGTGCTTACTGTTGGGAATGCTCCCAGGACTCTCCAGTGTTTACTTAAGTTGATACTTCCCCCATGAGATCTACCCAGACCACCCTGTTTGAAATTTTTCAATTACCCTTGCTACACTTTCATCTCCTTTATCTTTCTCCACTACTTTATTACCTACTGGAAGGCCAGGATTTTATCTAGGACTTATCTTAGAACTTTGGCATACTCAGAGACTAATATTAAAATTTTTTTTTCTAAAAAAAATTATTATTAAAAAGACAATTTCAACTTCTACACTGAAGTTCTCTTCCTTTGTATTTCCATGCTTGACAGTTCTACCTAGGTTGCCCTTTCTGTTCGTCTACATGTGTTGTCTTGTACATAGGGTTTTCAGAGGCCTGCCATTTCAGAAGTGGATGGCCAATCCTTCTTCCTATGCATCAGAGAGTTGGACAATGACTAGGGAGGATAGAAAGAGAACTGACGCCTTTGAGCTGTTGTGCTGGAGAATCGAGTATTGAATGTACCATGGACTGCCAAGAAAACAAACAGATTCATCCTAGAGAGGGTTAAACCAGGCTGCTCCTTGGAGGCAAGGATTCTGGGGCTTCGCCCGACATACTTTGGACATCTTGTAAGGAGAGACAGGTCTTTAGAGAGGGACATCATGCTGGGTAGAGTAGAGGGACAGCGCAGGAGGGGAAGACCCTCTATGGTGGACTGATTCAGTGACTGGGATAATCGGGATGGGTGTGTCAGAGGCAATGGGATTGGCACAGGATAGAGCACGGTTTAGGGCTGTTGTACATAGGGTCACTATGAGTCGCAAACAACTCGACGGCACATAACAACAACAACAACAACCCTGAAGTACAATGAATGTTGTGAGTGATAGGGTATTATCCATACCTATACAAAGACCTGTTAATATGATTATTATTCAAATATACACACTAACAGCTAAAGCCAAAGAAGAGGAAATTAAAAATATTTACCAAATCTTGCAGGAAAATTGACCAAACGTAATTAAGATGCATTAATCATAATTGGTGACTGGAATGCAAAAGAATGCTAGTGACACAAATGAAGCAAAAAATGGAATTACTGAATTTTGTTAAGTTGAATGATTGATTCATTGCAACTGTATTTTTTTTTCTATACTTTAAATTGGTTTATTTTTAAAATATTTTCCCACTAGTTTATTTACAAAATTCTAATACAAATTCGAACAAATTCTTTCCATTTTCCTCATCCCCCCCTCATTAAATTGTACAAACCAATGATTAATCCCGTCTTCTCCCTGTACATCCACATCCCTCTACTTCCAGCCTCTCCTACCTCTCCTGGATCCTTATACTCATTCTACAATAACGGTCTTATATTTATCCTTGTGGGACTGAGTTAGTTC
>NW_006399755.1:11491375-11492772 GCF_000299155.1 Elephantulus edwardii
TCTGTAGATGTTCATTGAAATGAAAAATAAACAAACGAAATTAAAATTAAAAAAAAGAATAACACCCACGAAGAGAGGAAAAAGATCATAACAAAAACAAAAGAGAAAGAAAAAACCCAAAGGTATGTCAGAAGAGATGTCAAAAATTGCACTAGAGTGTTGAAAAGCCAAAACAAAGGGAAGAGATGCTGAAGTAAAAGGGCTGAACAGAAGATTTCAAAGGACAGATCGAAAAGATATAGCAAAGTGTTATAATAGAATGTGCAGACAGTTGGGATTGGAGAATAAAAAGAAAAGAATTCACTTGACATTTCTCAAGCAGAGAGAACTGAAAAACAAATTCAAGCCTTGAGATGCAATACTGAAGAATGCCACTGGTAAATTCTTGAATGATCCAGGAAGCATCAAAAGGAGATGAAGGGAATACACAGAATCATTGTACCAAAAAGAAGTGGCCAACACAAATATTTCAGGAAGTAACATATGATCAAGAGCCAATGGTAATGAAGGAAGAAATTCAAGTTGCACTGAAGGTATTGGGGAGGGGAGAGAGAAGGCCCCAGTAATTCATGGAGTATCAAATGGCATGCTTCAGCTAACAGTTGCAGCCCTGGATGTGCTCACCAGTCTATTCCAGGAAGTTGGGAGGACAACTGCCTTAAAGAGATCCATATTTGTTCCCATTGTCAAGAAAGATGATTCAACAGAATGTGGAAATTGTAGAGCAAGATCATTAATATCACATGCAAGCAAGATACTGCTGAAGATCATTTTATAACAACACAGAGATAATTTAAGAACAGTACAGAAAACTTCTAGAAGTTTAAGTTGGACTAAGAAGAGGCCATGGCACCAAGGATATCACTGCTGATGACAGATAGATCCTGGCTTACAGCAAAGAATGGCAGAAGATGAATGACTTATTTGTGCTTTACTGAATATGCAAAGGCATTTGGCTATGCAGAGCACAAGAAATTAGGGTTAACAATGAGAAGAATGGGAATCCCAGAACACTTAATTGTGCTCATGCAAAACCTTTACATAGACCAAGAAGTTGTTGTCCAAACAGAGCAAGGGAACATTGCATGGTTTAAAATCAGGAAAGGTGTGTGTCAGGGCTATATCCTTTCTCCATACCCCCATTCAAGATGCATGCTGAGCAAATTATCTGAGAAGCTGGATTATATAAAGAGGAATATGGCATCAGGATGTTGTTGTTATGTGCCGTCGAGTCACTTGCGACTCATAGCGACCCTATGTACAACAGCTCTAAACTCTGCTCTGTCCTGTGCCAATCTCATTGTCTCCAACACACTGATCCCGACTGCCCCAGTCACCGAATCAATCCACCCCCCAGAGGGCCTTCCCCTCCTGTGCCTGCCCTCCACCCTCCCAAG
>NW_006399755.1:11493880-11532121 GCF_000299155.1 Elephantulus edwardii
ATGGGAACAAATATAGATCTCTTCCAGTCAGTTGGCCAAGTGGTTGTTCTCCAGTTTTCTTGACACAACTTGGTAAGCACATCCAGGGCAGCATCTATTAGCTGAAATATGTCAATTGGTATACCATCTATTCCTGGGGCTTTATTTTTTTTTCTATTCCTTCAAAGCAGGTTGAACTTCTTCCTTCATCACCATAGGCTCTTGCTCATATGTTCTTTCATTAAATTCTTCTGTGTTTGCCAATTCCTTTCGATACTCAGTATATTCTTTCTTCTTTTGATACCTCCTGGATCGTTTAATACTCTGCCTAAAGCATCATTGATTATAGCAACCCGAGGCATCAGGATAGGATAACCTATATTATTGAGATGACACAACCTTGTTTGCTGAAAGTGAGATTTTCTGCAGAAAATCAGAGACTACAGTCTTCAATATGGATAACATCTCAACATCAAGGAATCAAATGTTCTTAACACTGGACTGATAGGCAACTTCATGAAAGATGGAGAAAAGACTGAAACTGTCAACAACTTTATCTTACAAGAATCCACCATCAACACCCCTGAACCCAGCAATCAGTACATGAGGAGACATATTGCACTGGGAAAGTACGTAGTCCGGGACTTTTCCAAATTACTGAGGAACACTGATGTCATTTGTGATGACTAAGGTGCATCTAAGGTGTGCCTGATACAGGCCATGGTCTTTGCAATCACTTGCTATGCATCAGAGGACAATGACTAGGGGCGACAGAAAGAGAATTGATGCCTTTGAGCCATGGTGTTGGAGAAGAGTACTGAATGTACCTGGACTGCTAAGAAAGCAAACAGGTTCACCCTGTTGTTGTTGTTGTTATGTGCAGTCGAGTCACTTGCGACTCATAGCAACCCTATGTGCAACAGCCCTAAACTCTGCTCTATCCTGTGCCAATCGCACTGTCTCCGATACACCCATCGCAATTACCCCAGTCACTGAATCAATCCCCTCATAGAAGGTCTTCCCCTCCTGCACTGTCCCTCCACCCTCCCAAGCATGATGTCCCTCTCCAAGGACCTGACCGGTCCCTCCTTACAACATGTCCAAGACAGAGCCTCAGAATCCTTGCCTCCAAGGAGCCACCCAGTTTAACTCTTTCCAGGATGAATCTGTTTTCCTAGCAGTCCATGGTACCCTCAATACTGTTCTCCAACACCACAGCTCAAAGGCATCAATTCTCCTTCTATCCTCCTTAGTCACTGTCCAACTCTCTGATGCATAACAAGTGACTGAAAAGACCATAGCCTGTATCAGACGCACCTTAGTCTCCAGAGAGACACCATTGCTCTTCAGTACTTTGGAGAGGTCCTAACAGCAGACTTTCCCATTGCAATATGTCTTTTAATTTCCTGGCTACTGGTGCCAAGAGTGCTGACTATGGAGCCAACAAACTAAAGCTGTGAACAATCTCAATCTCTTCATCATCCATACTGATGCTGCCAAATTGGTCCTTGTTGTTGTTATGTGCCGGCGAGTCGTTTGCGACTCATAGCGACCCTATGCACAACAGCCCTAAACCCTGCTCTATCCTGCACCAACTGCACCGCCTCTGACACACCCATCCCGATTACCCCAGTCACCGAATCAATCCATCTCATAGAGGGTCTTCCCCTCCCACGCATGATGTCCCTCTCCAAGGACCCATCCCTCCTGGCAACATGTCCAAAATATGTCAGACGAAGCCCCAGAATCCTTGCCTCCAAGGAGTAGCTTGGTTTAATCCTCTCCAAGATGAATTTGTTTGTTTTCCTGGCAGTCCATGGTACATTCAGTACCCTTCTCCAGCACCACAGCTCAAAAGCATCCACTCTCCTTCTGTTCTCCCTAGTCATTGTCCAACTCTCTGATGCATAACAAGTGATTGCAAATACCATGGCCTGTATCAGGCGCACCTTAGTCTCCAGAGAGACACTGTTGCTCCTGAGTACTTTAGAGAGGTCCCTAACAGCAGACTTTCCCATCGCGATAAGCTTTTTGATTTCCTGACTGCTGGTGCCAAGAGTGTTGACTGTGGAGCCGAGCAAACTGAAGCTGTGAACAATCTCAATCTCTTCGTCATCCATCCTGACGCTGCCAATTGGTCCAGTGGGGAGAATCTTTGTCTTCTTGACATTGAGCCTCAGTCCATACTGAAGGCTGCAGTCCTTGACCCTTCGCAGCAAGTGCATGAGGTCCTCCTCAGTTTCAGCAAGCAGGGTTGTGTCATCTGCATAACGCAGATTGTTAATAGATCTTCCACCAATCCTGATGCCACAATTCTCCTCCTAGAGCCCAGCCTCTCGGATAATCTGCTCTGCATACATGTTGAAAAGGTATGGAGACAGGATGCATCCCTGGCGTATACCCTTCCCAATTTTGAACCATGCAGTGTTACCCTGCTCTGTTCTGACTACTGCCTCTTGGTCCAAGTATAGGTTTTGCATTAGCACAATTAAATGTTCTGGGATTCCCATTCTTCTCAGAGTCAGCCACAGTTTGTTATGATCCACACAGTCAAATGCCTTTGCATAATCAATGAAACACAGATAGACATTCTTCTGGTATTCTCTGCTTTCAGCCAAGATCCATCTAACAATTGGTCCTAGGGAGGGTTAAACCAGGCTTCTCCTGGGAGGCAAGGATTCTGAAGCTTCATCTGACATACTTTGGACATGCTGCAAGGAGGGACCAGTCCTTGGAGAGGAACATCATGCTTGGGAGGTGGAGGGACAGCGCAGGAGAGGAAGATCCTCTATGAGGTGGATTAATTCAGTCACTGGGGTAATCGGGGAAGGTGTGTTAGAGACAGATTAACACAGGAATGAGCAAGGTTTAGAGCTGTTGTACGTAGGGTCTCTATGAGTCGCAGGCGACGCAAGGGCACATAACAACAACAACAATGCAGGCCATGGTGTTTTCAATCACTTGTTATGCATCCGAGAGCTGGACAATGAATAGGGAGGACAGAAGAATTTGAAAGCTCTGGAGTTGGAGAAGAGTACTGAAAATTCCACGAACTGCCAAAAGAACAAACAGATATGTCTTAGAGAAGGTGCAGCTGGAGTGCTCCTTGGCTGCAAAGATGATTAGAGTCCATCTCCCATACTTTGGGCAAGGAGAAGCTATTCCTTGGAGAGGGACATCATGCTTGGAATAGTGGAATTTCAGCGAAAGAGAGTAAGATCCTCAACCGGATGGATTGACACAGTGACCACAGCAATGGGCTCAATTATGTCAGAGATTATGATGATTGCACAGGATAGGTCTAGATTAAAATCTGTTGTTCATATAAGTCGTATTCGACTGCACCTACCAACAACAATTAAGAGTAATATATAGAAGGGGGGTGGAGGGGTGGGCAGGGAGGAAAGTGTTCAACTATAAATGAATGGAAATCTAAAATTTTAAACTTTCATTAAAATAATTTTTTTAAAAAAGTAATATATAGAATCTGAAATAACAAGTTTTTAGTAAATAACCAAATTAAGCACGTATCTCTAGTTTATTCCGACCTAAGGCGAACTTCTGTTGGTTTTCCGACGCTGTAAATCTAACCGGGCCCAGCCTGCCCCACCTTTCTCCACAGGAGTGTCAGGGTGGGAGGGTTTCAACCACCCACCCATTGTTGGGTTAACACACCAATTAATCTACTACGCCACCAGGACTGAGATGATAGGTTAAGTGGAAACACTATGGAGTTTTGAGCTTACTCACCGCCTTGAAAGTAGTAGCGGTTTGCAGGGTCGGGGGTAGGTACCCCTAGAGAGCGGGAAGGGAGAGCTTGGAGCTAGGACGGGTCGGGTACAGATACGCCAGCGGAACCTGAGCTGCCTGGGTCGGCGCCGCCCGGAGGATTGAAGGTCGGACGCTCACGCACCGGAAGGAGCCTCACGGTTTCCGCACCGGCTGCCTCGCTCCGTCGGTAACACTGGTATTTTGACTAGGAAGGTGGGACGCTGCAATGGAGTCAAATGTGGTAGACAGTACCTCTGATGATGCCATGGACGCATTCTTGGAAAAATTCCGGAGCCAACCTTACCGCGGCGGTTTCCACGAGGACCAGTGGGAAGAGGTGGGTGATCTCGTTATCCGAATGCACGAGGCTCCGGTGACCACTGTCGCTGAAGTGAAGGGGGTGGTTTTTGCTTGAGAGTTGAAAAATCAGCCTCAGCGTTTTGGGTGTTTTCTTCACTTGCCAGTACATTTAAGTGTCCTGGTTTTGTAATGAGGTAGACTTGTGGCTTCACCTCTTACTGCTTCTACTAACTTACCAGTTAACTTATCAGCCTGTTGCTTCACCTTTTAAATACCTTTATCGGTAGCAGCAACCTCGTAGAGTTGTTGATGAAGTGGGATGATTGCTAGAAGTATCAGGCTCACAGGGCAGACACAGTGAGTGGCTTTACCGCCACTCTTGTAGAATGTGAGAACTGACACTGTTCAGAAATCTTTAACCTACGGTCGGCCTTACCGATGGGAAGTTGAGGCCAGAATTGGGGGAGATACAGAAAATCATGATGAGTAAGACAACTTTACTTTAGACTGGTGAAACTGTATCTATTCAGAGAAAACCCTGGTTCATGGAATTAATTCTTCTCTTAACAATCTCCAGGAGTTTGACAAAATCCCCCTCTTTATGAAGAAAGCACCATTAGAAATTGATCCGAAAGAGAATCCTGACTTGGCTTGCCTTCAGTCAATTATTTTCGATGATGAACGATCTCCAGAAGGTATTTACATCATTGTAATGTGTGTTTTGTGTTTGTGTTGAACTGAGGTGTGAGTTAGAAACATGGATAAGGAGACATAGTATCTCAGTAACTATATTCATGCCACGCATACCTAAGTAAGTACCTGCTAAAGGTTTTGTGGTCTGTAGAGAGAAATTTAAGTACAAGGTTTTGCTCTACATTCACATTCCAGTGGTGGCCAAATTGTCCTAAAGAATCAGGAGATATGTATGATCAGAGTCAACACGCATGAAACCAGTTAGAGCCAGAACTCTATGAAGCTAACTTGTTCTTCTCTCTTAAAAATTGTCCACCTCCTCCAAGGTGCAGTCTTACCACTTTTCTCCCACTCATTTCAGGGGCAAATATTTGAGCTTTCTCTCTCCGATAGTATTCTGTCTTACACAGGTTTCAGCTTTCACAGGTTTTAATCTGCTAGCCCTGAGAATGTCTATAAAGAGCATGTGTGATCTCAAAAATGGATTGTAAATTTGAGCTGAGTCTTAAAAATGTTGTAGATTCTTAACAGAGTAAGGATAATTTGCATTCCAGAGAACGAAACAACATAAGCAAAAACAGAAGTTTGATTTCACCTTCTTCAGAAATGAGGGGGGAATCCCCCTCTTTTCTCTTAGAACTATTTTAACAATGCTTTTTTTCTGTAAGCACTTTATAATCTATCTTATTAAATTCTTGGAATTTGTCATAAATTACTGCATGCTTTCTATTTAATGAGTCTTCCCCCACCTTTGTTTTTTTGTTCTTTTTCTTTTTGGTATTCTTTTTTTGTTTGTTTTGTTTTGTTTAAATGAGCCTTTTAAAAGACAAGAAATGGTAATCATTTTTCCTCTTATTCAGAACAGGCCAAGACATACAAAGATGAGGGCAATGATTACTTTAAAGAGAAGAACTATAAGAAAGCTGTAATTTCCTACACTGAGGGATTGAAGAAGAAATGTGCCGACTCTGATTTGAATGCTGTCCTTTATACCAACCGAGCAGCAGCACAGTACTACCTGGGTAATTTATTATTCAGTGCTTTCTAAAGAATTAGTGTATAATTAAAGGTATTAGTGCCTACAAGAGGGTTGGAGAGAATCAGTAGAAGGGGCATAGTTTATCCGACAGAACTAAACTCAGAGTTTGTTCAACTTGAATTCTGATCTTAGCTAGATGGAGTTTAAAGAGAAACTGTGTAGGTTGCATAATTCTTACTATCTGAATCACATAATTGGCTTGTTATATGCCATCAGGTCAGATCCTATTTATAGCTGATCCTCCAGTGGGTTTTCAGAGGCAGAAAATTACACAATACATTGTCATTCTTTCTTCTGTAGAGCAGCTGGTGGACTGAATGTACTTACTTTTGGGTTGACAGTGCAACTTCTTGCTTGAGATGACCTATAGGAAACAGTCTTACTCAAGTCTTGTAAACCTTAACTCAAGTAACACTTACTAGCATGATAAAGGGTATTCTGCTGATAGAACTTGGGGAGATGTTATTTGGATACTTATTTTTGCCAGGGTAGATGGGAAGATAGTGATCCTACTACTTGAAATAGGTAGTCTAGAGAAACAGAAATGTCAAGAAAACAAAGATTCTTACCACTAGACCTTGTGAGAGGCAGCATCATGATAGATGGAGAAGAGATCAAAACTGTCAACAACTTCATCTTGCTTGGATCCACAATTAACACCTTGGTACGAGCAGTCAGGAAATAAGGAGATGCATTGCACTGGAAAAAATCTACAGTTAGGGATCCCTCCAAATTATTGAAGAGTCAATTTATTATCGCAATTTGAGGACTAAGGTGCATCTGATTCAGGCCATAGTCCTTGTGATCACTTGCTATACATCGGTGAGCTGGACAATTAATAGGGATGACAGAAAAAGAATTGATGCCTTTGAGCTCTGGTGTTGGAGAAAAGCACTGAACAAACATCCCATGGACAACCAAAAGAACAAACAAATATGTCTTGGAGAAGGTGCAGCCAGAGTGCTTTTTGGAAGCTAGAATAATGAGGCTTTTTCTCGCATACTTTGGGCGTGTTGCCAAGAGGGGCTGTTCCTTGGAGAGGGACATGATACATAGGAAGGGTGGAGGATTGGTGAAGTAGAGGAAGACTCTCAACCAATTGGATTGATGCAGTGACTCCTTCAGTGGGCTTTTGTGTGTCAGGAAGTGTGAGGATAGTGGCAGGATAAAAGAGGGTTCAGATCTTGTGTTCTTAGGGTCGCTATGAGTCATACTTGACAGCATCTAACAACAACAGAGAAACAACAGATTTTAGGAAGGAGATTATGGGGAGAGATAATACATTTACTGTTACGCATGTCAGATTTGAAGTACCTGTAAACCATCCAGTGGAGAAGTTTGGAAATCAGGTGGATTCACTGGTATAAATCTTGGGGCGTGGGGGGGAGTTGGCCCAGAAATTTATGTTCATAGATTTATATTCATAGTCATGAACATATATAGGTAGCAGGTGGAAGCTAAGAATGGACTAAAATCCTTCACAGAGGATGTATAGTTAAAGAGCATAAGTTGTTGAGGAAGAAACCTTAGGAATCAGAGACAGGGAAACGGTTCCTAAATAGATTGATCAGGGAGAGATAAAGAGAACCAAGAAAGAGTAGTCTTAGATGTCCAGGGAGTAAATTTAAGGGAAAAATAAGCAGAACAGAAAGATAAAGACAAATGTTGGCCAGAAATTTTGAGCCCCACATGAATATTGCAAATATTTCTACAAATTGAATGGTGGTTTTTGGCTACTCTGGTGATAGAGTTTGTCCTTTTCTATATAAGGTGCAGAGCCCTGCTTTCATGTGGACCAACGTCTGCTTTTAAAATTTGAGATACGTCCTGCTGATTTGTCAGAGGCCTACAAAACATAATTTCTTTAAAAAATTGTAAGAGTAGCAAGTTTTAAAAATATCAGCAGTAAACCAAACACATTGCCATCGGAAATGATTCTAACTCAAGGTGTCCTTCCACTGACTTCCCAAGGCTTTAAATCTTAACAGGAACACTGTCTCATCACTAACCTTTTGGTTGATAGCCCAACAAGATATAACCAACCCACTGTGCCACCAAAATTGTCATCCCTTAAGTCTATGCCTAGTGTGAATGTTGGATATATGTCCCTCTGGTCTTTTTTGTTGTTATACTGTCAAGTCAGAACCAATTCAGCTCAATCTCCAGCAGGTTTCTAGAGGCTGCATATTGCATGGAAGGAGATGCCCATTTTTCTTCAGCAGAGTAGCTGGTGACTCTGAACTGTATGCCTTTGAATTCGTAGTTTAACTCTTTACCACTAAGCCACCAGAACTTCTCGTCTTATTTATTTAAGTGTACTCTTTATTTTTATTACTTTTACATATACATGTAATTTAAATACACAAATTGTTCTTTATTAAAGTATCAGTTCCTTGACTGTCTCTCCAACCATTTTCTGCCCTTAAGAGGAAAGGTTCCACTCTAGTTCCAATCAGAGGAACCACTTCCAACTCTTTTCTTTCCAAGCTGTTTCTTTTCATGTTCATCTCTGTATTACTAAATAACATATTTATATTACTGTTTTAATTTTCTAATTTTGGACATTAGCTGTTAATTCCTGCTATGGTAGAGATTAATTTTTATTTTTTTACCACATGCCCACATCCAGCCTCTCTGTCCTGAAATATGAATATGTATGGGTATTCAGCCAAAATGCCATTGTATAATATAAATTGCATTGTTTTGTAAATACTATATACAACCATGTTGAATGTTACAATTGTTTTCCTTCAGTTAAGAACTGTCGTTATGTTTACTTGGTTTTCATGTACTTAGGCTAATTTATTGATATACTCTTCCTGTATTTCTGACTCCCTCATCAGGTGTGGCATCCACTTTTCCTTCGTGATGACACTGCCCTGGGAGTCTTCTGACTTTGGTCTGAACATTCTCTTTGTGCTTAGTGCACAGCTGTGATCCTGGGATCGTGCTTCTCCTTTGGGGCTTCCATTGATCTCTTGTGTTTGATGCGAGTTTCTTAGAAAACACAGTTTTTCTTCCTAGCTTACACTAGTGTTTTGGTGGAACACATTCTTTAGTATATCCCTGATAATGAAGGCTTGACAAATACATTTTAATGAAATCTTGTACTTTTATTTCACTCTATTACTCATCTAATTACCATTGAATCAGAATCGACTCTCAGTTGGCTCCAGCATGTTTTCTGAGGCTGTAAATTACAGGAGAGGATAGCGGATTTGAACTGCCTGAAAGCCACCACCTTTGGGTTAGCTGCACAGCTCCTGCAGACCTGTCACCTACTCTGCTACCACTTAAGTAATGGGTAATTTCTATAGGTATAGCATTCCAGGCTGAGAAGGGTCCCTCAAAAATTACAGCATTTCTTCATTCTTAATAGTATTTCTGTCGAAGAGTCTAAAACAATTTTGATTCCTGATCTTTTGGATGGTGTTCTATTTTCCTTTGGAAATACTGAGGATTTTCTCTATTCCCAGTGTGCTAACATTTCAGAACTTGCCTTGCTATGGGTCCTGTGCATTATGGAGTCAGTGAACTCTGTTTGGAAAGGTGTTTCTAGAAAATTTTCATATACTATTTCACTATTCTTTGATGGAGTCCTAGTTGCCTAGTGGGTAAGGAGTTTTGCCACCAACCCAAAGGCAGATGGTTCAAATCCACCAACTGCTCCATTGGGGAAAAATGGACAGTCTCTTCCCATGCTATTTATAGCTCTGAAAATCCTCTAGAGGGTCAGCTGTGAGTTGGTTCCAGCTCAACAGTACATAACCATCCTCTTCGTGCTTTTTTTCTTTTTTGGAAATTTTTGACAATCAAGTAGGTTAATCAGGATTTGATATTTATAATGTACTTTCACTAAGTCACCATGGTTTGTGCCCAGAGGCCCTTGGCTTGTATGGAACAAATCACTCTAATGTACCTTCACTGAGTCACCATTGTTTGTGCCCAGAGGCCCTTAGTTTGTATAGAATAAATCACTAATCTTCACTAGCTACAGGAGGTCTTGCTATAGGAGACATGTAAGTAAAGGACATCTTACTGCTGCTTAAAGAAGTTTTCAACCCACCTTCACCCCCCATTTCAAGAGATTCCTGATGCCATTTCTGAGCCTCGGAAGTTCTCGGAATACATTAGTGACTTTTTGGCTTTCCTTCTGATGCTTTGGAATTTGGTTTTCTCAGGCCTTATAAGTCATTCAATACTTATTCTTTTGCTGTCCAGCTGTCAAAATCTGTTTGATATTATTCTCAGGGTGGTTTGGTGTTTGGTTGTGTTTTTTTTTTAAATCTTTGTGAGTTTATAGCTTTTTGTTGGTGTTTCAAGTGAGATTTCTAGGAGAGGACTGAGCATGTATTCTGTTATCTTTAACCAGAGGTCATTAGATCATTTTTATGCACTTTTATATAATAGTTGAGATCATGCTGCTTACATAGTTGGGGGTTTATTGTGTGTGTGTGTATATGTATATACATATAGTGCTTTTTAAAATTTTTTTAACGTAGACTAATATACATGGCTAAACACTTGCCAGTTCATCCGTTTCATTTGCGTATGTGTTTTTTTTTAATTTATTATTAATTTCAGTGAAAATTTACAGAGACTTTGGATTGCCATTCATTCATTGTTGAACTTTTCTCCCCTCCTAACCCTCCCCCCTAGGACACTACCCTCTTGGATAAGTAAAAGAAAAATTCTTTCATTGTTTTACAAACCCTACCCCAGATCGACTCCACTGTGCAGCCTTTGCTCTGGACTCATGCCATGACAAAAATACCTAATCACATATCCCTTTTAAACAGTTTTCTCCCTCATCTGTTTCAATGCAGTATACATTATTGAACCCATCTTTCTCAGTCTCTCCAACCCCGATGTCAGTCCTGTTTTACATCAGTGGCACCATGCAGTATTTGTCCTTTTTGTGACTGAGATACTTCACTCAGCATAATGTCCTCCAGGGTCACCCATTTTGAATATTTCATGAGTTCCTTGTTTTTCAATGCAGCACAGTATTCCATTGTGTGACTATACCACAGCTTCTCTAGCAATTCGTTTGTTGATGGGCACTTAGGTTGCTTCCAACTCCTTGCTATTGTGAACAAAGCTGCAAGAAACATGGGTGTGCATATATCTGCCTGGGTATCAGTTATGATCTCTTTTGGGTATACTCCCAGTAGTGGAATTGCTGGGTCAAATGGTATCTCTATTTGCAAGTTTTTGAGAAAGCGCCATACCACCTTCCACAGTGGTTGCACCATTTTACACTCCCACCAACAGTGAATACGGGTTCCAGTTTCTCCACAACCTTGCCAGCATTTGTTACTTGCTATTCTGTTAAATTTTGCTATTCTGACTGGGGTGAGATGATATCTCAGTTGTTTTGATTTCCATCTCTCTTAGAGCTAGGGATTTTGAGCATTTCTTCATGTGCTTGTTGGCCATCTGAATATCTTCTTCGTTGAAGTGTCTGTTCATATTCTGTGCCCATTTTTCTATTGGATTATTTACCTTTATCTTGTTGTGGTGCTCAAGTATTTTATAAATTCTGGATATAAGTCTCTTATGTGATATGTCATTACCAAATACTTTTTCCCAGTCTGTGGCTTCCCTTTTTACCCTGTTGGAGTTTTTGGATGTGCATAGGGATTTGATTCTTAGAAGATCCCATTCATCTATTTTATCTTCTCCTGGTTGTAGGTCATTTGCATATGTATTATTTTTATGAATGAATAATTCGTCACCTAATTTTAAAACAGAAAATTTTACCTATTTGCAAATGCTGTAAATCACATAAAGTTGTACCATACCATTGTTTACATTATTTGCTTTACTGTTCCACTATTTTTCAGTATATAAAATGTTTTTGCAATATTGTAAAAAAGGAATAGTTTTATCAGTAATCCAGACTATTACTTAGGCTAAAGCAAGGGTCTCTAACTTAACTTGTGTCTTTTTATCATACTTTCTCTAATAATAGACATTATCAGTCTTTAATTTGTAGCAGTTTTATGTTTTAGTTTTCATAATCATTAGTGAGGTTCAGGAGCTATGACAATGTAGTCCCTAGGCTGCTAGCCAAAAGGCTTCAATTCTCCAAACCCAGTAGTGACTCCAAGGGACAGAGATGGGAAGTTTCTTCCCATTAAAATTTACACCTTGGAAACCCAGTGGAGAGCCACCCTGAATGGGAGTCAACTCCATGGCGCTGAGTTTTGAGTGTGGCTGTTTCTACTCTAGGTTGTTGGCCATGCATACATAGTCTGGATTGTCTGGTATAAACATTTTTTAAAGGCACATCACTAGGACAATGATACTATTCTCCCCCTAAAAATAGCTGCTGTGATTTAAATTTCTCTAAGGTTGTATTGTCTCTATTATAACACAAAATTTTGGAAACATTCTAATCTCAAAATGTGTTCCCCTTTTTTATTAAATTGCATCTTTTTTTGGGGTTTGTTTTTTAAATTAATTTCAGTGAACATTTACAGAGATTGTGGATTTCCATTTATTCATTGTTGCACTTAAATTGCATCTCATTAGGCAATTTTCGTTCTGCTCTCAATGATGTGATGGCTGCCAGGAAGCTGAAACCCTGCCACCTGAAGGCAATAATAAGAGGTGAGTCTTGTAGAACTGTCATTATGCAAAGGATGGAACTCATTGCACCAGAAGTTGAGACATTTTAAGCTTATTTAGTAAGGTGCTAAATAAGATAGTAATTAGGTCATCTTGATTTTGTAATCTTATATTACGTTCCTGCTTTTTAAAAATAGCAACATAGCCATTTTAAAAGAATTCTCCAGAGAACAAGCTTTAAGAACTTTTGGAGAAATTGAAATGCCTCCTTTTGAATTAATAGAAAATAAAATTCATTAAGACAAAATAGCTCCAAATGCCATCATACTTCAGTTTTTCTCCACATTAAATGATCGAAAGGCAAGATCTTTAAATGTCATGTTAATATTAATTAAAAGATAAGTAATAGAACCTTTGCCGATAACATTGATGCTGAGATATTCCCAGATTGTTTTTTCCTGTTCTGATCTGACCTTTCTATATAATAATTGTGCTTTTATTACTTTTGTGTTTCACCTTTTCTTTAAGAAGCTCATAGGTGCTTTGCACACTTTAATTTATTCATCACACATTAATGTTTGCTACATCCCCATGGACCAGCTTAAAATGCTTTATCAGAGTTATGCCTCTTTAAGTTAATGCCTCTTCATTTTTAGAACATGGGAAGTAGATCCATTTCTCTTAGCTGCAGGGAGATGAAGGCACTGAACAAAGATAGGCAAATGAATTGAGTATAGTTCTGTGAAGTTAACCTCAGGTTGGAAGTCTGTAATCCTCAGATTAATTATAAATTTTATCTTATCATGTGACCTTGACAAGACACTCATTCCGAAAATAATTTTGTTAGTCTCTGGAAAGTGGAGTTGGATTCTGTGATAACATGCCTGTCCAGTTCTGGTGTTTGTAAATTCTCTGTAAAGTCTAAAAAGGCTAACTGGAGAAAAATTAATGAGATTACAGTAAAAACACTTTTTCCCATTTGTTTTGTTTTAAATTCTAAGAAAGGGAGGTAACTTAAACCAATCATCATAAAGAACAAGAGTAGGAGAGATTTGATTATCTTTGGTCTGGACACTGATTTGAATTACTGAGGGAGTTACCTACTGTCTTTTTAAAAAAAGTCATCTGAGATAATGGAGCTCAGACATATTCAGTCCTTTGTCTTAAGACCCTGCTTGTAAATGACAGAGTCAGTATTCTAGCCTAGATCTGTCTGATTTCAAAGCTTGTGCCCTTTGTTAAAAAGCTGCAACCTTCCTGACTTGAGCAATCTTTAATACCAGGGAAGCTTGTTTTTGTATGCAGGATACATACATGTATTCTTTGTGCCAGGGGCTCCTTTTCCAGTTCGCCTTTCACAGTGGTATCTAGTAGCTGGGGGAGGGATTCTGCTCCAGATGGGATTCTTTCTGTGTACATTGTCCATGCATTCTAAGTGTTCTGGATTCTTCAGGTGCCTTATGCCATCTAGAATTGAAAAATTTTGCTGAGGCTGTGATCTGGTGTGATGAAGGACTGCAGATAGATGCCAAAGAGAAGAAGCTTCTGGACATGAGGGCTAAAGCAGACAAGCTGAAGGTTGGTAAAATCAACAACCAGTTACCCTATGGCTTCCCTATATTGTGGCTCTCAGGCCATTACAAACGCAAACCAGCAATATGATAGTCTCAAAGGACTCTGTGGAGGGTACAGTTACAATAAAATATAGAGGGCTGTGTAGTCGTGGCCGAGTGCTTAAGGTGATGGACTAGAAAATATAATATAGATAAGCAAGAATATTATATAGGTGTTTGTATGTATGTGTGTGTATATATATGTAATACATACAGTGTACATATGTATTATGTGTATATATAGCAGTAGTAATATATACAACATTGATGAAACTTGAAAACATGTTCAATAAGAGAAACTAGATATAAAAGACGATATATAGGTCTAGATATATGAAATACCGGAACAGATAAATCTGTAGATAAAGAATAGATTGGTTGCTAGGAGCTAGAAAGAACTGCTGATGGGTACAGAGTTTCCTTATGAGGTGATGGAAATGTTTTAGAACTACATAAATGTAAAACAATGAATATGACAATAACAACAAAAAAAAAGCCAGTGGTTTTTCATTGCTTAGTCAGTTATAACTTAAAATGATTCTATAGGACAGAGTAGAACATAGAGTTTCCAAGGCTGTCAATCTTGACAGTAGCAGACTACCTTTGCTTTCCCCCCACAGAGCAGTTGGTAGATTTGAACTCTGGCCTTTTGGTTCCCAGACCTAATCTGCTGCACCACTAGGGCTCTTTGATACACATTAAAATGGCTAATGGTTAATTTTGTAATGTGTTAATGTTACTACAAAATTTTTTTAGGAAAAACTATTATAAAAGGAAAAAATGGTAACTGGAACTTAGTAAAACTTACAAGTCTACTTTTCAGGGGACATTGTTTATAAAATTAAAAGGTGAGCTGTAATGTGGGATAAAATATTTGTAGTCAATATTCTAAGAAAGGACTTATATCTAAAATATATAAAGATACAATACTCAAAAATACACATTTTAAAAATGGGCTTGATTAGATCATATAAACAAATGTATTCCCAAAGGAAAAAATATAATGGCTAGTTGTTGTTAATTTGCCGTTGAGTCACCTGTCACTCATAGCAACCCTATGTACAGCAGCCCTAAACATTGCTCTATCCTGTGCCAATCTTACTGTCTCTGAAACTCCTACTCCCATTACCCAGTCACTGAATCAGTCTGTCTCATTGAGTTGAAATGTGCTTTACATCATTGTTGTTGTTAAGTGCCATGGAGTCGTAGAGGACTCGGCGACCCTATGAACAAAAGACCAGAGCACTTGTATAACTTTCATTGTTTTACCACGTTCATAAATAATAGGCATAGATCAATGATAAGTCACATCATTAGTCATTAGGAAAATGCCATTAAAACTGCATTAGAATTAGAACATCATATCTACTTGAATGCCTAAAATACTACAAAGGCTGATAGTACACCATATGGTTAAAAACGTGGAGCAACTAGAATTCTCCTCCAGGAGAAGTGAGTTGGTGTAATCACTTAGGAAATCAGTTTGTCAGTTTCTTATAAATTTCAGCATATATGTACTCCATGATCCTACACTTTATTTCTTGGTAGTTGCTTAAAGCAAATGAAAAGTACACATTTCCAAAAATATCCATAAGAATGTTCCTAGTCAGTTTATTTTTATACTAATGTATTTCTAAAATTCAATTACATTGCTTTCTAGAACAGATTCTTCATTTCCCTCACCTCCCTACCCATCAAATTGTACAACCAAACCCATGATTAATTCCTCCTTTCCACCCCCCCTGTACATCCTCACCCCTCTGCTTCCACCCTCTTTCCCCTCCTTGGATTCTTATACCCATTCTACAATAATGATTTTATACAATATTTGTCCTTGTGGGACTGAGTTAGATCACTCAGCATAATGCTCTCCAGTCCCTCCCAAGTTAGGAAATTATAAAATCATTGCTTCTGCATGCTGCATAGTATTCTATTGTGTGAATGTAATGTAATTTCTTAATCCATTCAATTGGGCTGTTTCCATGTTCTTGTGATGGTGAATAACGCTGCTATGAACATTGGTGTACAAGTCTCCACTTGTGCCTCAGTTCTCATTTTCTCAAGGTATATTTCAAGTAGTGGAATAGCTGGGTCATATGGAATTTCTACCAACTGGGAACAAACATTTGCTAATACCACTGTAGTCACTTTATTTTTAATAATATGTAGAACTGGGAATAGTCTTTATGACCCAACAGTAAGAGAATGGATAAACAAATTGCTCTTCTGGTGCAGTATTATTTGGGAATAATAAGAAAAAACTATTAGTGATGGAGGAGACATAACTGCAGAGGGATATAAAGAAACTTTTCTGGGGATGAAAATGTTCCCTGTCTTAACAGGAATGTTGGGTATTCCGATGTATTCAATTGTCAAAGTTCATTGAACTGTATACTGGCTTTTAAATTTCTATTGCCGTGGGCTTTGTACATGTACTGTGTGTTTATTGAATTGTGCTTGCTACTGGTGTTCTGTAACACAGGAGCATGTGTTGGAAGGCCATGGGTAATGGTTCAGGAGCAGGTAGGGTAAGAGAGGAAACAAGTTCCTTAGGGCTGACGCATCTGAATTTCCTTTTCAGCGAATTGAGCAGAGGGATATAAGGAAAGCAAAATTGAAAGAAAAGAAGGAGCATAATCAGAATGAGATTTTAATTCGGGCTATCAAGGTGAGTTCTCATTATGTCTGTCTCTCCTAAATCCACTAGAAGCTTGGTGGTAACATTTCTTAGGATGCTGTACCTGAGTGGCTTTTTTAAAAATTTTGTGTGTGTACCGTCAAATCAGATCTGACTGGTACAGGAGGAGACTGCTCCTCCTTCTCTAGTAGAGCATCTGGTCATCTGGTGGATTCAAACCCCATACTTCAGGGATTACAGTGCAGCTTCTTGCCACTAGGCCACCAGAGCCCCCCTGAGTTGCTTTTTAAATTTTCTTTTTTATTTGCTGAAGTAATGTAATGAAGGAGCCCGAGTGCTGAAGTCAGACCATCAGAGTCCATTGTCATTGCTCCCACTTGCAAGCATGTGTTGACCTCAGGCAATTCACAGAAACCCTCAGAACCAGTTTCTTGGTTATAAAATTAAGGCATTGGCCCTTTATGGACATGTAATTGATAAGTTGAATTGAAATTAATAATTTCCAGCCTTTCAAATTAATCATTTCCAGCCTATTAAAAGGTGGAAGGTCCTGTTTGTCATGGCCATGTATATATAATTCAGAAATCATATGCAGAGTATATAGTGTGTGCCAGACATTAGTTGTGCAGCTAACCCAAAGGCTGCACCTCTGGTGATTGTAATCCACTAGCAGCTCCATGGGACAAAAAATAGCAGTCTCTTCCCATGGGATGTTCAGCCTCAAATTCAGTGGCAGGTCCCATATGAGTTGGTTCCAACAGCAATGAGTATGAGTGAAACACTGGGTAGTGTACCTTGCAGACAAAATGGTTAAGTTCTTGGCTGCTCACCAAAAGGCAGCATGTTCCATGGGAAAAGAATGTGGCAGTCTACTTGAGTAAAGATTTACAACCTTTGAAACATAATGAAACATCCTCTGTCCTGTAGGGTTGCCGTGAGTAGGGATTGATTGAACAGCAGTGGGTTGTTATTACTATCTTAGACATTGGGCAAGCTGCATTTTATTTAGCCTTCAGAGCCACATTCTGAGGCAGATGCTCTTGTTTTGCTAGATAATAAAACATATCAGAGAGGTGAAGCAAACTAACACCTTTGCTTTTAACCACTATGTGTCCTGAGGGCATCTCTAATTTTAGGACATTATTATCTAACTAATCAAAACCAGATGGCATTAAAAAAATCATGAACATTTTACCTCCTTTTCCCTCCCCTCAATTTTGAAATGAATGCAGTCTGATCCAGATGTTGCCTTTCCCTTGAAATCCTAGGTCACTTATTTGATCCATGACTATTTTGGTCTTCAAGAGGGATATAGGACTTTCTGTAGTTTCAAGATAGGTTCTTGATTTCATTCTTCTTGCAATAAAATTATCCACCCATTTAAGTTACTTGACTTTAAGTGCCTAAAACTGTCAAGATGTGCTACTCTAGTCCCTCCTTACCATAAACCATCTGTTAGTTTGTAACATGATATTACATGTCTTAGACATACATAACTGGAGAGGCGGCGAAGGAGAGGAAGACCTTCGATGAGATGGATTGATTCTGTGACTGGAGCGGTGGGAATAAGTGCATTTGAGATGGCTAGATTGGCACAGGATAGAACTGCGTTTAGAGCTCTTGTACATAGGGTCACTATGAGTCGCAAATGCCTGGATGGCACATAACAACAACACATATTAGACAAATCTTTTGTTAGGTGAGGTTGAGTATAGACATAGCAGCCATATCAACAGATCTGAACCCTCTCCTATCCTATAATACTCCATAATACTCTAGTTTCTCATCATCAATTTGCAGTAAGAAATTTGGTTATTAAAAGTAGAATATTTGAATGCCAGACATTTGTATATGGATTTTTTTGTTGTTTTTGTTCTTATTCCCTCCTTTAGTCTTAACTCTTCACCTTAAACTCCAGTCCACATAAAATTACTTTCAACAGTAACATACCCAAAGCCATGTAAACTATGTTATACCTAATGGCTTCAGGCAGCTATCCATGAACTCTGGTGGCCCAGTAGTAAGAAATTGTGCTGCCAACTCAAAGATATGCAGTTCAAATCCACCAGCTGCTCTGCAGGAGAAAAATTGGCAGCTTCTCCCGGCCTCTGAAAACCTGTTGGAAGGTCAGCTATTAGTTGGTTCTGACTTAAAAGTACATAGCAAGGAGGAGGAGGCAGGTGTCAGCAAACTGCAGCCATTGGGACATGGCCATGCCCACTTATTTATGTATTATTCCATGGTGGTTTTCATAATACAGAGTTGAATAGTTGAGACAGAGATTGTTTGGCCCACAAAGCCTAAAATATTTACATTATGATTTTTCAAAGAAAAATTCACCAACCCCTGATTTTAGGTCATCCTGATTTTAAGCAAGGTTTCAATCTGTTGTTCTGATGGTAATTATAAGTTGTGGTTGACTGGATGGCACGTAACCAACTGATGTCAAGGATATGGCCATGGTAATTTTGATTACCTATCATTTCCTTTTCATCTGCCAACTTTAGGATCCCCTACACATACCTATATCCACATGAGAGGCAACTCCCAACAATCCAGACCCTTGACTTGGTGCTCATATCCATGAAAAAGTCAAGATTAAATCAATACACATTACTTTTAGTATTTCATGTTGTAGCCAAGCTGAAACATATGCCATATGTTTCATATGTTGCTGTTTTATGTGCTGTCAAAATAGAACCAACTCATAGCTGACCTTCCAGTGGGTTTTCAGAAGCTGTAAATTGCATGAGGGCAGGGGGGATTGCCCATCTTTCTCCTACAGAGCAGCTGGTGGGATCAAACTGACTGCTTTTGGTTTGGCAGTACAATGCTTTACCTTTAGGCCACCAGAATTCCTTTTCTGAGTTTGTAAATATATGACAGTATTTTTCTGTGATTTTTGCATGTGCTGTCCCTTCAACTTTTCTGCTTGTCCTTGTCCTTGTCCTAGGCCTAGCATTTCCAGCCCACAGGCTAAATGAAGTCCATCTTCTTCAGTTCTGTAGCTCTGCTTTATATTGTGATTATTTCTATAGCTTTATCCCCTATTAGATTGTGAGAACCTTGAGGGCAGGAAACCATCTCTAGCTCATCTGCGTGCAAAGGAGAGTTGAGCAATTGCTGTCTACCATGTGCTAGGAATCCAGTATTAAGATGAATCATATGTAGATCTGGTGCGGGGAGAACTTGAGGTGTTTTGGTTTCCTTATTTCAGTGAAGCAGGCTTGCATCGTATGTGTATGCTTCTTTAATCCAGGCTAGAAACATCCAGTTAGTTTCTGAAACTGCTGATGAAGATGAAGATTCTGCCTCTGAAGATGTGGGTGAACTGTCCTTGGACAGGCTCATCTCTGAAAACCCCTATGGGGCCAGAGTGAATCTAGATGACCAGGGCAGGCTGAACTGGCCTGTGCTTTTTCTGTACCCAGAATATGCCCAGTCGGACTTCATCTCTGCCTTTCACGAGGACACAAGGTACTTACTTGTCTGTGATCCCTCTGCTCTTGCTTATGTGTTCTCTCACCCCTGCTGATTGGGGAGTTGGAATTGGTGAGATTCTGATGAAGGAAACAGAATAGTTAAGATTTCACACAGCCTAGTTTGGCAGACACGAATCATCAACATGCTGACTGGGCTGGTAGATGTAACACAGTAGTAAAATTCTAGCCAGAGTATATCACATAGCATGTTCCAATTATCAGCGGTAAAATAGGAAATCACTTTAGATTGTACATGGATAATAATTCAGGTGTATAACTATTAGTAAAAGTAATTAGCACATTTAACTTGAGATTTCATAAAGCTTAGAAGATGGCAAAATAAAAATAATGTTAAGACTGAATTGATTTAAAGAAAAATACTGTGTAACTAGTAGGATGTGATAAAGGTAATGTATTTTGGATGCTGCTGTTAAAAATGGCTTCAGCCTGCATTGTTGTGTTATGTATTTTCATTGGCATCCAGGGACTGCAGTGTGGGAAAACAGATTATGAAATAGTGATGCCCAGAAACCATATGTTTTGTCCATAGGTTCATTGATCATCTAATGGTGATGTTTGGTGAAATCCCCTCTTGGGATTTGGAGCAAAAATACTGCCCTGATAACTTAGAGGTAAGAGAAGTTTGGGATTTTTTTCAAACAGTCACAAATTACATACATACATACATACATACATACACACAAGCAACCATGGGTTCTTACTGATAGCTCCATTTTGATCCAATAACATAAATTTTATAGTCTTGATTTTTCCTTTTCTGTATTTGTAACAGTGAATTTTATTATTCTTACTATGTTTATATAGTCTTCTTCTGCAGAGGAGTTGGTGGATTCGAACTGTACGCCTCTGGGTTGACAGCACAACTCCTTACTACAGGGCCACCAGATTCTTCCTGTCAGTATTATAGCCTTGAAAACTCTATGGGACAGTTCTGCTCTGTCTTTAAGGCCATTTGAATCAGAATTGACTGAACGAGCCACAAAAATAACACTTGTTTGTTAATCTTGTAGGTCTACTTTGAAGATGAGGAGAGGGCAGAACTTTACCGGGTGCCTGTTGAGAGCACCCTGCTACAGATGTTGCAGCACCCTAGGTGAGTCATCTGCACAGGGCTGGGTAGAATGGGGAGAATGCTTAGGAAGACAGCCATGGTATTGGGGTACCTCTGCCTGTCAGGTTCAGTGCCTTGTGTTCCCTTCTCACCTTGACCCAAAACTGGGAGGTGGCAGCCGTGAGCTGGCCAGGCCTGTCAGGCTGGCCATTGACCAGACAGAATGCAGGATGCAAGTTAGCTCATTGATTGTGCCATGACACCTCTAGGTGAGGGTACATGAATAGAGATATCTGACCAGAGAAAGGCTGCTTGATTACTTTGCTTGTCTTAGCTGCTTGTATGCTAATTGTGCCTCTGTACCCTGAAATTGTGGAAAGGAAAGTGCATTGGCTTTTAAAGTCAGATACACAATCACTAGCTATGGGACTAAGCAAATCGCTACCTTTCTGAAACTGTTCCCTCATCTCCAGAATAGGAATAACTCATGGCTCACATGTCTTAGGGTTGCTGAGAACCAATGAGAGTACACTTCCAGGCATTCTGACAAACTGTAAGACAGGCCCACTGTGAAGTCATCTTTGTTCCTCATGATGGCAGCAAGCTGGATTTGGCAAGTTGTCTCTTGCTTTCCTATAAGATTGTGCTGTCAGTAGGTATATAAATTGCTGGACTATTTTTCTCTAATCTTTGAACAAAGCAAAGTAGAGAAAAGCTAAAGTTTTTGTGCAAAAAAATGCCTGATATAAGAAGAGAATGAAAAAAAAAAAAAAAGAAGAGAATGAGGTAATTGGGTGTAATGGGAAGTTGAGGCTAGAGAGCTAAGCTAGGCCTGGGACGCCCTGTCAAGGGGTGTACAGTGTATACTGATGGTGGTGTGGAGCCAGAGGGTTTATTTGTTTAGATAATAAAATTTATATGTAGACTAATACACAGATACTAAGTGTGTTGTGTGCTGGCGAGTCCTCAAAGTAGGCGAAAATTATAGAGAGCTTTAGAAAGCATATTGGGTGTGACTTGGAGATTTGTGAATTTGCTCAGCAGTAATGTCTACTTTGTCTTATTACTTCTGCTTTGGGTTGGTAGTTGGGAGAAGTAGATTTCCTCAGCACTGATCTTGCAGTGTTTTTCTCTGGATTCAAATCTCCCTTCTAGCTTATAGTCACAATCTTATACTGTTTATTTTCTTAGTTGTTAGCAAATGATACAGAGTTCTTTAAAGACTTGAGGTCTGCCCTACTCCTCAAAGAATGGGGGTGCGGGCATGGAATCTAAAGAGTAAAGTAGGCTGATGGGTGGAAGAAAACCAGTTTTATGTTTCTTAGGAAGTAATGTAAATGCTGCTGAAAGTGATCTCTTTCTCATTGACTAGTATCGGGGAGAGGATCCCAGGCTAGTTTCTGGCAACTCTAGACACTGAACTGTGTCGAACCAAGACTTCTAGCTGATGGAGAGGCAACATTATAATGGATAGAAGAAGGATTGAGACTGTCAATGACTTCATCCTACTTAGATCCATAGTCAGTACACTTGGTTCCAGCAGTCAGGAGATCAGGAGATGTATTGTACTGGGAAAGTCTGTAGTCAAGGACCTCTCCAAATTACTGAGGAACAACGATGTCTGATCTAGGCCACGGGCTTCTCAGTTGCTTGCTATCCATCTGAGAGGTGGACAGTTACTAAGGATGACAGAAGAACAATTGATGCCTTTGAGTTGTAGTGCTGGAGAAAAGTACTGAACATACTATGGACTGTAAAGAGAACAAACAGGTCTGTCCTGGAGAGGGTGAAACCAGGTTACTCCTTGGAGAGAAGGATTTTGAAACTCCCATCTCACATATTTTGGGCATGTCATCAGGAGGAACATGCTTGGAAAGATAGAGTCATCACAGGAGAGGAAGAGCCTGTATTAGGTGGATTGACACATTGACTATAGAAATAGGGGCAGGGGTGTCAGAGACAGTGAGATTGGCTTAGGATAGGGCAGGCTTCAGAGCTATTGTTCATAGGGTTTCTATGAGTCGTAGTCTACTTGATGGCATATAACAACAGTGATGTCAGTTTGAGGACTAAATGGTGCCTGATGGAGGCCATGATCCCTTCAGTTACTTGCTCTGCATCTAAGAGCTGGATTGTGACTAAAGATGACAGATGAAGACTTGATGTCTTTGTGGTATTGGAGAAGAGTGTTGAAGATCCCATGGACTGTGAAAAGAACAAACATAAGTCTTGGAAAAGGTGCAGCCAGAATTCTCCTTGGAGGCAAAGATGATGAAGCTTTGTCTCACTCACGTACTTTGGGCATGTTGCTGCTGCTGCTTGTTATATGTCGTCAAGTCACCTGCAACTTACAGTGACCCTAAACCCTGCTCTATCCCGTGCCAGTCTATGACACACCTATTCCCATTAACCCAGTCACTAAATCAATCCATCTCATCAAGGGTCTTCCTCCCAAGCATGACATCCCTCTCCAGGGACTCATCCCTCCTTGCAATATGTCTAAAGTAGGTCAGAGGAAGCTTCAGAATCCTTGCCTTCAAAGAACAGTCTGGTTTCACCCTCTCCAGGACGAACTTGTTTGTTCTAGAAGTCTATGATAGGTATATTCAATACTCTTCTCCAACACCACAGCTCAAAGTTATTAATTCTCCTTCTGTCATGACTGGTCATTGTCCAGCTCTATGATGCATAGCATGTGATTACAAAGACCATGACCTGTATCAGGCGCACATTAGTCTCCAGACTGACATCATTGCTCTTCAGTACTTTGGAAAGGTCTCTGACAGCACACTTTCCCAGTGCAATATGTCTTTTAATAATTTCTTGGCTGCTGGTGCCAAGAGTGATTGTGGAGCTAAGCAAGCTGAAGCTGCTAACAATCTCAATCTCTTCACCATCTATCATGATGTTGCCAATTGGCCCAGTGGTAAGAATCTTTGTTTCTTGATAAAGAGCTTCAGTCCATATTGAAGGATACAGACCTTGATCTTCTGCAGCAAGCACTTCAGGTCCTCAGTTTCAGCAAGGAGGGTTGTGTCAGCTTCATAATGTAGAATGTTGAGTCTTCCGCCAATCCTGATGCCACATTTCTCCTTATAGAGACCAGCCTCCTGGATAATCTGTTCTGCATATAGGTTGAAAAGGTATGGAGATAGGACACATCCCTAGCTCACTCCCTTTCCCAATTTTGAACCATATAGTGTGAACCATGCAGGGTTTCCTTGCTCTGTTCTGATGACTGCCTCTTGGTCCAAGTATAGGTTTCACGTTAGCAAGATCAAGTGTTCTAGGATTCCCATTCTTCTCAGAGTTAGCCACAGTTAGTTGTGATCCACGTAGTCAAATGCCTTTGCATAGTACTCCCTGCTTTCAGCCAAGATCCATCTGACATTAGCTATAGTATCCCTAGTACCACAGCCTCTTCTAAACCCAGCCTACACTTCTGGCATTTCTCTGTTGATGTACTGTTTCAGTTGTTTTTGGATAATATTCAGTAGAATCTTGCTTGCATGTGATATAATGGTATTGTTCAATAATTTCCACACTCTGTCAGATCACCTTTCTTTGGAATGGGAACAAATATAGATGTCTTCTGGTCAGTTGGTCAGTTGGTTGTTCTCCAGATTTCTTGGCACAACATGGAAAGGTTATTCCTTGAAGACAGACATTGTGCTTGGAAGGTGGAGAGGTGGTGAAAGAGAGGAAGACCTTTGACCAAGTAGATTGACACAGTGAGTGCAGCAGTGGTCTTGAGTTTGTCAGAGACTGAGGATGGCATGGGAATAGGACAGTGTTCAGATAGTGTCATTGGGTCATTATGAGTCATACTGAAACTAGACAGCACATAACAACAATATGGAGAGGGAGACCTGCTGAATAACACTAACACCCTAGACTTCAGGCTTTGCCACTTCCTGCCTCCCCAGCCTGCCCCACTCCTTTTCCTGTGTGTCTCAACAACAGGTGGCTTCAGCTTCCTGAAATCCCTGCGTTTTCCCCTCCCCATTCTCATCCCAACCCTTTTTCCAAATTAAAGTCAAACTCGGACTTTTCAGGAAAGTCAATCATTAACACCCTTACTGATGCCCTCTCCCCATAGAGGAACTGTGCTGCCTTTACTAATATTGTACCTCACAAAGACCTCTACAGTTGTGCCTCACTGTCATTAATTCGTTTCTTATCTTCTCCCCAGGACTGAACTCAGAAATAAGGACTATGGTTTTTGTTTTTTCCTTTCTGTTTTCAGTCCAGAAGTCTTTGCTTACTCTTGCCCTCCCTGGATGTCTGAAAATATGTTTTGCAGCTTTATTTCAGGGGTAACCATAGATGTGAATGTTGTTGGAGGACTGGCCCAAAGGTTCTAGCTATGGTGACAGAGAGAGGTTCATACTGATTGGCCACTTTTATAAACCACCAGCCCAATGAATGTGCTAAACTTGCATTTTAATGTAGGCTGACTTCCAAAGGTTCACCCTGAAGGTGGCTGGAAATTATCATTGACAATTAAGATTGTAATTCAATTAACCCCTTTTCCTTGGTTGTGTTTCTGCAGGTACTTTATAAAAGCCCTGACA
The DNA here is from genome assembly GCF_000299155.1 of Elephantulus edwardii. Classification (NCBI taxonomy): domain Eukaryota; kingdom Metazoa; phylum Chordata; class Mammalia; order Macroscelidea; family Macroscelididae; genus Elephantulus; species Elephantulus edwardii. The sequence continues at coordinate 11,519,615 of NW_006399755.1, forward strand.
CCAGCATTTTTGGTCTGTGTTGGATCCTCTGCTTTTTGCAAGAATTATCTCCGGGGGAGGAAAGTGCACCAGATGAAATGACTGAGTCAAGCTGGAGAAGCCAAAACCCTGGGCTTCATCCCTCACTCTCCTGTGGCCATAGTGCACCACACTTGATTCAGCTCTGAGATGCTATTTTTGTCATTCTTGGGACAGTATTTTCTCGTATCTGGCTGGCAAGTTGCTGTTTGCCCTGGACTGCAGCTTATTTGGCCCAAGATCTGAGTGCCATCTGGTTTCCACTCTTCTCTGCTGACACAAAACTGTGTGCTTTGGTGTGGTCATCCTTAGACTCACTACAGGCTTGCTGTGTGAACCACCGGCTTCTGGCTCTAGAGACTATCAATTGCAGTTACCACAGCAGCTGACTTATGTGACCAGCTGGCTTCTGGATGGAGACCAGCTGATGATCTAGTGACATGGTTCTGATGGTCTGTGGAGTTATGATGTCTTAGGGAAGCTACTCCTTAAATTAGACTTATTCACAAAGGGCAAATTTTACATATAATTCCAAGGTATTTACAGAACTACTGAAAGTCAGACTAAGAGACCCTGGCCTCTGGTTACAGGGTAGAGTTGTATGGGATGTACTAGATGGCTTGGGGTAAGGTAAGGCCAGGAAAACCACGTCTCATTTCTATATTTATAAACACTATGTGTACCTGTATGAATACAGGTTCCTGGTAACCCTAAAAATACTGCCAGTGTGCCTGATTTTTGCAGGATTTGGGGCAAACTTGCATCTCTTAAGTTCCTTCCAGTTTTCATGGAAGGATTTAATGCCTTCTAAATGGAAGAATCTAGGGGAGCTCTGGCGGCCTAGTGGCAAGGAGCTGCAACTACAATCCCAGAGGCGCACAGTTCGAATCCACCAGATGCTCTGCCGGGGAAGCAGGGATAATCTCCTCCTGTACCAGTCAGATCTGATTTGACGGTACACGCACACAAAAATAAAAAAAATAAATAAAAAAAATTTTTTAAAAAATGGAAGAATCTTCCATGCTGAGTCAGTGTCAAAGGTAATGTTTTTGTTTATAGCTGTCTTTGCTCACCCGTTAGAGGATTTTGTATGTCCTTGCCTGTAGTCACCCACTTTCTTGGAGTGTCCCTTTGTCACCTTGAGATGCTTCTCTAACATTAAGTTTGAATGTGTGACTTGCTGGCCAAGCCAATGCACTGGCGGCTGGTGTTCTTCTCCTGCCATGAGAACTTATTCCCATGTAGGCTCTTTCTTCAGCCTGGGTCACAGAATGATAAAACATACGAAGCAGAACAGAAGGAGCTCACAAATGAATGAGAAGTAAGTGTTGTAGTAAACACTGATATTTCAGAGCTGGTTGTTAGAAATTGTTGTCATTAGGTATTGAGGACTTAGTGACTCTGTGAACAACAGATATGAATCCTGTCCTATCCCGGGCCATCCTCACAATCTCTGACACTCAAGCCCATCGCTGCAGTCGCTGTGTCAGTCCACCTGCTGGAGGGTCTTCCTCTCCTTCACCGCCCCTCCACCTTTCCTTCTCTAAGGAGTAATTTCTCCTAGCAACATGCCCAAAGTATGTTCATCATCTTTGCCTCCGGTAGCACTCTGGCTTCATCTTCTCCAAGACATAGCTATTTGTTCTTTTAGCAGTTTATGGAGCATTCAGCACTCTTCTCCAACAACACATTTCAAAGGCATCAAGTCTTCTGTCATTCTTAGTCATTGTCCTGCTCTCAAATGCATAGCAAGTGACTGAAAAACCATAGCCTGAACCAGGCATGTCTTACTGTAACCTCACACTGACATTCTTGCTCCTCAGTCATTTGGAGAGATCCCTGACTACAGACTTTGTCAGGGCACTATGTCTCTTAACTACTGGTACCAAGTGTATTGATTGTGGATCCAAGTAAGAAGTCATTGACAGTCTCTGTATTTTTCCCATCTATCTTGATGTTGCCTATTGATTCAGTGACGAGGATTGCTGGTTGTTGATGTTGAAATATAATCCATACTGAAAGCTGGAATGTTTAACCTTCTGCAGCAAGTGCGTCAAGGCCTTCTCACTTTCTGCAAGCCTGGTTGGGTCATCTACATAACGAAGGATATTGACGTGTCTTCCTCTAATCCTGATGCCAGTGTTTTTCTTTAGAGTCCACTTTCTAATAATTTGCTCAGCATACAGATTAAACAGGAACAGAGAAAGGGTACAACCTGAAATACTTCCCAATTTTAAACTATGCTTTGCTTTGCTTGCTTTGTCCCCCTGACAGCCTCTTGGTCAGGGTGTAGGTTTCGCATGAGCACAAGTTGAGTGTTCTGGGATTCCCATTCTCAGTGTCAGCCATAATTTGTTATGATACTGACAGTCAAATGCCTTTGCATAGTCAATAAAAATGAGATATTCTTCTGGTATTCTCTGCTTTCATCCATGATCCATATGATATCATTGTTACAATAGCAAAGCAAACGAATACATTATTAAACTAAAAACAGCTGCTGTCCTGATGGACTAATTGGGGTTTTCATCATCTGTGAAAGATTTGCTCCAGTGTATGTAGAGTTTTTCAGCTTTCCTTCCCAAGCCTTGTCTTGGCCGTATTCAGGCCAGGATTCCACACCTGTCTATTAGAATGCAGAAATGGACAAAGGGCTGTATATTTAGTTAGCAGTGCTTCTAGCAGATCTCCAGCTATCTGACTGAGAGACTGCATCCCACAGAAGATCCCAGTGTGCCTTCCAGCTCACCTGTAAACACAACTTCTCTAACTCCTTTCCAGGGCTGTTAGGAAACAGGCTGAGTTACATACACCTGAGAAGGTGGTGACTATGTATGTAACCATTATATTCCACATCTGGCTCTGACATCAGCCAACTTGTTTGTTTTTGGAGGGTTAAAGTAAAGATGAGATTTATTAGACCCCAAAGGGACTCACCTCCCTCCTTGGAAGTGAGATCAGCCCGCTTCTGTTCTACTTGTCTGCAGGCTTCCTGCAGCTTAGGAAAGGTGCAGACTAGGAAATGAATTTGGTTGACTACTGACATGCTGTGGCCATGGGCAAGGTACTGGCACTCTGTCAAGTACCCAGCACAGTACCTAGAACATGGCTTTATAGCTTCCCTCCCCTCTAAGTTTCAGATATTTATTATTCAGTGTAAATTCTACCATGGTAACACTGATGTGATTTCATGCATTTAGGAAAGAAAAAGCCTGGTTTAGCAGGAAACTGCAGATGGCTTCTGGAAGACCTTTATTATAAGTGGCTTCATTAAGTCAGGGCTGACTTCAGTTTGCTGTAATCCACATTCACTGAGAACTTGTTTTGAACATCGGGCCACTTTGTTCCATGTTTCTGGGTTATACTTTCTGTCCCAGCGGACATCTGGATTAAACAATGCCAGATGCGTGACTGACAGTGCTGCTCTAGTACCTCCAGCTCCAATAAACACAAAGAGTTATTAAGTGTGGATGCTTCTTGGCTTGACCAAGGATCTGGCGGATAAAGTTTGCGACAGAGCCCTTAGGTGCGGAAAGAGAGTGTATATAAAGTTGACAGGCTTAAGCAACCTCTATCCAGGGCACATCTGCGCTGACTGACATCAGTGATTTTGCTTCCCAGTAGGCATTTGGTAGTGTCTGGAGCCTTGGTTATCATAACTCTGTAGAAGGCTACTGGCTTTTAGTGGGCCCAGGGATAGATGGTACTGAGCAAACTACAATGCATTGGACAGCCACCCTCACAGAGCAGTAACAAATGCTGATAGAAAAAAACAAAAACAAAAAAAAAAAAACGCCGATAGGGCTAAAATTAAGAAATCACACACAAAACCAAGTACAAAAAAGTTTTATTCAGCCTACCACGTTCACAGTAGTCACCAGCCCATACAAATGGAAACATTAGCTGTAGCACCCCAAAGGGCAACTTCTCATCCTTTCCCAGGCCTAAAGATAATGGATACAGAGAGGAAACTATGCTATTCATCCTGGCCATTAGGACCTATGTCACCAGTATAAAAGAGAAGGCTCCCAATCCTGCTGAGATGTCCTGTTCAAGTCCTGTTTATGACCTGGGGAACCAGAGTCCTGAACCTCTGTCCCTATCCTACCCATCACAGTGTGCTGAAACACCACCTAATAATCCTCCCACTGGGCATCTTTGAGTGTTTGCCATGTTCTCTGATTTTGCAGCACTTTAAGCACCATCCTGACAATGAGAAGCAAAGTCCGCCCCCTTCTGGGCAAGATTTAGTGGGCACTGCTCGCTGCAAGGTCAGAGAAAAGGGACCTGGCATAGTGTTATAGAAGACCCATGATGGGTCTGCAGTTGAGGAGAAGCCACTGTGGCTAGAAACAGGCCTACCATTAATCTGGGATGACTGAGAATATGGATGCCAGCCTCCTGCTAGCTTAAATGGGATGGCTCAGAAGCCACTTTGGGCTGTGTAGTCTCTGAGCAAGTTCTGTGTATACTACAAGTCTAGTACCTTCTGTTACAAGAAGGTTGGAAAGATCCTAGGGTCCATTAGAGATTTCACATATATCTGGGAGGAATGGGGGCTTGAGGACCTTCACCGCAGCTCACTTGTTTGAGTAAGCCCCTTCCCAAGGCTAAAGGCTCACTTGGGAAAACATCATAAGGCCCATCCTGTTGCAGAGACTAGAGTGTGGAGAGGTGTGTGGCAAGGTAGTGCAGGCTCAGGCTATTACAAGCCATGCAGCCCAAGTTGCAGAGGAACGAGAGGCAATGGTAGCCAGTGAGGTGGCAGCACAGAGCCTGATAGCGGTGATTGGTGGTCTGCAGGTGGGTGTAGGACTTCCTGGAGAAGAGGCTGATATCATGGCCCAGACCGTAGCTCTGTTCAATGATGTGCATGTCAGCCATAATGTCCGACGTCATCTGCCCAAACCACTGGGCGTTCAGCATGGCCAAGGCCACACACACAAACAGGATGACCAGCTGCAGCAGGGTGGAGGAGAGAGGATTGGGACATGCCTGACCTGCTGCCTTATCCCACCGTGACAGCCTTGTGGGCTGCAGCACTCAGACCTGGGTTCAAGCTATGCTCCCATCTAGTGGTACCCTGGGCAAGTTAGCCTCAGAATCTTCTGCAAAAATGAGGTCCATCAGGGTATATGCACTCATTATATAATAGTGATAATACTGTTTCCCTTTCTCCCTCAAGTCTGCAAGAGAAAAGCTTCAGCCACCGCACAAGCAGATTGTTTGCAGGTCACAGTCCTGAAGGAGAGTGTCCTAGCCCTGATGTTGGCACCCAGATCCAGGATGTCTACCTCCAATTCAAAGGGTGCTGGGAGCACTGCAATTCTTGAGTTAGAAATACCTTCCTGCCCACAGATTCAGAGGTGGTTTGGACATTTGCAGCTACAGCAGGCTGGAAAAGAACGATCTGCTATCACCCTGCCAAAACCTTTTCTGAGGCCAGCTCTGGGCACCAGCTATGACCTCAAGGAACACCCAGGCCATCAGAAAAATGGTAGACATGATGCCGCTAAGCTCCAAGCAGCACAACTGGCTCATCAGCGGTAGAAATGATTATTCATTGACAGGGATGGGGAAGGACTTAGGAGAGGCTTCTCAGGAGGAGGTGACATATCAGTTAGGTCTCAGAAGATGAAGAGGCCCAGGAAAAGGAAGAACATTCTCAGCAAATGTGAAGATGTGGAAGGAAGCCTTGCCTGACCTTTGGTCTTCTCTGATAGGATGGTCTGTATCCTTCTCTTTGCCCCATGCATCTTTCACTCCTTATTCTTATCACTCCTTTACACTCATTTTCCCAATGACCAGCTGTCATGCTGGAGGAACAATGAGCAGTGTAGGGGCACCAGAGCCAAGGTGAGACAGAGTAGCAGGAGGTGAGCATTGCCATGGGTAATGGTTTTGAACAGTCAGCGGGCCTAGGTATTTGCATTTGGCCCTTTGTAGTCCTGGGCTCCCTGAAGAGAACTAGGTGCACTTTAAGCAGAGGGTGGTAAGCCCAGAAGGGCTTTCCTAAACTCCAGCAGCTAGAGTAGGGGCTGGGCTAGCAAGGGGCCTGCTTACCTGAGTGGTCTCTTCTTCACTGAGGAGCTCCCTCGGGTGGTACATGGCAAAAAGTATCAGGTTGCAGAAGGCACAGACAGAGCCGATGTGGAAGTAAAATGGGAAGAGGCGGCTCTGGATGAAGCCCAGCATATGCCTTGGCAAGCTGCTGCCCATCACAAAACCTGTGGACAGATGAGGCATCAGTGGCCTTCTGGGAGCCCCTGGCCTGCCCATCCCCTTCTCCTGTCACAGTAAAAGCAGGTGGAGTGTCATCGTTAAGAACACCATCAGGTTAGAGCACGAGTGTTCAAAGTCCCGCTCTGCCACAGAACAGCTGTGTGCTTCTGGGCAAGTTTCTTGACCTCCTTGTGCCCCAATTTCTTCACCACCAAAAACCTCACTGCCATTGAGTTCATTTGACTAACAGCAACCCTGCAGGAGAAAGTAAACGGCCTCACAGGAAAAGGCTGGAAGTCATTTAGAAGCACATTGCCCAATTTTCCTCCCGTGCAGCAGCTGGTGAGTTCGGGTCTCATTTTTGTTGTTGTTGTTGTTGTTGTTAGTAGATGAATGCCTTAACCACAGAGCCACCAGAATTCCTTCATCTACAGAAGAAAGTTTAATAATTGCAGCTATTCAAGGGGCTGTGATGAGGATTAAATGGCATAATCCATGTAAAGTGCACAGAATGGTGCCTGGGAGGTGGCAGGTGCCTAGTAAGCTACAGTTGGGCACCAGGCACCCTGTGGGGCAACTCTGACTTAACCCTGGCTTCTCAAACACCTAGGGGCCCTGACAGTACAGTGATTAAAGTACTCAGCTGTTAACCCAAAGGTCTGTGGTTCAAACTCCATTGGAGAAAGATGGGAAGTCTGCTTCTGTAAAGATTTGTAAACAACTGATAGGTTTGAACCACCTGTCTTTGAGTTGGCAGAGAAACTCCTTACCACAGGCTACCAGAACCCCCCTAAATATATGTACACACACACACACACACACGCACTCTGTAGATAATCCATGTGCCTATTTAGAGGTGGAGAGTGAAAGAGGGGAGACCCTAGAGAGTAGTTCTACTCGATCTAGATATAAGGTAATTTTAAGTCAGAATCAACTCGACATTAGTGGATGTTCTGCTTTCTCAGACCCTTGATGAGGGAGTCCCATGACACTACAGCTCCACGCTAGATGGAAGAGATCAGACCCCTCCATGGTGGACACAACCCTCAGGAGTCACCTCCCTTGGAAACCATGAGTCCTAGAGGCCTAGCGAGACTGAGACTGGCCATGTCTATTTTATATCCCACATTCTTGGTGCCATGGGTAGTCCTGGAGGGGAAGCATAAGTCCTAGGACCTGCTGTGCAGGCTGGGGTCTGCCTGATCCCGGGGAGTCTCTGCCCTCTCTAAGCCTAGTTTTCCGTACCTGTAAATGGAGAAATACCAGTCTGCTGCACATAGTTGTTAAAAAGCTATAGATGGGAGGGCACTGCATCACTGCCAAGACTTTTTTTTAATTACCAGGCAGCATAACTCTTCACCTAAGAGCATGCCAAAGCATGGTGCTTCCCCCTCCCCCCTTTTTTCAAAGTATGGCTTTTGATACTCTACAGATAATAATAGCTTGGATTCTGGCTCTTTTACAAAAGGCTGTATGCAAATTACTTAACCTCAATTTCTTCCTCTGTAAATTGAGGCAAAAATATTGCCCAATGTACATGTGTGGGTGGGTGTTGAGCTGCCTCGGTGAGATCCGACACCTCAGCCTTGAGCTGGACACGTGGCAGGGGTCCAGTGATACCAAGAAGCCCAGCAAAAGTTATGGGCTGCACGAGTCCCTGAGACACACCTGAGATGCATGTCACCCAGATCTGCATGCCCCAGAAGGTGGCGAGGAAGACCAGGTGAAGAGTCTTGATGAAGTCCGAGGGCTCTCTGTCCGTGGGCATGCTGCCTGATGCCAGCAGTCAGTCTCTCCACTGGTGTCTGCACCAATCCTGCTACTTCAGGGCACAGAGAAAGGCTCGGGTTGAGTTCCCAGACAGTGGGGCAAAGGACTGCTTCCCATGTGAGGGCATCCCACTGGCACACGCCGGCTCCCACTTGTGCCCTAACTTTTCCAGTCTTCCTCCTACTCACTTCTCACACCAATCTGACTGCAGGTTCTCCTGCCAGGTTGCTTCCTAGTTCCATGCCTGTCCTCTAGCTGTTCCCTACCTGAGTGAGAGGCCCTTCCCCTACCTGGTTCAACTGCCAAAACCTACCTATCTTAGGAGCAGCTCAGTCCATACCTCCACTGGATGTTTTTTCCTGTACCTCTGCTCTTAAACTTTTCCTGTATTTCCTTTCAGCCCAAAAGATACTTGCCTACCTGGTCCACCTGCCAAAAACTTTCCTGTCTTAGAAACTCAATCCCTTTCCCTGAATCTCCTACAATGTAGCCAACTCTTCATTCCTCCCCCTCCCCCTCTGGACATCTGTCCTAGGCCCTGGACACTGCATTACACCTATCTGCCCAGTTGTCTGCCTCCCCTTCCATACTCTGACATGTCAGCAGGCAGGGGCCAGATGAGGATTCATCTGAGTGCTGGAGCTGGACCCAGCGCGGGGGTTCAGTGAATGGACTGATGGTGGACGAGTGGTAGAGTGAGATCAAGAAGGAACCCAAGTGCTGTTCTGAGGTGCCTCCTGCACACACACAAGCATCAGCAACCGCGTCCCCATAATGAATACCAACATAGCCACCTGTATCTTCTCCACGAAGACCTGTGGCATCCCTAGCTCTAATAGTGGACCGGCGAGGGATGAGCACTGACAGCGGCACACCTGGTATTCAGATCCCCTCAATCCCCAAGGCCCTGATGCCCTGAGACTGCGGAGGAAAGGCCGAAGACTTGGCTGGGGCCAGAGTTCGCTCCCTGCGCCGCCCGCACCACACGTAGCGCGCCATGGGCTTCCGGATCGGCTCCAACCTGGCGCGCACCCAGTCCGCGCGCTCCCTCCCCGCGACGCCCCAGCCACCTACCGAGCGCGCGGCTGGCAGCTCCCGAGGTGTGGTCCCGTGTGCGCTAGACCCTGGGAGGACTCTGGGAGTGAAGTGACGAGACTGGGCGAGGCGGGTCGTGGGATGGGCCCTGGGAGCTCCCCTTCCTCTGGGGGCGGGGCCGGGCCGGCTGGGTAAGGGGAGGGAAGTGGGCCTCCAGGACGAAGCTTCCTGGGACTGGTGCCTCTGGGCTCAAGGGTCCCTTATCGAGCACCTTGGCAGTTCCTGATACATCCATATTCTTCTCCAACACTTCAACTCAAAGGCATCAATCTTTCTTTGCTATTCCTTATTCCTTTTCCAGCTTTCTCATGCATTTGAAGCAATTGAAAAATACCATGGCTTGGGTTTTTTTTTTGTTGCTGTTAGGTGCCATCTGATCAACCCTATGAACAAGAGATCTGAACCTTGTCCTATCATGTGCCATCCTCATGATCTCTGATATGCTTGAGCCCATTGTGACAGTCACCGTATCTTGGGTTGCTTTTTGTGTACCATCTAGTTGGAACTGACCCATAGTTTTCAGAGGCAGTTAATCGCTAGGGAGATTGCCCATCCTTCTCCCATAGAGTAGCTGGTGGATTCAAGCTGTGTACCTCTCTGTTGGCAGCACAATTCCTTATCAGTAAGCCATCATGGCTAGGTGAACTTACCTGGGGATATTGTTGCTGATGTCAGATTGATCATGGTTAATTGAGAAGAATGGGAATCCCAGAATATCTGACTGTGCTCATCTGAATCCTATATCTAGACAAGAAAACTTGTCCCAACAGAGCAAAGGAACACTGCATGCATATCAAAAAAGGAATATTTCAGAGATGTATCCTTTCTCCATACCTTTTCAGTCTATATGTTGAACAGTTCATTTGGGAGGCTGGACTATGAAGAAGAACGTGTCATCAGGATTGGTGGAAGACAGCAACAATCATGCATTATACAGATGATACAACCATGATCACAGAAACTGAGGACGACTTGAAGCATAATATAAAGAAAACAAAGATACTCACCACAGGGCAATATGATAGACAGAGAAAGACTGAGGTTGTTAATTATTTAATCTGGATTGGATCCACTGTCAACATCCTTGGCACCAGCAGCCAGGAAATCAAAAGATGAGTTGCATTGGGAAAATCTGCTGTCAGAGACCTCTCCTGAGTTCTTAAGAGCAATTATGTCAGTTTAGAGACTAAGGTGCACCTGATTCAGGCCTTGGCCTTCTCAGTTGCTTGCTATGCATCTGAGAGCTGGACAATAAATAAGGATGATGAAAAAAGAATAAGTGCCTTTGTGTTGTGGTGCTCGAGAAGAGTATTGAACATATCGTGGACCGCCAGGAGAACAAATAGGTCTGTCTTGAAGAGGGTGAAACCAATTTTTCTCCTTGGAGGCAAGAATTTTGAAGCTTTGTCTCACATACTGTAGGCATGCTACCAGGAGTGATCAGCCCTTGGAGAGGACATCAAGCTTGGAAGGGTAGAGGGTCAGCGCAGTAGAGAAAGACCCTGGATGAGATGGCTTGACATAGTGACTGTGGCAATGGGGGGTGGGTGTGTCCGAGACAATGAGGTTGCCTCAGGTTCAGAGCCATTGTTCATAGGACCTCTGTGAGTCATATTTGACTAGATGGCACATAACAACAAGAAGCAATCTTGACTAAGTGGACTTAAGTCACATCTTTGCTTTATAACATTTTAAAGATGTTTTAGATTTGCCTAATGTGTTGTTTGATTTCTTTTAAAGTAACTTATTATTTAAGTTAAAGTTTTACAGAGTAAATTGGTTTTCCATTCAACAGTTCATACACGTTATGTTTTGCTATTACAATCCTCATATTCGTACAGCACTCCTCCAGTTTGTTCCCTAGGCTTTTCCCCATGTGTCCTTTCTGAGTGCTTCCTGTCTTCTAAGTCATTGCTATTGGAACCAACTCATAACTGACTGTCAATTGGGTTTCCAAGGCTATAAATTCCACAGGTACAGGATTCAAATCCACCAGCCACTCTGCTGCAGAAAGATGGGCAGTCTCCTCCCATGGGATTTACTGCCTCTGAACACCCACTGAGGGTCAGCTATGGGTCAGTTATGCCTTAATGGTACACAACAAACTGCATTAGATATTGCCCATCTTTCTCCTGTGGAGCAGTTGGTGAATTCAAACCTCCAGGGAGGTGTGACCTTTGGGTTTAGTGGTACAACTCCTTGACCACTAGACCTCCTTTCTAAACTTCACCCAAATTGAGAGCAAATGCTCTCAATCTGATCTTGATTGTTCTTGCTTGATTTCCTGGCTGCTACTGTCATGGGTGTTGATTGTGGAGCCAAGTAAATGAAATCCCTGGAACTCCAATCTTTTGTTTATCATGCATGATGTTGCTTATTGGTATGAGGATTTCTGCTTTATATATATTGAGTTGTTCTGAAGGCTGCATTCTTCCTTTTCTCAGAAAGTGCTTCAAATTTTCACAAGTAATGTTATGCATCTGCATGTCTCATGTTGTTATGGGTCTTCTCTAATCCTCCTTCATGTAGTCCAGCTTCTAAAAGGATTTGCTCAGTGTACAGATTGAATAAATACAGTGAAAGGATACAAATGTTCTGGAACTCCAATTTTCTCAGTGTTGTCCATAATTTGTTGTGATCCACACAACTGAATGCAGTTGCATAGTCAATAAATAAAACAGAGGTGTCTTTCTGGTATTCTCTCTTTCAGTCAAAATCCACCTGACATCAACAATATCCCTCATTCTAAATCCTCTTCGGAATCCAGGCTAAATTTTTGCCAATACTCTGATGTACTCCTGCAGTTATTTTTAATTATCTTGAACAAAATTTTACTTGTGTGTGAAAGTAATGATATCATTTGATAATTTCTGTGTTCTGTTGGGTCACCTTTCTTTGGAATGGGCATAAATATGTGTCTCCTCTAGTTAACTGGTCAGGTAGTAATCTGCCAAATTTCTTGGCATGGATGAGTGAATATTTCCATTGTTGCATCCATTTGTTTAAATATTTCAATTAATATTCCACTAGTTCTTGGAACCTTGTTTTTTGCCAGTGACGTCAGTGCAGCTTGGTCATTTGTCTTACAATCATTTAGTGGGGCATCAGAGAGACAGGCCATCAAGGTTTAAGTCCATCAGGCAGTCTCTGTCACCAAAATCATGGAGAATATAGTAATATATAATTGTTGTTGTTGTTATGTGCTGTGGAGTCGCTTGCGACTCATAGCGACCCGATGTACAACAATCCTAAACCCTGCTCTATCCTGTGCCAATCGCATTGCCTCTGACACACCTATCCCAGTTACCCCAGTCACTGAATCAATCCACCACATAGAGGGTCTTCCCCTCCTGCGCTGTCCCTCCACCCTCCCAAGCATGATGTCCCTCTCCAAAGACCTCT
>NW_006399755.1:11535462-11536499 GCF_000299155.1 Elephantulus edwardii
AGTATCTGACAGACAAGCAATTTATAGAACAGTGAATGATAAATCCCTCATCGTGGAGTTAACCATTAGTTGCAGTGTTGTCCCTGCCCTTGGCCCAGTGTGTCGACCCACTTATTTCCCACCTCCACCCTCCACCAGGATACCCCTTCACTTTTACCGAATCCCTTCAGCATTTACTTACCATTGTCCAACCCTTAATCTGACAGCTTGTATCTGAAGTTTTCTTGGCTTCTGTGATTGCAAACACGTGAGCTGCTGACAATTTCTTATGCTGTGAACAGTGTCTCTTAAGTTTAGTGGTAATGTCTCTGAAAGGAGGTTGATATTATATATAATATACTGAATATATTTAAATCTTGGAAAATGTGCAGTTCGAGTGCTCCTTGGAGACAAAGAGGGCAAAGCCTCATCTTTCATACGTTAGATATGTAGCTAGGTGAGACTATTCCTTGCCAGTCAGAGTCTTCACAAAGATCTGCATCTCTTTACCTGCCACTCAGCCACCTCATTGAAGACAAAGAACAAACCTGTTCTTAAAATGACTTTCAAATTCAAGTGGGATATACTCAAGGTTGTATTTTGGTTCTTTTAGACTTGTTTCATTTTCTTCAGTCTCAATTTGAACTTGAATATGAATAATTGATGATCTTTTCCACAGTCAGCACCTGGCCTGTTTTTAAACTTTTCCATAGAGGTAGTCAGTTTGATTTCTGTGCAGTCCATCAGGTGAGATCTCTATATAATGTCACTGTTTGTGTTTTTCATAAAATGTATTTGTGATGAATAAATCATTGAACCTACAGAATTCGATCATTCAATTTCTGGCCTTTTCGTCACCACGTCTGTATTTTTTTTTGTTTTTTGTTTTTTGTTTGTTTGTTTTTTAGATCTAAGAGTGATTATTTTATTTTTTTTTATTGGGAAAAACATATTGGGGGTACAAGGAGGTGAGGGTTAGGGACAGAAGGGTGAGGATGGGCAGGATGCAGTTGCAGAGCTGCACAGTTTGGTCGGTGGGGGGAGCAGGTAAAGGAAAT
>NW_006399755.1:11538034-11550614 GCF_000299155.1 Elephantulus edwardii
AGTCTTGAGGAGGGCCGGTGCCCAGCATCCATCCTGGGTGAGGGAATCCATTCGTTCCAGCTGTGGAAGCCTCATGGAGCTGCAGTGGCTGTGCGGTGCAGCGAGGGCTCTGCAGAGGGCAGGGGGTTGGGAGCCACGAGACTCACCCATTTCTCCTTGGGAATCCTTGAATTCCTGTTGCTGAGCCTCGATCTTCACTGAGGGCCAGTCATCAACTGTTTTAAGTGTTCAATTATCAATAAGCCGAAGTCTGTGGAAGGCCATAATGGCCCTGCTTTAAGTGGTTTGCTGCTCCCGCAGCTCACCACGCTGTCTCTGCCTCTGCCGCCATCTTGGATCTCACGTCTGTACTTTTCAACTACTATTCGTTATTCATTGTTTCCAACTTTTACATTCCACTTACCAATAATTACTAATGCATCTTGATTTCATGTTTGATCAATATTGGACTGCAGAATTTGGTAGAATTCCTCAGTATCCTCCTCTTTATCTTTTGCTGTTGTTGAATATATTTGAATGATATTCATGTTAACAGTTCTTTGTATGCACATGTATAGTATCCTATTATCACACTGTACTTCAGGATATAACTTGAAATTCTCTTTCCCCAGCAGTAAGCCATATGAGAGGCACCGTCACTGGGTTAGAGCAACTACTTACACACTGTTGTTGTTGGATGCTGTCAAGTTGGAACAAACTCCTCACTGACCCTCCAGTATTTTCACAGGCAGTGAATCACACTGGTGGAGACTGCCCCTCCATCTCCAGCAGGTCAGCTGATGGATTTAAACCATGTGACTTTGGGATTGCAGTGTATCTTCTTACCAGTACGCCACCTGAGCTTTAAAAAACAACTCCAAAATGAATTATGTAATTGTCTAATCAAAGTAGACAATGCCTGTCCATTTCTTCTAATACCTAGAATGTAAATGTTCATCCATTCCATTTCATTTTTTACAATTTCTAGTTTTCCTTTATTCTTCTATTTATACTTTAGGTATGTATACACTTGTTTATACTTTGCTTCTCTTAGTACAACGTTTGTCAGTTTGCTGTATGGAAGTAATTTTTGTGTTGCTGTGATGCTGGAAACTGTGACGCCAATGTGTCAAATGCCAGAAGGGTCACCCTTCATGGTAAGATTTCAGCAAAGGTACCAGATTAAGACAGACTAGGAAGCAGGACTGACCATCCACTTCTGAAATAACAGACTTCTGAAGAAAAAAAAACCAACCCTATGAATAATAGAGGAACACAGGTATCCCTAGTATTAAATCCCAGATTGGAATTAAAATGGGGGAAAACAGCTGCAACACCCTTCAGTAATTGGAATCTGGAATGTATGAAGTAGGAATATAGGAAAATAGTCTCTGGAGCACTTACAATATGCTAGATATCATTTGTCTTATCAACTGCTGCTATAGTAAAGATACCACAAGTGGATGATTTTAACAAATTTATTCTGATTATTGTTATTGTTATGTCCCATCAAGTCAGAATAGACTCATACCTGACCCTCCAGTGGGTTTTCAGAGGCTATAAACTGCATGAGAGAAGACTGCTCATCTTTCTCCCATGGAGCTAGCTGGTAGATTCAAACTACTTGCCTTTGGGAGGCTAGAAGTCCAAATTCAAGGTGCAGCTCTAGAGAAAGATCCATTCTTTCTGTTGATTGTGTAGCAAGGTGCTTGTTTCCTCAACATCTGTAAGCCAGGTGTTCTTGGGAGATCTTCATGTGTCCTGGCCTTCCCAATGACAGGGATCTTTCATGCACAGGACCCCAGGCCCAGAAGAACTGGCTGCACTCCTGGTGATTCTCTCTTGTTAGTAGAAAGGATCACTCCCATCCCTTTTTAATTCTTGTGAGATTAAAGGTATTACAGGCCACACACTAGGGAAACTCCCCTTACTTCAGATCAGGGTTGTGATGGGGACCTGTGGAGTGTTGCATTCTACCCATAATCCTTTTTCAACTACTTATCAGTTCATGAGGGATCATTACATAGCTTTGGCCTTATATAATTATATACATACACTTTCAGAACAAAATCTTAAAGAGATTTTGCATATTGTTGTTATGCACCATCAAGTTACCTGCAACTCATAGCGACCCTCTGCACAACAGCTCTGAACTCTGTCTTATTCTGAGCCAGTGTCACTGTCTCTAACACACTTACCCCCATTACCCCAGATACTGTGTCAATCCATTTCATCCAGGGTCTTCCTCTCCTGCACTGTCCCTCTACTCTTTCAAGCATGATGTCCTCCTCCAAGGACTGGTCCCTCTTGGAAATATGCCCAAAGTATGTGAGACGAAGCTTCAAAATCGTTGCCTCCAAGGAGCACCTTGGTTTCACCATTTCCAGGATGAACCTGTTTGTTCTAGGACCACAACTCAAAGACATCGATCCTTCTTCTGTCATCCTTAGTCATTGTCCAGCTCACCGATGCATAGCAAAGACCATGGTCTGGATCAGGCATACCGTCTCCTGACTGACATTGTTGCTCTTTAGCATTCTGGAGAGGTCCCTGACAACAGATTTTCCCAGTGCAGTTCATCTTTTGATTTTCTCAGTGCTGGTGCTAAGAGTGCTGACTATGGACCCGAGCAAGCTGAAATTGTTAACAATCTCAATCTCCTCTCCATCGGTCATGGTGCTGCCAGGTGGCCTAGTGGTGAGAATCTTTGTCTTCTTGATGATGAGCTTCAATCCATACTGAAGACTTGAATGCATAAATATTGACATCCTAAAATAAATAGGTCTGTCTTGGAGAGGGTGAAACCAGGTTTCCCCTTGGAGGCTAGGATTTTCAAGCTCTGTCTCACATACTTTGGGCACGTGATCAGGAGAGACTGGTCCTTGGAGAAGAACATCCTGTTTGGAAGGAAGACACTGGATGAGATGGATTGATTACAGTAACCGGGGCAAAGGGGGTTGGTGTGTTTGAATTAGTGAGACTGGCTTACGACAGAGCAGGGTTCAGAGCTGCTGTACATAGGGTCACGATGGGTTGCAGGTGACTCAACAGCACATAACAACAACAGGCATTGGTGAGCTGGGATTGATTGGCACAGGACATTTTAATACCCTCCAACAACTATATGAGGCAAGTATTAGTCATAGCATGTTTTAATAACAAGAAAATGGCACAGAAAAGATTAAGTAAGTGACCCAAGGTCAGCTAGCTAATGAAGAATTGTGCTAGAACTTGAATTTAGGACTCTCCTAAGCACTTTGGGAGATATTAACAGGAACAAGACCCAGCCCGTTCTCACTGTACTCAATGCTGTTCAGTTGGAACCAGTTCATAGCTGATCCTCCAGCAGGTTTTTGGAGGCTGTAACTTGCATGGGAAGAGATGGCTCATCTTCCTCCAGCAGAGCAGCTGGCAGATCCAAACCACTTGCCTTTGGGTTTGAAGTACAACTTCTTAACCGTAGGCCACCAGAGCTCCCTTACAATCGACCCAGCTGCCTTTACCCACCTACAAGAGGTGTGTGCTGTCAGACAATATCCCCAACCCGTCTACTTGGGTAGAAGAACCCACTGTCAGCAGAAACCTCTACCAGAGACCGGCCAAATCCCTGGAGCATCTGACACCCTACCAATGGGGCTTCCCCAGCGCAGCGCTTGTACTCGTGGGCTTAGGCACTGAGTTCTGCCTTTGCAAATGGGATCCCTATTACCATTAACCACTAAGTGCCTCCTCCTCATTGTGGCCCTAGACAGTTTTCATTAGCCAAGGCCAATTAAGCTTTAATTATGGAAGCTCATTAGCAGCCCTTAGAGCTGCTGACTTGACAGACATGGACACCAACTCTGTACCAGATGTTCCTCAACAGAAGGGCCCTAAATGTGCCGCACCATCCTGCTAGGCCTCAGCTTGCCACCACCCACCCACTCTGAGCACAGAGTGGAATGGAGCTGGCAGCCACTTACAAAGCACCTGTGGCAAGCCAGGCACTCATCTTCCCATTTCACAGAGGAGGAAACTTAAGAGCAGGTATGAAGGAACCTGCACAGGGCACAGGCTATCAAATCCAAAGGCTTGATATTGCACAGGGCACAGGCTATTAAGTTCAAAGGCAACAAAGTCTCCAGTCTCAGTTAATGTTATTTTGTTGTTATGTTATACCATAGCAATCCTATGTACAGCAGCTCTGAAGCATGCCCTATCCTGAGCCAGTCTCACTGATTCCAACACACATACTCGTATCAGTCCATCTCATCTGGAAACTTGCTCTACTGTGTCTTTCTCCACCTTCCCAGCATGATGTCCTTCTCCCAAGGACCACACGCCAAACTATGAGATGTACCTTCAAAATCTAGCCTCCATAAGAGAAACTTGTTTTCACCTTAAGGCATTATTATTTAAAATTAAGTGAAAAACCTTGATTCCCCTTCTACCTGGTATTATCATAAAACTTTTTTCACCATTATACTCAGTCACTCACTGCCGTGGAATAGGAACCAACTCATACCTGATACTCTAGTGGGTTTCTGAAACTATAAATCACCCATCTTTCTCAGAGTTGCTGGTGGATTGAACCACCAGAGAGGCACCACTTTTGGCTGAATGCAACTCCTTATAAGCTGGAACTTTTAAAAAACCCTAATTCCCACCCCCCCTCCCTCACTCTATCTGTACAAGCATTTGGGTGTATGAATGAGTGGAAGGAAAGCTCCAGAGGCCTGGCACTCAAGTAGTTAAGGGAGTGACAATTTCAACAGATTTCTGCAAAGCTCCTTTATTGATAGCCCAGCAGGTGTTTCACCATTAAAACACAGAATTATTAATGGAGCCCTTGATTTACATTCCAAGCTTGATTTACACGATGGTTTTGTTATATACCAGGCTTTGTCCTCAAGTATTAATTCTGCTAAATATGTCTCAGCCAGTTGTTTCTTGATCTCTCCAAGGAATGATCAATGAATACAGCCCGTACCTGTTATTTTGCCAGCATCTCCATTTCATCAATTTATGGCAGGAGGTAAAACTGGCAAGTTCAGTAACGAGGGAGTTTGAGTATTTCAATCTTTCCTCTAAGGAGATAGAACCATTCTGCAGATGTGACCCAATTCTTGCTGATAGCTTCCCCCCAAAAGGTTGTAAAGCAACTTGTCAAGAAAATAAAACCCAGATTCCAAGATAACCCCATTTAAAGTAGAACCTACAGTCATAGGTCCTAAGTCATAATGTGCAAGAGCATATGCAGGTGATGCACTTTACAGACAGAGGTGAGAACATCCAGCCACAAGCAACTCCATGAGATGAGCAGAATTACCAGGGCCTTCTTAGAGATGAAGAATCTGAGATGCACAAAGGGTAAGAAACTTGCCTAAGGCCACATACTTAGAAAGTGGCACATCTAGGATTATATGTCTTCCAGGTTCTGATCTCTCCACTAAATCTTATTAGAAGAAACACTGGCTTAGGAGTCAGGACATCTAGGCTATTGTTCAGCTTGACCTTGGGCAAATCAGTGCACTCCCTATTATAAAATAAACCGAACAGGGTGTGGGGGGTGGTAACTGGTTTAACCAATCTCCAAGGCTTCTGTGATCCAGCCAGTCTTTCAATGCAAGATAGTTGAGAAATGGCCTAATTTGGGGCCTGAATCAGTTTTGCCAATCATCAGGTTTGTGGAAGATACACCTCTTCAGGCCTGCTTTGTGAAAAGAGGGCTGGACAGGCAGGTTCCAAGGTTCCCCTGTTCTGATGTGCCACAATCTTAAAATATCCTCAAATCATTCTATAATTTGCAGTTATGAAGAGTTTAAAATTAATTAGTTGTCTAGTCATGGGATTTGGTTTTTAAAAGGCTAGCCTTCCATAAATAAATAAGTTGATGGAGCACAAATTTAAGATAATAGTACAAAATTTAAAGCACTCATTCCCATGAACTCTAATTTTTTATATACTTCAGACCAACTTGATTAAACAGAATTCATTTTTATCTTTTTAAAAATTTTATTTTATTAATTTTAATGAACATTTACAGAGATTTTGGATTTCCATTCATTCATTGTTACACTATTTTCTCTACCCCCACCCAGTTCGTTCCTCTTTTCCCCCTTGAAAGTCTGTTTTAATTGTCCCATTGCCACAGTGCTTGTCAAAACCAGTTCTGATTTATCTCCTTTGTCAGTGTGTCCTTTGCCATTCCCTATCACTCCTCCCTGAGAGAGACTTCACCCTGATTCATAACGAAAAGGGGACGGCGTATTTTCTTAGCTACTTCCTGCTGAAAAGGGATGCTGTAGGTTTCAGGGTGAAGATGTTCTCTCACTACTCTAAAGGGCCCTTTGGCAATAGGAAACACAGACTATTTTGGAGACTGATTTTGGATATTTTTATATCTTTATTGCTTTTGCTGAGGCACAAACCATGTAATACAGCAGGAAGGGCTGCCTTTTTTTTTGCCAATACTCAAGATTCTAGCTGATATAGATGGTATGTGTATCTTTAAACTGAGCCTCAGCTTTTATCATCTGTATAATGGGAATAGCATCTACTGCGCAGAGTTATAAAATTTGGAAACTCATAGCCTAGTTAGTGATACATGGCTGATCTTCCACAAATAAATGACTAGACTACAAATTCATGCCTCTCTGGCAGTTCAAATATACCAGCAGCTTCTTGGGAAAAATATGGACAATCGCCCTTTGCCCATCAGAAAACCCAATGAAGTGTCAGCTATCATTCGGCTACAAATTGATGGCGATGTGCAAAGGCTGGGTGGATCACAACAAACTGTAGCTAAACTTTTGAAAAATGGAAATCCCAAAGCACCTGATTGTGCTCATATGAAAGCTATATTGGACCAGGAAGCAGATGTCAGAACAGAGCAAGGAAACACTGCATGTTCAAAATAAGGAAAGGAATCTGTCAAGGATGTGTCCTGTTTCAATCCTTTCCAATCTATATGTGAAACAGATCATTTGGGAAGTTAGACTTTATGAAGAGGAATGTGACATCAGGAGGAGGAAGACTCAACAAACTACATTATGCAGATGACACCACCTTGCTTGCTGAAACTGAAGTAGACCTGAAGCACCTGTTGCAGAAGGTCAAGGATTGCACCATGATAAGATGGAGAAGAGATTGTTAATAGTTAACAGTTTGCTCGGCTCCACCATCAACACGCTTGGCACCAGCACTCAGGAAATCAAAAGACAAATTCCATTAGGAAAATCTACTGTCAGGGACGTCTCCAGAGTGCTGAAGGGCCAAGATGTCAGTTTAGAGACTAAGATGCACCTGATCCGGGCCATGTTCTTCACAAATACTTGCTATGCACCAGAGAGCTAGACTCACCAGCATATAACAACAAATGCAAACAGTTGATAGCCGTCTGATAATAAACAACAGGAATTATGTTAACATGTTGCCACAAATGACAGCAAATGTGTTTCTAAGCACGGTCGTCAAGCTTTCCATCAACTGACTGCACGCTACAATCAACAGGCAGGCTGTAAAAATTATGAGGCTGCCATACCTCAGATCTTAATCAAACTGCTGGGTAGGCCTCAGCTGACTCCAGGATATCTGGAAGGTCAGATACCCCACCTAACAATCTAACCTTTCTAAGCTTAGAATCTAAATTACTCCTAAGGATGCCTGGGAGTGAGTGTTGTTAGGTGCTGTTGAGTACGACCCATAGTGACTCTCTGAATAACAGAAGTGAACCCTATCCTATCCTGTGCTATCCTCACAATTCCTCACACACTGGGGACCATTACTGTAGTCACTGTGGCAGTCCACCTGGTCGAGGGTCTTCCTCTCCTTCACCAACCCTTTACCTTTCCAATTATCATGTCCCTCTCCGAGGAATAGCCTCTCCTAGCAACATGTCTGAATTAGTGACGCAAAGCCTTATCATCTTTGCCTCCCAAGAGCACTCTGGCTGTATCCATTCCAAGACATAATTGTTTGTTCTCTTGGCCATCCATGGGATCTTCAGTACTTTCCCAACACCTCAAAGGCATCAATTCTCTCAGATGCACAGCAAGTGATGGGAAAGACCATGGCCTGAAAGAGCCTCATGTGGGAATAGGCAAGGTTTGGAATACACATTAAGAAATTAGTTGGTTTCTTCGGGAGGTTGAGGGAGGTACTTGAGTAGAGAGAAATGGACCCAAACTGTTTGCCATCCAAATAAATACAATGAAAGATTATCAGAATCCAGGGGAAGTAAAGACTCCGACTAGCTGATGCTACCAGCAAAGTGGTGGCATTTGAGTCCCTGTGGAAATGTGCTACGGAGAGGTCAGTTTGGAATTGAGAATGTTGAGTCCTCCCAGGACCAGATATGGGTCAGGACCCTGGCCTCAGAGAGCTCACCATCTACTACGTGAGGCTGAACCCTACAGTGAGCTATGTGCAAAATGGGAAAAAAACATGATCAGTGTCGCTAAGTGCTGTGAGGTGCAGAGCACAAACCCACTTTGAATAGATGTCAGAAATGCTTTGAAGAAATGATGGCCTTGAACTTGGCCTATCGGCTCTTGTTCGATTTGGATTTGTAGGGAACTAGGGGGCCAGGGATAGGATACCTGATTGTGCTGCTAATCTGGTAACAGCAGCAAGGAAAGCAGCAGCACTCTGAAGATTCAAGTTCACCCCCAGTTTTTACTGAATGCTGGTGGAGACCCTCTTATTTTACCCCTGGGTGGCTCTAGGTTCTAAGGCTATACCTAAAACAAGGTCACCATCCTGCTGTTCCAGAAACCTGTGGAAAGAAATGGTTTAAAACACACTTTTCCACCCACCCAGTGTTTTTGTTTTGTTGGTCGCCGTTTTCGAGCGGGTGTGCAAACAGCAGAAAATGAAAGGAGAGGCTGAAGCTAGGAATCCACTGCATGGTTATGACTGCGATTGTCTGAATTAATATGCAGCGTGTATCTACCCCAACTGCTTGACTTTATTCAGTCAATACAACACAAGCTCAGAGCTTACGCTGCTTCAACAGGGCCAGGCCTCTGGAGGTGGTTTTTGGTTTGAGTGATCAGCTAATTATAGTCACTTTCCAGTTAGTTTCCACTCAGAGGAACCGGCTCTACCTGTCATGAACTGCTCATAGAACCACCCAGGAATATAGGGGTTAGAACTATACAAACCTGCTACAATTTGTGCAAGTTACAGATGTGAACTAAGGACCCGGAAGAGGAAGGGCATGTCCCAGTCACCAGTGAGTTGACGGGAGAGCCAGATAATCCTGATATTTCCCCCCTATAATCTCAGCCCACTTCTGTGGAGGAAGGTTGAGAGGCCTGTGGTCAGACTGTCAGGACCATGAGGGGACCTCAAGAGAGAGGGTAGTGACTCATCCCAGGACAAAGATCGAACTTGAGTTTTTCCTCCTGTTTCTTTGTCCTCTAATTTTTTTGTTTTTTCTTGTTGTGTACTGTCGAGTCAGATCTGACTGGTACAGGAGGAGATGCCCCTCTTACTCCAGCGGAGCATTTAGTGGATTCAATGAAAATTTAAAGGAATAGTATGTGCTGGAGAGGCCATTCCAGACAAACAACAAGTTAGTTAATTACAAAGAATTTGAACAGGTGACTGGATTTCCCCGAGCTAGTCCTAAGGAGTTCCTGGGTGGTACAACAGTTAATAACAGTTTTTAATTAAAACGGCAGTTTAGGCCTCCGAAAAAAGGCCTGGCAATCTGAAAAACCAGCCCCTGAAAACCCTATGGAGCACAGTTCTAACCTGTCACACGCGGGGCCACCAGGGGATGGGGCTGACTTGACAGCAATAGGATCTGATAACAGAACCTCATCATCATGAGCTGTCCTGTTCCTGTCCAGAGACCAGCTCAGGATAGAACTGTCAGAAAATGCAATTATGAATAATGAGGCTGCAGGGGTGAGGTGGGGTACATTTAGACGACCTGCACCGAACTCAGTAACTCTATGACCCCTTCTCTGGTGAGGAAGACCACCTCATTGGTGTTCTGGCACCAAACCTCAAACTGTGAAGGGTCCTCCAGTGCCCTCTTGCCAGCAATGATCACAAAGGGGTAGCCCAGCGTGTTGGCATCTTTCAGTCTGTTCCCAATGGTCAGGTGAGTCCTGTCGTCCAGTAGGACCTCACCCTGAAGCTGTGGCACCGCCTTGACGATGTGGTCACACAGGCTCTCCGTGAGCTCTGCAGCCCCCTCCTCCTTGCTGCCCTGCTTGGGTGGGATGAGGCAGACTTGGTAAGGGGCTAGGAGCCCAGGCCAGCGGATGCAGTCCTCAGTAGAGAGTACTTCAATGGCAGCGGCCAAGATCCGCGTCACGCCCAAGCCGTAGCACCCCATTTCGGCCAGCGACGGTTTGCCGTGGGCATTGGCAAACTGGGCATTGAAGATGGAGGAGTACTTGGTGCCCAAGTAAAATGTGTGCCCCACCTCAATGCCTTTGGTTTCAGAGAGCGGACCCTGGCACATAGGGCAGTTCATCTGTGACAAGTCTAGTGTCTCCACGTTGGCCGAGAAGCTGCAGCTGGGACAGATGGCAAGCCGGTCCTCACCGACATGCACTGGAAGCTGGAACTCATGAGACATGGTGCCTCCGATGCTGCCCACGTCGGCCTGGACCTTGACGAACGGCAGCCCCAGCCTGTTAAACAGGCTGCAGTAGGCATTGCACACCAGGCTGTAGGTCTGCTGGGCAGCCTCGGCGGAGCAGTCGAAAGTGTACATGTCCTTCATGTAAAACTCTCGGCCACGGAGAAGACCAAAGCGGGGCCTGGGCTCATCCCGAAACTTCCTTGTCACCTGGTACAGCAGGAAAGGAAGCTGCTTGTAGGACAGAGTCTTCTGGGAGGCAACCAGAGCCGTGATGGCCTCCTCGTGGGTTGGCCCTAAGCAGTATTCCTTACCGTGTCTGTCCCTAAGTCTTAGCAGCTCCTTGCCCATCAGGTCCCACCGGTTGGTAGCACGCCAGAGCTCTGCAGAGCTGAGGCTGGGCATGTTGACCTTCTGTCCCCCAATGGCCTGCATCTCCTCGTCTATCACTCGCACCAGTTTCTCCATGGCACGCACGGTGTAAGGTAGAAGGTGGTAACAGCCGGGGTTTGCTGGGTGGATGAGGCCCACCTGAAGCATCAGCCGCTGGCTCTTACATGTCAGCTCGCCAGTCCTGCCCTCCAGGGACAGCACCTGGTCTTCCCGCAGGTTCTGTGGCTGGAACATGCGGGACAGCAGCAAGCGCCTCCCTGTTGCTGGGGCACAGTGGTGGAGTCTGCTGGGGACAGTCCTGGAGAGCTGGAGTCTGCAGCTGGCCAGGGTGGCCAGTGCTCTCCATCTCATCACCAGGCCTTCCATGACAGCCCAGAACCGGGAAGCTTGTGCCTGTGGAGTGCATCATAGAGAAATCACATTAACATGTGTTCCAGCACCATGAAACTGCCAGCTGTCTGGTCTCCAGACTTCTTAGACAGCCTCTGACTTTGCAGCTGCAAATCTTTCCATTTCTAATATCCTCATAAATCAAAGACTACTTTTCTTACCTCTGACTTAAAAAAAAGTACTATTTCCCTGATCATGGGGAAAAAAATAATATGCTGTTGAGATACACTAGCGTGTAGTAATGAGTGCAGACCCTGAAAGCAGGCAGCCTAGAGCCGTATTCACGTGACTCACCCGGTGCCATACCCTTCCACATTTAGTTTCCACATCTGTAAATATAACAACCCAGCACCTACCTAGGCTTATTGTGAGCATCGGAAAGGTTGTGGAAAGTTCACAGAACAGGTTCTGGTTCATACATTACATAGTATGTTTTTGTGGCTCAATGTTTACTGTCATTAGTATAGATTAACTGGTGGTGGGAAGAGGCAAAGAAACAAAGACAAGACTGGCCATCATCCCTCCACCCAGAGGCCATGGCTTGCAGAGGTGCTGTAACCCTGTTTTGCAAGCCTGCTCCCTTGTCCAGGAGCCTCTGGGCGGCACAAACTGTTAAGCACTCATCTACTAACTAAAACTTAGCAGTTTGAATCTGCATAGAGCTGGGCTTTGGAAGGAAGCCTGCCAAAATACTTCTGAAGAATCTATCACAGAAAACCCTGCAGGGCACAGCTCTACTTTGCAACATTTGAGTTGGAAATGACAAGTGGTCTTGTCCTTTGTCCACCCCTTAATGTGTGTCTCTTCTCTCCTCATTGTTCACACATACTAGTTAGGCCACCGACTGATGACATTGGGTCCACATCTTCATTCACCCCAAGTGTCTCCTGAGCTTCTGACCCACGTATCCTATTGCTTCCTGGAGAACACCTGGCACTGGTACCTCAGTGTCCTGAGAGAAAGCCGCAGCCTCCTCAGTGCTGCCACTCCAGGTGGTACCACACGACCCCCTTCTGCCAAGCCACACCCTCACATCCTCAGCCCCATGCTCATCAGCCCACTTAGCATGTGGTTCCCACCTCCTTAACGGGTGGTCTCTCCACAGCCACAGCACAGACCCCAATCAGGCCGCTGTAACCTCTTACCTGAGTTGTCACAGCAGCCTCCTCTCTGGTCTGTCCCGCCCCATTCTGCACTCATACTGAAGCCGGAGGAGGAGGTACTTGCACAACACAGCCA
>NW_006399755.1:11551514-11556873 GCF_000299155.1 Elephantulus edwardii
AGAGCCATACCGCCTTTCCACAGTGGTTGCACCATTTTACACTCCCACCAACAGTGAATAAGAGTTCCAGTTTCTCCACAACCTCGCCAGCATTTGCTGCTTGCTGTTCTGTTAAATTTTGCTATTCTGACTGGGGTGAGATGATATCTCATAGTTGTTTTGAGAGGCTGTAAATCTTAATAGAAGGCAATTGCCCGTCTTTCTCCCACAAAGGGACTAGGAAGGGTATTTGAATTTCCAACCTTTAACTAGCAGTCCGACATTTAACCTACTATATCACCAGGGTTCCTGACATCTGTTTATCCTCTAGACCCTGGGATTACTATTCAGTCGTCCCCCCCCCCAAAGCCTTCCATGATCCCTGTCCGTACTCCAAAGACAAGCTTCTCCTGCAACAGTCCACTTGTGTATCCCCTAACAAACACCAGCCACTGTTTGGGGTTACTGCTCACTTAGCTGCCTGTTTTCCACCACTCAGCTCTAGGCAGGCGTGAACCACACATATTACTTGCCTGCCAATTCAGCACAGAGAGTTCACTACACATTGTTTCTTCATGATTTTACTAAACATTTTCGCATTTCCAATGGCAGTTCTACATTCCACTGAGTGGCAGTATAAAAGCAATCCCTCTACCACTGGAGAGCTACTAGTTTTGCTAGTATGTGTGATCTAAGGTGACCAGTCCTGGGTGGTGCAAACAAAAGGTTAGTGATTTGGGTCCACCCAAATCCACCCAGAGACACCTGGGAAGAGAGGCCTGGTGATCTACTGAATAGTCAGGCACTGAAAACCCTATGGAGCCCACCTGAGGATGCTGTGAGCCAGAGTCAACAGTAACCAGTCAAGATTAGTTACAAGCCTTCCCCTCCCTTTCTTCATATTTGGTTGTGCACAGGCTCACTATACTCAGAGCCAACTCAAAAGCACCTAATAACTTGGGTTAGATTTCCAGGAGTGGAATTACGAGTCAAAAGATCTAAACTTTTATGGTTCTTGGTTTTTACTGCCAGACTTAGTGAACACTTCTTTGCAAATCCTATACAGTAAAGCTCTATGAGTTGCTGGCTCCTCTCAGATCTAAGGAGCTAGGATTCCCCGGTCGTTATTGCCAGCCTCAGGTCCTCCAGCTAGTCACCTCCAACCCCAAGCAGCTTCATCCATTTTCCCTGTACACTGCCATTTCTTATATGCCTATCACCTGGGAGAGGTTGGAAAGTATGGGCACAGACAGAGCTGTGGTACAAAGGAAAGTAAGTGTGAAAAAGTGCAGGCTTTGGTGACAAGGTACACAAGTTCTCGCCCGACTCCACCACTATAGTCTGACTTCAGGCCAGTGGCCTATGCTAGAAACTCCTTCACCTTTAACTCATTCCCTAAAGCAATGAGAATGTCTCAGAGACCTTACGCAAGTCAGTCTCCCCCTTCTGGATCACATATTGTCTCAGCTTTAAGTTAGCTCCCCAATATGGCCAACTGTGTTCCTTTGTTATTCATAGGGTTTTCAAAGACCTGCTATTTCAGAAGCAGAAAGCCAGTCTTGCTTCTTAGTTGGTCTTCCTCTAGAAGCTCCACTGAAACCTGTCCCACCATGAGTGACCCTGTGGGTATTTTAAAATACTCCTGGCTGAGCTTCTAGCATCACAACGACATGCAGACCACCACTGTATGACTGCCAGGTGGTGGCAGAAGTCAAGAAATCAAAATACATATAGTATTGGGAAAGTCTGCTGTCAAGGGCCTCTTAAAAGTGCTAAAAAATCCCAAGGATGTCAGTTTAAAGACTAAAGTGCACCTGGCTCAAGCCATAGTTTTTCAATTGCTTCCTACAAATCTAAAAAATGGATAATGTATAAGGAAGATCAAAGAAGTGATGCCTTTGAATTGTGCTGTTTGCAGAGTATTGACTATCCCATGGACTGCCAAAAGAACAAACAAAAAATCTGTCTTGAAGGGAGTGGGATCTGAGTGTGCCTCAGAAGCAAGGATGGTGAAACTTCACCTCACCTACCTTGGGCATTAGTGAGATGAGATGGACCAGCTTTGTCCACTTTGAATCAGATAATCACATGGTATACTATACTGAAAATAAAAAACAGAGAATTCAAGTTTTGTCCTGAAGCAGAATGTTGTGAGTGATAGGCTATTATCCATACTTGTACAACGAAGGCTTATTAATGTGACTATTATTCAAATATATGCTTTTACAGTGAAAGACAAAGAGGAGGAAATTGAAAATTTTTACCAAATCTTGCAGCCCGAAATTGACCAGACATGCAATCATTAATGGTAACTGGTGACTGGAATGCAAAAATTGGAAATAAAAATGCAAAAGTCGGAAAGTATGGACTTGGTGACAGAAATGATGCTCGAAAACGAATGATCAAATTTTTTCTGTTCAGTGATTTAGTCATTGTGAACACTTTTTGAAAAAAACACCACAACTTTACACATGGGCCTCACCTGATGAACTGCATAGGAATCAGAATGACTACATCTGTGGAAGGAACTGTTGAAAAAGTTCAGTGTTAGCAGGTGAAACTAGGCCAGGGGCAGATTGTGATCCAAGTTCAAACTGAGGCTGAAGGAAAATAAGTCGATGAGAACCAAAATATGATCTCGAGTCTATCCTACCTGAATTTTAAAATCATCTTAAGAATAGGTTTGGGCGAGCTCTGGCAAGAAGCTGCACTGCAATCCAAGAGGTGCACGGTTCGAATCCACCAGATGCTCTGCTGGAGAAGGAGGAACAATCTCCTCCTGTATCAGTCAGATCTGATTTGACGGTACATATAAAAAAATAATAAAATTTAAAAAATAAAAAAAAATTTAAAAAAAAATAGGTTTGATGGGAATGACTTTATGAAACACAACACATATGAATTTTGTATGAAAACCAATGTAAAATAAAAATTAATAAAATACACAAAAAGAATAAGTTTGAAGTAATGAATACCAATGACTGAAGACCAGATGAGTTGTGGAATGACATCAAGAACATCATCCATGAAAAGAGCAGAAGGCCATTACAAAGACAGAGGAGATAGAAAAACTGAAATGGATGTCAGAAGAAACTCTGAAAATTGCAGGAGAGTGTCAAGAAGCCAAAACAAAGGGAAAAGATGCTGAAGGAAAAGAGCTGAACAGAAGATTTCAGAGGGCAGCTCAGAGAGAGAAAGCAAGGTATTATAACGGATATAGAGTGAGCTGGAATTGGAGAATAAAAAGAAAAGAACTTGCTCTGCATTTCTCAAGCTGAGAGAACAGAAAAACAAATTTACGCCTCAAGTTGCAATATTGAAGGATGCTATGAGCAATATGTTGTATGATCAAGGAAGCATCTAAAGATGTAGGGAATACAGAGTCACTGCGCCAAAAAGAATTAACTGACACTGAAAAATTTCAGGAAGTACCATATGAACAGGAGCCAATAGTAATGAAGGAAGCACTGAAAGCATTGGCATGAAAAAATGCCCCAGGAATCAATGGAATACTGATTGACAAGTTTCAACTAACAGATACAGCCCTGGATGCACTTACCAGTCTATGCCAAGAAATTTGGAGGACAGATGTCTGGCTCATTGACTGGAAGGGATTTGTATTTATTCCCGTTCACAATAAAGGTGATCCAACAGAATGTGGCAACTATCACATGATACTATTATTATCACAGATAAGCAACATACTGCTAAAGATCATTCAAAAACGACTAGAACAGTACATAGATAGGGAACTGCCAGAAGTTTAGGCAGGATTTAGAAGAGGCTGTGGCAGTAGCAGTATCACTGTTGGAGTCAGATGGATCCTGGCTGAAAGTAAAGAATACCAGAAGAATGTCTATTTGTGCTTTCTTGACTATTCGGAGGCATTTAACTGTGCAGATCATAAGAAATTATGGCTAAACTTGAGAAGAATGGGAATCTCAGAACATTTAATTGTGTTCATGCAAAACCTATAGCTAGACCAAGAGGTTGTGCAAACAGAGCAAGGAAACATTACATGGTTTAAAATTAAGAAAGGAGTATGTCTGGTTTGCATCCTCTCTCCAAACCTGTTCAATTTGTATACTGAGCAAATTATTTGAAAAGCTGGACTCTACAAAGAGGGATGTGGCATGAGGATTGGAGGGAGACTGATCAATAACCTGGGTTATGTAAATGACACAACTTTGCTGCTGAAAGTGAGAACTTGAGGTACTTGCTGCAGAAGATCAAAAAATACAGCCTTCAATATGGACTGCATTTCAACATCAACAAAACTCTTACCTGTGATAGGCAATACTGAGAAAAGATTCAAGTTGTCAATGATGTCATCTTACTTGGATCCACAATCAACACCCTTAGTACCAGAAGTCAAGAGAGTGGGAGATGTATTGCGTTGGGAAAGTTTGCAGTTAGGGACCTCTATTATATAGGGACCATATTATTGAGGAACAATGATACAATTTTGAGGACTAAGGTGCTTCTAATTCAGGTCATGGTCTTTTCAATCATTTGCTATGCATCTGAGAGATAGACAAGTGAATAAGGATGACAGAAGAAGAATTGAAGCCTTTGAATTGTGGTGTTAGTGCTGAATATCCCATGGACTGCCAAAAGAAGTATGTCTTAGAGAAAATGCAGCCAGAGTGCTCTTTGGAGGCAATGATGATAAAGCTTTGTCTTACATACTTCAGGCATATTGCTAGGAGAAACTATTTTTTAGAGGAACATCATGCTTGGGACAGTAGAGTGATGGCGAATGAGAGGAAGACTCTGAACCAGGTGGACTGACACAGTGACTGCTGCTGTTGAGTCTGAGTGTGTCATGAAGTGTGAGGATGGGCAGGAGAGGACAGGGTTCAGATCTGTTGTTCATGGGTCAGTATGGGTCACACTCAACAGCACCTAACAATAACAACAACAAATATATCACAGTATCCTTGTGGTTTTCTAATTTTAGCTCACATCAGAATCACCTAGAGGGCAATCTCCTCCCATGCGACTGACTGCATCTGAAAATTTGCTGGAGGGTCATCCATGGGTCAGTTCTAATTTGATGGTTTTTAACAATAGAAGCCTAACTTCTGTTCCACTTTGTGATTTCATCTCTAGAATCCACAAAGGCAGAAACCATGTCTGTTCTATTCCAAGTTGTATGCCCAGCATCCAGCACCAAAGCTGGATATAAGCACTCGTTAGTGTCTTATAATGCTCATTTTGTCAGCACTAAACTAAAATTGGAATGACAGAGAGGAGATCAGCATGGCGCCTGAGCAAGCATGACATACAAATTTGTGAAGCATTCCATATTTTTAAAATGGGTAACCTGAATGCTCCTTGGAAGCAAGGATGGTGAAGTTCTGTGTCTCACACTTGGAGC
>NW_006399755.1:11557493-11561426 GCF_000299155.1 Elephantulus edwardii
TGAACCCATCTTTCTCAGTCTCCCCCCAACCCTGAGGTCAGTCAGTCCTGTTTTACAACAGTGGCACCATTTGTCCTTTTGTGACTGAGATACTTCACTCAGCATAATGTCCTCCAGGGTCACCCATTTTGAATAATATTGCTTGAGTTCCTTGTCTTTCAATGCAGCATAGTATTCCATTGTGTGAATATACCAGGCTGAATATCTTTATGGAAGCAAATTTCTTCATTTTTTCCCCATGGACCTGCTAGTGGATTTTAACCACTGACTTTAGGCTAGTAAATGTTTTCATGACAGTGTCACTGGAGTGCCTTCTCCATGATACAGCTGTGTTGTTGCTGTTATGTGCCATCAAGCCAGCCATGACTCATAGCCACTATATGTACAACAACCCTGAACCCTGCTCTATCTTGAGCCAACTTTACTGTCTCTGACACATGTACCCCCATTACCCCAGGCAGAGTCAATCCATCTCATCAAGGGTCTTCTTCTCTTGCACTATTCTTCCACCCCCCAAAACATGATGTCCCTCTAAAAGGACTGGTCCCTTCTTGCAACATGCCCAAAGGATGGAGCTTCAAAAGCCTTGCCTCCAAAGAGCAGCCTGGTTTCACCCTCTCCAGGATGAATGTTTGTTCACTTAGCAGTCCATGGTGTGTTCAATACTCTTCTCCAGAACTCAAAGGCATCAATTCTTTTATCATCCTTAGTCATTACCCAACTCTCTGATGCATAGCAAATAACTGCAAAGATCACAGCCTGAATCACGTGTACCTTAGTGTGTAGACTGACATCATTGCTCTTTAATACTCTGGAGAGGTCCCTGAAAGCAGATTTCCCAATGCAATTTGCCTTTTGATTTCTTGGCTGATGGTACAAAAAGTGTTGCTTGTGGAGCCAAGCAAGCTAAAGCTGTGAACAATCGGAATCTCTTCACTATCTAACATGATGCTGTCAATTGGCCCAGAGGTGAGAATCTATGTTTTCTTGAGGTTGAGTTTCAATTCATATTGAAGGCTGTAGTCCTTGACCTTCTGCAGTAAATGCCTCAGGTCCCCTTCAGTTTCAGCAACTAAGGTTGTGCCATCTACATAACACAGGTTGTTGATGAGTCTTCTTCCAATCTTGATGCCATACTCCTCCTCACAGAGTCCAGCCTCCCTGATGATCTGTATGGAGATAGGAAGCATCCCTGATGCACACCTTTCCTGATCCTGAACCATGCAGTGTTTCAACAATCTCAATCTCTTCACCATCTATCATGATGCTGCCAACTGGCCCAGTGGTGAGAATCTTTATTTTTTTGACATTGAGCTTCAATCCATATTGAAGGCAGGCTGCTCCTTGGAGGCAAGGATTCTGAAGCTTTGTCTGACATACTTTGGACATGTTGCATGGAGGGACCAATCCTTGGAGAAGAACATCATGCTCGGGAGGGTGGAGGAACAGGGCAGGAGGGGAAGACCCTCTATGAGGTGTATTGATTCAGTGGGTAGGTGGGATAGGTGTGTAAGAGACAGTGAGACTGGCACAGGATAGAGTAGGATTTAGGGCTGCTGTACATAGGGTTGCTATGAGTCACAGGCAACTCGATGGCACATAACAACAACATTAATATTTGTTAATCAGATATAAAATGAAGAGCAAAGTAAAGGAATACTGAAATAAATTTCTAGGTAAGTAGGAGCCTTTAAGACATTTCCTACCAGGCCCCTTGGGCTTATATAAAGCAAAGATGAGTATTTTCAATTTGTCAAGGTTATCTTCAATCTCTCCATACTGTAACTAGCTTGCCCAGCACCACATATTCTAACAAAGAGCCTCTGAACCATTCCATTCCATTCCTGTGGCTGAATGTCCACTTTTCCAGCTTGGGCCTCACAATCATTGGCAATCCAAGCAAGAAGTCACTTAAAATTTAAAAAGCAAGCACAATGCCTGCTAGCCAACTTTGCTATTATTATTGTGTCTAAGGGGAGCTTGATTTGCTCCACCGTCAACACTCTTGGTACCAGCAGTCAGGAAATTAAGACGTATTGCAATGGGAAAGTCTGCTGTTAGGGAACCTCTCCAAAGAGCTGAAGAGCAATGGTGTCACTCTGGAGACTAAGGTGTGCCTCTCTGCAATCACTTGTTATGCGTCAGAGAGTTGGACAATGACTAGGGAGGATAGAAGGAGAATTGATGCCTTTGAGCTGTGGTGGTGGAGAAGAGTATTGAATGTACCATGGACTGCTAAGAAAACAAACAGGTTCATACCTGGAGAGGGTTAAATCGGGCTGCTCCTTAGAGGCAAGGATTCTGAGGTTTTGTCTGACATACTTTGTACATGTTGCAAGGAGGCACCAGTCCTTGGAGAGGGACATCATGCTTGGGAGGGTTGAGGGACGGCACAGGAGGGGAAGACCCTCTATGAGGTGGATTGATTAAATTACTGGGGTAATCGGGGTGGGGTGTCGGAGACAGTGAGATTGGCACAGGACAGAGCAGGGTTTAGGGCTGTTGTACATAGGGTCGCTATGAGTCATAGGCAACTCAACAGCACAAAACAACAAGGGGAGCTCTGGTGACCTAGTGGTAAGAAGCTGTGCTGCAATATCAAAGACAGTTGTTTGAATCCACCCCGGCTGCTCCATGGAAGGAAGTTAGGCAATCTCTTCCCGTGGAATTTACTGCCTCTGAAAACCCGCCAGAAGGCCAGGTGTGGGTAGGTTCTGACGCAAGGACAAACAACAAGGGGAGCACTGGTGGCTTAGTGGTAAGGAGTTGCACTGTCAATTTAAAGACATGTGGTTCGAACCCACCAGCTGCTCCACGGGAGAAAGAGGTACAATCCCCTGTAGGATTTACTGCTTCTGGAAACCCACTGGAGGGTCAGTTATGGGTCCATTTGACTCAACAGTATTTTACAACAACAATAATGTAGAAAAGATTAGAGAGGTTAAGTCACTTATGCCAAACATAACAAATGAATGAAGGGCGACACCTAGAAGCCTGGCTAAGTCCCAGGCTCTTAAACGCCACTAAATTCCATCTCTTGACCATGTTTCGTAAAACTGCAATGGAACTGAGACCTAGTTCTAAGAACTGGGTCGGTGTTCAATTCACTGGTAAAAGCACTCTACGGTCTGGACTTCAGTTTCTTCTAATGTAGAAGGGGAAGTGTGATTCCCTCGGATCCTTTCCAGGACCAGCACTTCCAGGAACAGTTACAACAATCCCAGGAGGACAAAGAAATACTATGCTGCTTTTCTATGAGAGGAAACTTAGCTGAGCGGTGAACATTAACCAAGAGTTTAGAGGATTGTGATGACCCGATCCCACTTCAAGGACAGGATGCACATGAGAACAGTTACTAGGGTTCTAGCCCTCAGCCGCCCAGAACAGGTCTTCTTTTCACTCCGCTGCCCGCCCCCCCGCCTCTCACCAGAACCTCACTGTCACCCACGCTCACCAACTGCAGCAGCCGCCAACTCCCGCAAGACGTGCCAGGTCAGTCAGTGCGCTTGTGCGAGAATCCGGCCCCCTGCCTCCTATACTTTTCACCAATCACAAAGTCACGCTCACATAGGGCTCCTGACTCCACCCCACTTGACGCACGTGAAAGGTTTTTCCGGAAGCTTATTCAAGAGCCTGAACGGCTCTGGGTTCTTGATTGGCTTTGGCTGCAAAGAATATTTCACTGTTCCGGAAGTGCGCTCTAGGAGGAAGAGAGGTGCTGCTTCTCTATGATCAAACCTAGGCGGCTGGTGTTTAGTCTGGAGTTCCCTCTCATTGGACAGCGCTGCCCCTGTTACTACAGTGACAGCCCCTAAAGGGTGTTGTAAACATGCCATTTCTCTAAGACAGCACCCAGAGGAGGTAAACATGACAATTCTCTGAGAAGAGCGTTTTTGCACTTATCCTATAATTTTGCGGATTTTCAATATAAAC
>NW_006399755.1:11566732-11577207 GCF_000299155.1 Elephantulus edwardii
CAACTGTTCCTCCTCCTTTGTGTTTCCATACTTGATAGTTCTACCTAGGTTGCCCTTTTTGTTAATCTGCGTGTGTTCTGTTGTGCATAGGGTTTTCAGAGGCCTGCTATTTCTTATAAGCATGTAATTATTATCACTTACAGTGTTGCATTTTAGGATAGATCTTGAAATACTTTTTTTTTCTTCAATGAATATGGCATCATTTCTCTCCTTTTTGTTTTAGCTGGCATTATAGACTGTGTATATTGTTCAAATGAAAGTAGTCCTACAATCTCCTTTAGCTCATAAATGATAAATAAATACTATAGTGATAAATAAAGGGAGCTCTGGTGGCCTAGTAGTAAGGAGCTGCACTGCAATACGAAAGATATGTGGTTCAAATCCACCAGCTGCTCTACAGGAGGATGGGCAACCTCCTCTTTTGCAATGAACCACCTCTAAAAATCTGCTGGCGAGTCAACTATGAGTCAGTTCCAACTCAACATCACACAAAAACAACAACAATGCCTGAGATAGAGATCTAGAGATCTTTAAGAATTCTATTTCATTTGTGACATCTAATTTTCTTAGATTCATGTAGCATATATTTTACATTCAGATTATTAATGGATGTTTGCAATGGCTTCTTCTTATTTTGCATCATGCAACATCAGAAAATGAAGGTCCTGAAAGCCACCTTTAGGGCAAAGAATGTTGTTGTTTGGTGCCATCAAGTACAACTCATTAGCAACACTATGAACAACAGATTTGACCCCTGTCCTATCCTGTGCCACACTCATCATCTCTGTCACACTTGAGCCCACTGTCACAGTCACAGTATCAACCTGTCTTGCTGAAGGTCTTCCTCTCTTTCACTGACTCTCCACCTTTCCAGGCATGATATCCTTTTCCAAGGAATAGCCCCTCCTAATAACATGACCAAAATATGTGAAATGAATCTTCATTATCTTTGCTTTTAAAAAGCACTCAAAAAGGGTAAATTAGATACTTATATGTTGTTGTTGTTGTTGTTGTTGTTGTTAAGTGCCGTCAAGTCGCAGGCGACTCATAGCGACCCTATGAAGGAGAATCCTCGACGCTTGGGTGCCTTTTATCCTCTCTCCAGGTTCATAGGGTTTCTGGAGGCAAGCTATTACGGAAGTGGATGCCACTCCTCCTTCCAAGCTTGTTTTAATCGGGGATCTCCACCCTACTCTCTGTCCACTTTGGATAGCCAACCATTAAAGCATTTGACACATCAGTGTCACAATGTTCAGCCTCACAGCAACCAAAAGTGACCGTGGTATGGCAACTTGTACACCAGGGCTATACCACCTAGAGGAATGTCTGAACAAAAACAATGAAAGACAGGCCTGATGCTTATATAGGGCACAAAATTTAAGGGAGTGCCCAACATC
The DNA here is from genome assembly GCF_000299155.1 of Elephantulus edwardii. Classification (NCBI taxonomy): domain Eukaryota; kingdom Metazoa; phylum Chordata; class Mammalia; order Macroscelidea; family Macroscelididae; genus Elephantulus; species Elephantulus edwardii. The sequence continues at coordinate 11,568,130 of NW_006399755.1, forward strand.
TCAGTAATCAAGATATATAATACCTAATGCAATCTTTTCTTTAAAAAGTAAAATTAGTGCAAAATAATATTTGCATTATTGCTATTTAAAAAATATGAAAATAGCATCTTGATAGCAGTCTATCAGTCACGTAAGGGAAGTTTTTTGGGTCGTGTTTGATATGTGTTACTGCTCTTTTCCTCGCAAAAGCAGGTGTCCTTGAACCTTTCACCAAGGTTGGAGGTCTGGTAGAGAATGTGGCTTTACAATCCCTTAGTGAGGGGATGAATCTGCAGGCTGGCCAGGGGCTTGGAGCCTCCCTCCACTCTGGGAGCGGGTGTCCTTGAGCCATTGAAGAAGGGTGGAGGCCTGCTAGAGGGTGTGGCTTTAAAACCCCACAGGGCCCTTGGGGCTGTGCCCTTTGAACCAAATGTATTAATTTTTGAATGAATAGTCTTTAAATGGCACTGCAATCCTTTGTCTATTTGCTGTACTGAGCAACTTGGAGTTGCTGTGATGCTGCACACTATTCTATGTCAAATACCATACTGGTTACCCATTATGTACAATGTTTGGATGAGCTTCCAGATTGATTCATAATGGGAAATAGGAGTGGTATCTACTTACTAAACTAGATGCCTCTGGAAACTCTACAAACTCTCTAAACTCTATAAATGTACAGAAATGATGTTAGTTATAGAACAGAGTTCAGGTCTTCTGCGCAAAGCTTACTCTGAGTTGTATTTAACTTGATGACACTTAACCACTGCTAAACAAGACTAGTGCTGTTATATCTGGAGGAACACTTTTCTACTTTGTACATCACTCTTTGTCAGTGTGCTGTATGAAGTGAGGTGGGGATGCTGAACCTTGTGCCACTGGAGTATCAAATATTAGAATGGTTTCCCAATGTGGACAGGTTTGGTGGAGCTCCTAGTTGTTAAACAGGTTTGGAAGCAGGAGTGGCATACCCTTGCTAAGCCACATGCCCCTGGAAACTCTATGAACTTGGAGAAAGGATGACAATTACGGAAAGGCGTTAAGTCTTTTGTTCATATAGTCACTATGAGTCATGCTCAACTCAACAACAACAATAACGTACAAATTTTAGACAGAGTGAGATCCTGAAAGGAAAACTGTATATCACCTAATTGTATCTAAAGGATATCAGCTGAAAGACTAAAGTGTATCTGACCCAAGCCATGGAATTGTCATTTGCTTCATATGCATGTGAAAATCAGACAGTAAATAAGGATCTTGAAGAATTGGCGTCTTTGAATTGTGGTATTGGCAAAGAGTACTGAATGTAATACTGTGGACTGCCAGAAGAACAAACAAATCTATCTTGAAGGAAGTGCAACCAAAGTGCTCCTTAGAAGCAATTATGGTGAAATTTTGTCTTATGTGCTTTGACCATGTTAACAAGAGGGGTCAGTCATTGGAAAAGTAGAGGGTCAACTAAAGAGAAGATGACCTGTAACAAGAGGGATTGACACAGTGACAGCAACAATGAGTTTGAAGATGGCAAAGGATGTGACAAAGTTCCGATCTGTTGTTCATAAAGTCACTATGAGTTGTAGTCAACTGATGGTATGTAACAACAACCACCACTGAATAACTAACACCACCACTAGTTTGCAGTTTGTTGGACTGGAGAGTGGCTTGTATATTGTTAAGATATTGGAAGTGATACCAAGATTATTTTAAATCCCAGCCGGTGAGTATATTCAGCAAAGGTTCCAGATTAAGACAGACTAGGAAGAAAGGCTAGATGATCTTCCTCTGAAAATCAGTCGATGAAACCCCATCCATAACATCATAATATACTATTCAATATGGTGCCGAAAGATGAGCAATCTACATTGGATGGCACTCAAAATATATATACAACCACTGCAACAAAGGGCTTGAGAGTATCAATGATTGTGAAGATGGCACAGGAACAACCAATGCAACCAATTCTGTTGTACATGAGATCTCCAGGAGACGGTAAAGAACAACAACTAATAACAGCTCTGGTTTTTTGGTTGCCTAAAATGTGCCAGACCCTGATAATTCTCTCTTAAACTTGTTGTTGTTGTTGCTATGTGCTGTTGAGTCACCTGTGACTCATAGAAATCCTATGCACAATAGCTCTAAACCCTGTCCTATCCGGAGTCTGTCTCATCCAATACTCCTACCTCCATTACCCCTGTTACTGCATCAATGCATCTTCTTGGTGTTTTTCTCTCTTGCATTCTCCCTCCACCCTTCCAAGCATGATGTCCTTCTCCAAGGATTGGCCCCTTTTGGCAACATGTTCAAAGTATTGCAGACAGAGCTTCAAAATCTTATCGTCCAAGGAGCAACTTAAGTTGCACCCTTTCCAGGACAAACTTGTTTGTTTTCTTGGTAGCCCATGGAATGTTCAGTTCTCCTCTCCAGCACCATAACTCAAAGGCATACATTCTTGTTATGTCATCCTTAGATGTCAGTCTAGAGACTAAGGTGAATCTAATGCAGACCATGGTCTTTGCCATTACTTGCTACACATTAGAGAGCTGGACAATGACTAGGGTTAAACTCATTACTGGAATTAATTCCAACTCACAGTGATGCTATAGAACAAGGTAGAACTGCTTTACAGGGTTTTGAGCATTGTAATCTTTATGGTGAGCTCTTGTAGCATAATGGATAAGGAGTTGCACTGCCAATCCAAAGGCAAACAGTTTGAATCCACTAATTGCTCCACAGGAGAAAGGTGGGTAATCTCTTCTCAAGTAATTTACCACGTATGAAAATCCACTGACTTTGCTAGAAGTTTGCTCTGGCTCTGTAGCATATAACAAAAATCAACCAAAGAAAACAACAATCTTTATGGAAGTAGCGTGCCATATCTTCTCCTCCATGGAGCCAGAGCACGTGGTGGGTTGGAATCAAATCAGTTGGCAGCCCGGGCTCCTTAAGGTGACCTTATCAGCTCTGAATAGACCGGAGCCTGACAGGATCTATCAGGAACAAGACAGTATGATCAATGATGCAATGAGTGATTGAAAAAAGTCTTGTGGGATCACAGTGGAGGAGGCCTTCACTGAGGTTACTTCTGAGCTAAGCTTGAAACATCAATAGGACTTATCAGCTCAAGAATGGTAGTGGGGGTGGCAGACCCAGACAAAGGGACTAGACACTCAACAGTCCGAATTAGGAACTGATGAGCATTTGTGAGGGGAGCATGGAGGTATCATGGGACTAACGTTTTTATTTCTCAAAGTTCATGAAATTACTAGACACACAGGCCAGAGCAATGGTTCTGAGGCCTGCTGCATTAGAGTCACTGTGTGTCTCCCTCACAGAGATGGTGGTTATTGATCTGAACTTAGGCATCAGCATTGTACAGATCCTCAGGTGATTGACTCTCATGTGCCGGCTGGTCTTCTAATGTGAGGACTACTCATGGTGAGCATGAGGTGGACTCGGGTTATGCTTCGGTTTACCTTGGGTAGAACATAGATTAGCTTTTACCAACCTCTCCCTCACGTCACCCCCAGTGAGGAAGCCGGGCAGTGCTGGGCTGGAATGACCCCTTAGTCTCTAAGAGCCTTGCATGTCCTCTGAAACCCAACACTGAGTCAGCCTTCTCCAAGGACAGCTTTACTGGGCAACATCCCCACTCCTGCTTCTGCGGGGGTAAATGGTGGGGAGAGCTGAGCGAATACCCCCTCAGTGTATTTCCAAGTCCACATATTCAAAGTAGTCTTCTATTTCTCCCTGCTCCCCCTGCATGCTATTACATCCCTTCTGATCCTGGAAAAGCCAGGCAAAGTCCTCTGCACCCTGAGGTGTTAATTATTTCTCAATTAGCAGTTCCCAGGCTGTGGAGCATGGTGGTATGGAAAGGCCTAATGACTTGCCATGTTTGTACACCCCCACATCTTCAGAGCACTTTACCAATGGTAACTAATTAATGCTCACAACCCCCTTGGGAAGTGAGGGAGATTGCTACATTTTACTTCAAGCTTGCAGGAGCCTCTGCAGCCTCGAGCTATGGTTGGCTTGAGTCAGCCAAGGTGAGAGTAGATTTACTCTACACTGAGAAAGCCCAGGGCCTTTGAATCTGGCCCTGTCGCTGCCAGCAACTTCTTGTTTTCTGTCAATCAAGGGACCAGTCATTTATTGGGTGCTTTGATTTATAGAGCTCATTGTTGGGGGGGGGGGAGCGGAGTTCACAAAATCCCTAAAACATAAAGCAAAAGAACTCTTATTTTTATTCAATTCATCTGCTCATCAAAATTTAAACAAATATGAAGAGAGCCAGGGGGTTCTTCACGTGCCTCAGAGGCATGGGTTGACCAGTGGTATATTTCTCTCCTTCAGTGTAGGAAGTTTAGGTTTGATTCCTGTCCAATGTGTGGCAGGCACAGCCTCTGTCTGTTAGTGGAGGCTTGTGTGTTGCTGTGATGAGGAATGGCTGTCAGCACTCGGAAGAAAGACCTGATGATCAACTTCTGAAAATCAGTCAGTGAAACCTTGGTGACTACCACTGGTTTGATCTGCAGTTAGTCACAGGGATGCAGCAGGACCAAGCAGGGACACTTGCTCCACGAATGAGGTCCCATGAGCCAGAGACAGACTGGACAGTGATGAACAATAACACCACTTGCCTTGGTGCCTGCTCCACAGCCTGAGGTCACGCCATGCTCTTAGTAGTGTGTACTGGTCCCGACCACACTGGAAGCCCCTTGAGGGCTGGCACTGATTTTGCTTTTCTATATCCACAGCATTGAGCAGAAGACCTGGGGAAAGGATTTGATTTTTCACATTTGGCTTTTAAAAAATGAACAGATAGTTTGTCTCTCTGCTCTGGTCATGAGTTCCTCTGAGGGCCAACTGGGTTATTCCTAGCATAGAGAGGGGCTCAGAGTGTTGGTAAATAAGCCATTTAAAGGCAGAATCAGTGGAGAGTCATTTCTAGGAGTGTGTGACCTCCTGCCGAGGCTGCTTCACCACAGCACCCTGTGGCCGAAGTTCTAGGCAGACACAACTGAGTGCCAATCCTTGCTTTCCAGCACTTCCTATGTGCTTGTGGGTAGTTCCTTATCCTTAAAACCTGTAGCAACAGCTCCCTCGTGGAATTGAGATGAAAATGAAATGTCTAGTATGATGCCTTGCACATACTAAAACTCATTGCCATTGAGCCAGAAGCAACTTGTAACTGACTCTTCGTTGGACTTCCACACAGCTCTCTCTGCTAGTTGATTCAAACTTCCAGAGAGGCATAGCCTGTGGGTTAGCAGTGCAGCTCTCTAAAGACTAGGCACAAGAGCTTCCTGCTCATATTGTTGTTGTTTTGTGCTACCAAGTCACTTTCTACTCATGGTGACCCTGTGTACAATAACTCTGAACCCCGCTCTATCCTGAGCAAAGCTCATTGTCTCCAACAGACCTAATCCCATTGCTCCAGTCACTGAGTCAATCCATCTCATCCTGGGTGTTCCTCTCTTGAGCTGACCTGCCACCATTCCAAGCCCCTCTCCAAGGACTGGTCCCTCCTGGCCACGTGCCCAAAGTATATGAGACGGAGCTTCAAAATCCTTGCCTCCAGGGAGCAGCCTGGTTTCGCTCTCTCCAGGACAGACCTGTTTGTTGTGGCAGCCCATGGTATGTTCAACTCTTCTCCAGCACCACAACTCAAAGGCATCAGTCCTTCTTCTGTCATTCTTATTTACTAAAGGTATCAGCGTTAGTGTGGATAGAAGTCAGCATTCTCCTGGCTGGAACAAAGCCTGACATTCAGTAGGTTATTTAGCACACGCTCTTGATTCCTGGACTGAGGTAGAGCTCATTCTCTGTTCACTTCTAGTTGTCTCTGTGTGTGTTACATGTGGTAAAAACTACATTTGAGACATATGTGCCAGATTGCTATATCTCTAGGTAACACCCTCAAATAACAGTGCACTGCTAGAAATACAACAAAATGAAAAATCAACAACAGTCCCTTCCTTCCTGAGTATCATCCTTCCTGAGCACCTGCTTTGGGTCAGCTTTGCAGAGCACGGCTGAACCGGAAGTGGGGGCACAGTGTGGGTGCTCCGGGAGAACGGCAAGGATCAAATGCCTGTGAATTCTGGGTGACTGTGGCAGTTGATCTGGTCTCTCTCATCCGGAAGGGTGATAAGAATTTAATTTATTTCAACAAGCTTTCTCTTTTTCTCTGTAGTTTGGGCCTTAATTAGGCATGAGTGAGACAAGGAAAGTGAATGAAATGTTGAATAAGGTGGAAATTGAATTAAACAGGCCGAGATAGACCTCCCCCCAGACTTTACTGGCTGTGTGATTTGGCACAAGTGAGTTGGTCTTTCTGATTTTTGCTTCTCTATAGTGGGGGTCTGGTAAGCTCTGAAACACAGTAAAGAACACATTAACAGTGTTGTGAAATTACTTTGTAAATGGAATATGTTGTATAAATATTAATGATAGAAATATATTCAAGTCATTCTTTGGTAAGATTAACTGTATAATGAGATAATGAATTTTAAGTAACTAAATAAGATTTAGTATGTAAAGCTCTTGAAGAGACCTGGTACATTGTTGTCGCTGCCTAATTCATGTGGCTATTTTTATTAATGCTGTGGTGTTGACACTGCTCAGGAAAGGTTCCCTCTGCTGTAGGTCCTGGTACCTGACACTCCTTTGCCTGGTGTCTCTTCCTGAAGACATCTGCATGGCACAGATGCCTTCAGGTCTTTGTTTCGGTGCTGCCTTCTCAGCAAGGCCTTTTGTGGCCATGCTATTTTTAATTGCAACACATTCACCTCTCGGAGATCTGGACAATGACCAAAGATGACAGAAGAAAAATTGACGTGTTTAAGTTGGGTTGCTGGAGAGGAGAATGGAACACACTGTGGACTGCCACAAAAACAAATAGGTTTATCCTGGAGATAATGAAACCAACCTGCTTTTTGGAGGCAATGATTTTGAAGCTCTGTCTCACATACTTCTGGCATGTAGCCAGGAGAGACGAGTCCCTGGAGAAGGACATCATACTTGGAAGGGTGGAGGGACAATGCAGGAGGGGAAGAACCTGGATGAGAGAGATTGACACAGTAACTGGGATAATGGGGGTAGGTGTGTCAGAGACAGTGAGACTGGTGCAGGATAGAGCAGAATTCAGAGCTATTGTACATAGGGTCATTATGAGTTGCAGGCAATGAGATGGCACACAATAATAACAATAACAACCCTCACCTCTGCACCAACACTTCTTGTACTCCTGATCCTCCTTGTCTGCTTCGTTTTCCCTGATAGTGTTTATCACCATTGGACTCCCATTTATTAATGCTTTTAGTTGTTATCTAAAAGGTTGGAGGTTCAAGTCTACCCAGAGATGCTTTGGAAGAAAGGCATGGTGAGCTCCTTCTGAAAAGTCAGGCCCAGAAAGTCCTACAGAGCACACTTCTACTCAGACATTCGTGGGGTCACCACTATTGGGACCAACTTGCTGGTAACTAGGTTTCAAATATCTCACCTATTTTTCTTATTGTTTATTCATATCTTCTTGCTGCTCCCCGGTCCCATAATCACTTTAGGATATAAGCTCCATCAAGGTAGAGAGTTTTGTCTGTTTGATTCACCAAAGTAGCCCTAGTGCTTAGACCTCACGTTAACAATTTTTTTTTAAAGACAGATAAAAATACTTTATGTTTTGAGGGCTATTGGGTCTCCATCACAACTACTCACTTTTATAGCATGAGAGAAGCTATAGACAATACATAAATAGGCATGGTTAGGTTCCAGTGAAAGTTTATTTACAAGAATAGACAATAGGTCAGATTTTCACTCAGCCACGTTTGTCCCTTTGGGCTGGATTTAGTGATAAAGAGTTGTGCTGTTAGCACAAAGGAACATGGTTTGAATCCACTAGCTGCTTTGTTGAAGAAAGATGGGAAATCTCTCATGTGATTTACTGCCTGTGAAAATCTGCTGAGGGTCAGCTATGAGTCTGTTCCAACTTGATGGTACACAACAGTAACACTGCCTTTATAATGCAAATGATCAATAAATATTCTTATTCATTGCCACTGGAAGCATCTCCATTTGGGTTTCTGAAACTGTAAATCACACAGGAGGAGATTATCCATCTTTCTCTAGTGGTGCTGCTGGTGAAGTTGAACCTCCATACAGGTGTGGCCTTTCTGTTAGCAGTGTAGTTCTCCACAGACTGTGTCACTGTTGTTATGTATCATTGAGTTGACTATAACTTGTAGTGGCTTTATGAACAATGGCTTTGAACCTTGGCCTATCCTGAGCCAACCTCGCCATCTCTGACACACCTGACACCATTGCCACAGTCACAGTGTCAATCCATCTCACCCAGGGCTTCCTCTTCTGCACTGACCCTCCACCCTTCCAATCATAATGTCCTTCTCCAAGGACTGGTCTCTGCTGGCAACATGCCTAAAATATGTCAGACAGAGTTCCAAAATCCTTGCCTACAAGTAGCAATCAGGATTCACCATCTCTAGAACAGACCTGTTTGTTCTCTTGGAAGTCTATGGTATGTTCAATAGTCTTCTCTAGTACTACAACTCAAAGACATAAAATCTACTTCTGTAATCTTTAGTTATTGTCCATCTATTTGATGCATAGCGAGTAATTGAAAAGACCACGGCCTGGATCAGGAGAACCTTGCTCTCCAGACGGACCATCAATATCTCATGTGTAAACTGAAGTTAAAGAAAATTAAAACAAGACTACAGAGGCAAAGTTTGACCTTGAGCCTATCTCACCTAAATTAAAAAAAGAAAAATCATCTCAAGAACAGGTTTGTTGCAAAAAAAAAAAGAGAGAGAGAGAGAGAGAGAGAGAGAGAGAGAGAGGAACAAGTTTAAGGCTTTGGACACTAACGGATGAAGACCAAATGAGCTGTGGGAAGATATAAAAATATAATTCAAGAAAAAGAAAAAAGATCATTACAAGGGGAGCTCTGGTGGCCTAGTGGCAAGGAGCTGCAACTACAATCCCACAGGCACACGGTTCGAATCCACCAGATGCTCTGCTGGGAAAAGGAGGAACAATCTCCTCCTGTACCAGTCAGATCTGATTTGACGGTACACACACACA
>NW_006399755.1:11592287-11595606 GCF_000299155.1 Elephantulus edwardii
GGAGCGCAGGGGTTGGACACTATCACCAAGAGGTGGGGACGGGGCTTGTGCGCTGCTGGGGGTTTATGCAGCCGCACCCTGTGTGCTAAGGGTCACACAGGTGTGGGTTGCAGGGGGGGTCCCACAGTGTCCGGTAGTCTTCGTTCCTCTGGGGTCTCACAGTCTTTGCTCCTCTGGAGTTCCGCGGTAGGTGGCTGGCTGTTGTTCTTCCCAGGTCTCTTCCGGGTCCCTCTCACGGTGTTCCCCCGGCTGGCGGCGGCGTGCGTTCCCCTGGCTGGCGGCGTCGCCCTCGTGCTGCGTCGCCCTCGCACTGCATCCGCTATGCACTTCTTATTCTGGACTGTTGTTAAGCAATCAATGCCTAATTGTATTCCTTTCCTTCATTTGTTCCAATCCAGTGATCATTATTTATCCCCTCTTTTCTTAGTTTCCCCTCAAGGCCCATGCCAGTCCTGTTTTGTAACAGTGGTGTTATGCAATATTTGTTCTTTTCTGACTGAGATATTTCACTCAGCATAATGTGCTTCAGAGTCACCCACGTTGTATAATATTTTATGAGTGCCTTGATTTTCAGTGCTGTGTAGTATTCCATTGTGTGAATATACTAGAGCTTCACTATCCATCTACTTGTTGATGGTCACATGGGTTACTTCCATTTCTTTTCTATTGTGAATAATGCAGCAATAAATATGGGTGTGCATACATCCGTTTGTGTGACAGGTCTGGTTTCTTTAAGGTATATTCATAGTAGTGGAACGGCTAGGTCAAATGATATTTGTATTTCCATCTTTTTGAGAAAGTTTCTCACAAGCCATAAATAAGGGTTCTAAATTCTCCACAACCTCACCAGCATTTGTTATTTGCTGCTCTGTTAAACTTTGCTATTGTTGGATGATGTTCTTGATATCCTCCCACAGCTCATCTGCTCTTAGTTCTTAGTGTTTAAGGCCTCAAACCTGTTCCTGAGTTGATTTTAAAAATTCAGGTAGAATAGACTCAAGATGAAATTCTGATTTGTGAATTGGATTTGACTTCTTTAGCTTTAATTTGAACTTGCAGATTAGTAGGTGATAGTCTGTTCCGCAATCAGTATCTGGCCTAGTTTTTTCACTGCTGATATTGAACTTCTCCAGTGATTCCTGATTACAGATGTAATCAGTCTGATTCCTGTGCATACCATCAGGTGAAATCTATGTGTATAGTCCATAATTATGTTTCTCATAAAATATATTTGTAATGAATAAATCATTGATTGTGCAGAATTTTATAGTTCTACCCCCAGCCTCATCTCTGTCACCAAGTCCATGTTTTCCAACTACTGCTACTTCTTCTTGGTACCCAACTTTTGCATTCTAGTCACCTATTATTATTGATGTATCTTGATTGCATGTTTGATTGATTTCTGACTGCAAAAGTTGGTAGAAGTCATCTATTTCCTCTTCTTTGGCTCTGATTGTTGGCACATATGTTTGAATGATAGTATTCACTGGACTTCCATGTATGTGCTTGGATATTATCCTGTCACTCATGACATTATATTTAAAGATGGATCTAGAAATGCCCTTTTAAACTATCTCTTTTTTTTAAGTCATCTCTTTTTTTTCCATCTTTTCATCTGCAGCGTAGTGGATCATACGTCTGATTCAAAATGTCCTATGCCAATCCATTTCATTTCACCAATACCTAATAGACATCTCTAATAAATATTAGTTTAATTAATTACTAATGAATAAATGAATGGATTAGTATAAGGTACTTGCATAGCACATAGTACACCGATGGCACTCAGAAAATACATATTTCTTTTTCTTCTGTATTTAACAGATATGAAAGAAAAATAGAATATTGTATTAAAGGTATTAAGAATGTGAAATTGGAGTACTGAGATGCTAGAACCCTCCTGCTGGGATGCGGAAGGAATTCACAGATGTCCAAAACTGAGACAAAGATTCAAGGGCACGTAAACTATTTGGGAAATGACAACAGAAACACCGGTAAGAAAGTGGGGAAGTAAGTTGGTAAGAGAAGAGAAAGATGTAAGGGGAGGATGTGAGAAAAACAGGTTACTGTTGTGGGCAACTGGGTCTCAGTCCAAGGCTTAAGGAGATGGGGTATTTTTCTGCCAGTTTTCATTCATTGTTGGTTGAAAGTTGCTCCTGGGGCCATCAGAACACAGCTCTTCCTGTTTGTACTGTGCTTGGGTTGAGAGAAAGCCCTCTGATGATGAGTGGTAGGTGCTTGATATCTTCAACATATATCAGACAGGTGAATGAAGAGAGGATGGAGGTAGGGGAGGAGTGAAGGATTACTTACCTGAAGAATTTGGTCTTTGTGATTCCTGGGAGGTAACCCTACTGAAAAAGTCACATCTTTTGCTGTTGAGTCAAGTCAGTTCTGATGGGGCAAAGTCGAATCACCTTTTAGAGTGTCCAAGGTTGTTGTCTTTCCCAAAGCAGACTGCCATATCTTTCTCCTGCAGAGAGGCTGGTGGTTCATATGGCTGATCTTTTGATTCATGGATAAATACTTTAACCACTGTACCACCACAGTTCCTGGGCAATCTCTAAGCCTTTGGGACTCTTCAAGTGATTGGATTGTCTTTTTGTTATTAATGGAGGCCAAAAGACCATACCTCACAGTTCATATAACCAGGCTTTCGATGATATCAACCTAAGGTGGGTTGATTGAAGGTTGAGCTCAGTCACATGATCACATAGCTTATGATTCACTCACTCATGTGTGATGGAATCCCAATAAAAGCAGGGTACTGAAGCTTGGCTGCCTCTCCTGGTTGGTGATGGACATCAACACATCAGGAGAGAAATGTGTAGCCAATGACACAGAAGCTCTGCACTGGAGACTGTCATAGCTATCTAATGATGCTAAAATAGAAATACCCAAAAATGGATGGCTTTAACAAATAAAAATGTCTCTCTTATATTTTAGAAATGAGTCACTTTCCTAGTTAAAAAGGCCATTTCTAGATCCATCTTGAAATACAATGTTATGAGTGACAGGAAAATATCCATATGCAAGGAAGACCTGTAAATACCCTATCATTCAAATTTATGTACCAACAACCAGAGTCAAATAGGAGAAATTAGATGATTGCTACCAACTATTGCAGTCAGAAATCAATAGGACATGTAACCAAGATGCAGTAATAATAATGAATGACTGGAATGCAAAAGTTGGGAACCAAGAAAAAGGATCAATAGTCGAAAAACATGGACTTGGTGACAGAAATGAGGCTGGGAATAGAATGATAGAATTCTGTACAATTGATGATTTATTCATTGCAAATACCTTTTATTTTTTT
>NW_006399755.1:11597066-11630338 GCF_000299155.1 Elephantulus edwardii
TCTCTCTTAGGGCTAGGGATTTTGAGCATTTCTTCATGTGCTTGTTAGCCATCTGAATGTCGTCTTTGGTGAAGTGCCTGTTCATATCCTGTGCCCATTTTTCTATTGGATTCTTTACCTTTATCTTGTTGTGTGAATAAAAAATTTTATTTAGTCTGCTTCCAATCACAATTGATTTCCACCCACATTTATTTTTTAAGGTAAGAAACAGGAAGTTAACTGAAGTATGTATGGTCTTCAGCTATGGAACATTATACCATAACACATCCACTGATTTTAAAAAAATATAGAACACTTCACGAATCTGTGTGTCATCCTTGCACAACAGGCCGTGCTAATCTTCTCTGTATCATTCCAATTTTAGTATATAGTATAGTATATGGTGCTGCCGAAGTGAGCACTGCAAATACCTTTTATAAGAAATATAAATAAAGGGTATACACATGGATTTCACCTGATGGTATGAACAGAAATCAGATTACATCTGTGGAAGGAATCGATGGAGAAGTTCAATATGAGCAGTGAAAACTAGGCCAGGTGCTGATTGTGGAACTATTTATACGCAAGTTCAAATTAAGCTAAAGAAGGTCAAATAAAATTCACAGGGATTAAATTTCATGTTGAATCTATCCCACCTGAATTTTAAAACCAACTCAGGAACAGGGTTGAGGCCTTAAACACTAATAAATGAAGATCAGATGAACTGTGAGAAGACATCAAGAATATAATCCATGAAGAATGCAAAAGGTCATTACAACAACAGAGGAAGAAGACCAAAATGGATGTCAGGTGAGACCCTGAATGTTGCATTAGAGTGCTAAGAAGCCAAAGCAAAGGGGGAAATCAAGAAGTTAAGGATGTAAATAGAAGATTTCAAATGACAGCTTGAGAAGACAAAGCAAAGTATTATAATGAATGTACAAGGAGCTGAAGTCAGAAAATCAAAAGGGCTGATCTTGCTCTCCATATCTTAAGCTGAAGGAACTAAAGAACAAATTCAAGTGATGAGTTGTAATATTTAAGGATGCTATGGTCAGAATATTGAATGAATGATCCAGGAAGTATTAAAAGAAGATGGAAGGAGTAGACAAGAGTCATTCATTGTACCATGAAGAATTGGCTGACACAGAAGAATTTCAAGAAGCAATATATGATCAAGAGGCAATGGTGATGAAGGAGGAAATGCAGGCTGCTTTAAAGGATTTTGCAAAGAATAGGGCCCCAGGAATTGATGAAATACCAATTGATATATTTCAACAAATAGATTGTGCCCTGGACATGCTCACCAGGATTTGCCAAGAAATCTGGAGGACAACTACCTGGCCAAATGACTAGAAGAGATTCATATTTATCCCGATCCAAAAAAGGTGACCTGACAGAGTGTGGAAGTTGTCAAACAATAACACGAATATCACATGCATTATCCAAAAATGACTAGAACAGTACATTCATAGAGAACTACTGAAATACAAGCTGGATTTAGAAGATGTCGTAGCACTAGAGATGTTATTGCTAATACCAGATGGATCTTGGCAGAAAGAAAAGAGTACCAGAGGAATGCCTGACTATGCAAAGACATTTGATTATGTGGATCACAATAAACCATGGTTAACCTTGAGGAGAATGCCAATCCCGGAAAACTTTGTACTCATGCATAACCTATACAGATCAGGAAGCAGTGCTGAGACTGAGAATCAATGATGTCAGTCTAGAGACCAAGGTGTGCCTGATCCAGGTTATGGTATTTGTAATTACTTACTATGCATCAGACAGCTGGACAATGACTAAGGATGACAGAAGAAAAATTGATGTCTTTGTGTTGTGGTCCTGGATAAGAGTCTTGAACACACTGTGAACTGCCAAGAAATAAATAGGTCTGATGAAACCACATTTCTTCTTGGAAGCTAGGATGTTGAAGCTCTGTGTCATATACTTTAAGCATGTGGCTAGGAGGGACTGTTGTTGGAGAAAGACGTCATGCTTGGAAGGGTTGAGGGACAGCGCAGGAAAGGAAGATCCTGGATGAGTCAGATGATACAGTAACTAGGGCAATGGGGTTAGGTGTATCAGAGACAGTGAGGTTGATTCAGGACAGCGCGGGCTTCAGAGCTGTTGTACATAGGGTCGCTATGAGTCACAGGCAACACAATGGCACAAACAATAGCAGAAGTCTAAATTCAGGGTTCCAGTTTAAGGGAAGGTAATAAAAGTCACACAACTGTCGAGGACTTTGGTTCATAGGGTCACTATGAGTTGCCTATGACTGATAGCACTTAACAACAACAACAATCTTTTTTTGTTGCTCATGGGCAGATCTTTCCACCCTTTTGATGCCTGTGAACTTGGTATCCCTTACAAATCTTCACATTTCTTGGCATCAATCTTCTCTTGGGTCTAAGAGATTCTCAGTACAAGGAGCCAGGTCCAAAGGACATGTCCTACTCCTGCTCTTCTTTCTTGTTGTAACTGGATTTTCTCCTTCTGTGCTTGTTTCTTTCCCCCTTTTGTTGTTGTTGTTGTTAAGTGCCGTCAATTTGTAGATGACTCATAGCGACCCTATGAATGAAAGACCTGAACACTTGTATAAGTTTGGTTGTTTCTCCATGTTCATAGAGTTTCCGGAGGCAAGCTATTTCAGAAGTGGATGCCACTCCTGCTTCCAAGCTTGATTTAATTGGGACGCTCCACCAAACTATGTCCACCATGGGTAACCATTATCACATTTGGCACATCAGTGTCACAGTGTTTAGCATATCAGCAACTATGAGTTACTTCTGTACCGCAATGCACAGACCAGTGCTATTCTACTTAGAAGAATGTTTGACAAAAGACAATTTAAACCAGGCCTGAGGGCCACAGATTAAAATCATCCATCTTGGGTTTGGTAGCATAGTGTTTCTAAAATAAAAGTTGTTTATAAAAGGCAGGATACTATGATTGGATGAGCACTAGAATAGGAGGAAGAACACTTAAGACCGTCTTGCCCCCCAGCCCCTCTGCCAAGAAAACCAAACCAAACCAAACCAAGCCAGTTGCTGTAAAGTTGATTTCTGTTCATGGTGGCCCTGTGTGTGTCAGAGTAGAACCATATGCTTTAAGTTTTTCAGTGACTGTGATCCTATGCAAACAGGCAGCCAGGCCCACCATCTAAGATGCACATGGGCTAAGCTTTCAGTTGTTGATTTATACTGTGACGTCAGAGCCAACTCATAGCTGACCCTCTGGTGAATATTCAGAGGCAGTAAATCACATCTGAGGAGATTGCCTGTTTCTCTCCCACAGAGCAGCTGGTGGATTCAAACTGCATGCCTTTGGGTTAGCAGCACATCTCCTAACCCTAGGTCAGCAGTGCTCTCTAACCTTTCATTTGTTGTTGTTAGGTTCCATGGCTCCATAGCGACCCTATGAACAACAGGTCTGAACCCTGTCCTGTCTTGTGCCATCCTTATCACTCCCAAAGTCACTATCAATCCATCTCATTGAGGGTCTTCCTCTCTTTTGCTGACCCTCTATCTTTCCAAGAATGACATAGCCTGTCCTAACATATGGTACGAAACCATATGAACCTTTCAGTTAGCAAGTGTTTAACCATTTTCACCACTCACAGGTTCTTACCTCTCAAAGACAGGGTATGCTCGTCCCAGGAGGAAGGAGCAGTGGGCAGATAAAACTATCACAGCAGGAGTTCTTTCATTTCATGCACTTTGTGGGTGGTGACAAAATACAACTCACAGAGGAGCTGCAGTTTAATGAAATCATTTACATGCCAAAACAGTACAAGTCTCACTACAGAGTTACTGAGTGGTTTGAAAACAGAAACATGAAAAATCCTATCAGATTTTATAAGTCTTCATGGTCCAGGAGGGTTCAGTTCATTGGGTCACTCTAAGTCATACTTGACTCGATGGCACGTAACAACCACCACCACTTGTACAACAAATATGTAACAGAGAAGAGAAAGTAATCTAAACTATAAACAGTTAAAAAACCATTCCTTATTACTCCTTTGTCTGCCTGCCACTCAAAGCAATGTGGTGGGAAGATTTCTAACTTCTTAGTTTCCTCATCTGTAACTTGAGGATACATGGTTGAAAATCAGGAAAGGTGTGTGTTAAGGTTGTAGCATTTCTCCTTATTCAATCTGTCTGTGAAGCAAATCATTTGAGAAGCTGGGCTTTATAAAGAAGAATGTGGCGTCAGGATTGGAGGAAGACTCATTAACAATCTACATTCTGCATGGGACACACAAATTTGTTCGCAGAAAGTGAGGAAGACTTGAAGCACTTATCAGACTTATTAAAGAGCTTCAGAATGGATTACATCTCAATATCAAGAAAAGTTCTCACCACTAGACCCATAGGCAACATCATAATAAATAAAGACAAGATTGAAGTTGTCAACAATTTAATATTACTTGAATTCACAATCAACAGCCATGGTAGAAGCATTCAAGAAACCAGAGACCTGTTGTATCAGGAAAATCTGCTATCAAAGACCCCTTTAAAGAGCTAACAAGTAAGGATATCAGTTTGAAAACCAAGGTGTGCCTAATCCAAGCCATGATATTTTCAATTGCTTCATATGCATGTGAATAATGGTAGGACAAAGGTAAGAATAATGGTAGGAAGGCCAAAGAATAATCTGTGCCTTTGCATTGTGGTGTTGGCAAAGAGTGCTGAGTATCCCATGGACTTCCAAAAGAACAAGCACATTTATGTGGAAGGAAGGCAAGGACGGTGAAACGTCATCTCACATACTTTAAGCAACTTGTCAGGTGGTGCCAGTCCTTGGAAAAAGACATCATTCTAGGGAAAAGTAGAGGATCAGCAAAAGAGTGGAAGAGCCTCGATGAGATGGATTGACACAGTGACTGCAGCAATGGGCTGGAACCTGGCGGAGAGCATGAGGATGACACACGATAGGACAAGGTTTCAATCTGGTGTTAACTCGTGGTATCTAATAACAATAAAAAATTGTGGATAATGCTGAAGCATGCTCATCGGTTTGTGAAAGTTAAACGGGGCAAGATGTTAAGACACAGGTAACAGTGATTGACCCACAGCAAGTACTCAATAGCTTTGATAGTGATGATAAAGACAGTTATCTATGACCTCACTGTGGGAGGCTTTCCTGCTCCAAATGTTCTTCTGTGGCCACCTGGTGGCCAGCTGGAGCGTTCCCACAGCTCTAGCTTTGCTCACCAAACCAAGTCGCTCCTTGGAGGCATCTTGCCAGGAGGGACCAGTCCTTGGAGAAGGACATCATTTTTGGTAGGGTGGAAGAACAGCGTAGGAGAGGAAGACCCCGGATGAGATGGCTTGACTCAGTGACTGGGGTATTGGGATATGTGTGCCGATGTTAGTGAGATTGGCTCAGAATAGGACAGGCTTCAAAGCTACATAAGCTCACTAGGAGTCGCAGGCGACTCTAAGGCTCATAACAACAACAACGTCTAAAATCCTTAGCTAGTCGTCATAGAGTTAGTTCTGACTCATGGTGATCCCGCTTGTGCCAGGGTAGAACTGTGCCCCATCGTGCTTCCAGGGGCTGGTTTTTCTGAGGTGGACTACAAGGTCTTCTGAGAGCAATGGTGCTTTAGGCAGGTGGGGCTGTAAGCAGAGGCCCAGGAGCGAGAAGAATAGGGCAGGTGGGGAGTTGTGTGCATCTTGCAGTTGGGAAGGAGCTACGGGGAGGAGGAGGAAAGCCAGCCACTCTCTAACCCCATCAGCAAGCCCTACCAGTGGCTTTGGCCTGTGGAGCTGGGAAGGCTTTCTCACTGCGAAGCACGCCTCTGATGCCAGGGATCTGTTTCCATCTGCTCGTTTTACTGCTGAGTTGTAAAGTGCTAAATGCCATTATCCTCCCATTCCTTAAACAAGAAAAAAAGTTAACAGCCTGAGAAAAGAAGATATTTCACTTCATTTGGCATCTAGCCACCACCATCCACACCGGGTGTTCCCCTGGGGCCTCGTTAGGGATGGGGAGAAGGCCTGTTGTATTCTGCTTTCAGCTGCTGGGCCCCTCCGGTAGCGGCTCCAAGCTGGCAGAGCCCCACCTGGCCCTCACTGGTGCCACAACAGAAAGAAAGACTAGGAGCAAGAGGGAAGTGACTTGCTCAGGGCCTCCACGCTTTTTAGCGTTTATTCTGTTTGGTCCCAGAAGGTGACCTTAAATCAAGGAATGAGAATTATAGGAAAGATTTCAACTCCATAAAAGGAGAAGATATAAGTAAACTAAGCCCAAACAATAACACAATTCCTCCCCCAAACAAACTCACTGTTGTTGATTTTGACTGATGGTAAATCCATGTGTTAGGGAGTAGAACAGCTCCACTGTGTTTCCTTGGCTGGGATCTTTATGGAGCAGATCATTAGGCCTTTCCTACATGGCACTGTTGGGTGAATCTGAACTGCCCACCTCTACATTAGCAGCCAATCAAAAATCACTTACTATTCAGGGATCTTGTTGTTAAGTGCCACTTAGTCAAATACGACTCACAGTGACCCAGTGAACAACAGATCTGAACCCTGTCTTATCCTGTGCCGTCTGCATCCTCTCTGGCACACTTGAGCCTATTACTCAAGTCACTGTCAATCCATCTCATTGAGGGGGACACCCTCCCTTTTGCTGACCTTTCCAAGTATGACGTCCCTTTCCAGGGAACGTTGTTGTGTCATGGAGTTGGAACGAATTCATAGCTGACCCTCCAGTGGGTTTTCAGTGGGATTTTAGGTTTGTTCAAAAGTGGATTGAGCTTTTCCAGATTCGGCCGTGCGTAGAGGCGGCTCGTGGGTCTCCGAGACCCAAAAATTGAGATCTTCTTTGCGCCCTGGACACTGCGCCTGGGGCCTTTGCTGCTGTCACCATGCCACAAAATGAGTATATTGAGTTACACCAAAAGCGCTATGGGTACCATTTGGATTACCATGAGAAAAAGAGAAAGAAAGAAAGTCGAGAGGCTCATGAGCGTTCAAAGAAGGCAAAGAAGATGATTGGTCTGAAGGCAAAGCTCTACCATAAGCAGCGTCATGCTGAGAAAATACAAATGAAAAAGACTATCAAGATGCATGAAAAAAGAAACACCAAACAAAAGAACAATGAGAAGACTCCACAAGGGGCAGTACCTGCCTATCTGTTGGACAGAGAGGGGCAATCCCAAGCTAAAGTACTTTCCAACATGATTAAACAAAAACGCAAAGAGAAAGTGGGAAAATGGGAAGTCCCTCTCCCCGAAGTTCGTGCCCAGGGAGAAACAGAAGTACTGAAAGTTATTCAAACAGGAAAGAGAAAAAAAAAAGCCTGGAAGAGGATGGTTACTAAAGTGTGCTTTGTTGGAGGTGGTTTTACACGAAAACCACCTAAATATGAAAGATTCATCAGACCAATGGGCTTACGGTTTAAGAAGGCACATGTAACACATCCTGAACTTAAAGCCACATTTTGCCTGCCAATACTTGGTGTAAAAAAGAATCCTTCATCCCCACTGTATACAACTTTAGGTGTTATTACCAAAGGTACCATCATTGAGGTGAACGTGAGTGAGTTGGGCCTTGTGACACAAGGAGGCAAGGTTATTTGGGGGAGATATGCCCAGGTTACCAACAATCCTGAAAATGATGGCTGCATAAATGCTGTCTTACTGGTCTAATAGCACTTTGACAACTGATACAAACCAGTCAGAAAACCAGCATTACCATGTACTTCCGAATGCTACCAAACAGCCTTTCTTAAGAAGTCCTGCAGTCAAGAGAACTATTTGTTATGATACAACAACATTAAAATGGTCCAGTTTTACAAATCGGTCTTTATTTTTTTTATCTTCAGAGTTTTAAGTGTTAAGATTGAACAATGAAAAACTTCATCACTGTATGAGCACGTAGCTACTCCTAGGCAAATCTATCATAAAAATAACCAGTGTTTAAAACGCAACAGCTTTTCTACACATTTGCCTTTGACTCACAGTGACCCATTTCTTTCAGACTGGAATTGTAGGCCATAATGTTTTCAATGGCTGATTTTTCAAAAGTACATCACCAGCCCTTTCTAACAAAGTGCCTCTGGATGGACTCAAACTTTCAGCCTTCAGTCAGCAGCTAAGTGGTTAACCATTTACACTACCCATGGATGCCCTATAAAAGTTTATCTTTTCTAGAAAAGATCTATATTGATACTGTATTTTCTACCTATGAAAAAGGAAATAAACATACCAAAATATTTGTAAAAAAAAAAAGTGGATTGAGCCTCTCAAAAGGGCAGCATTTCCTCAACACTGAAATTGTTGTTATTGATTGCCTTTGAGTAGAGCACAACTCATGGCGAACCTATGAACAAAAGGCCTGAAGCCCCTCTACAACTATCGACATTTATCAAAGTTTCTGGAGGCATGTTGTTTGGGAAGTGGATGCTACTCCTGCATCCAAATATGTCATAGAATGTTATTGGTTGAGTCCCCTGTGAGGCATAGAGATATTGAAATAAAATTAAAAAAAAAACACGAAGATGAAGAAGAGGCAGGAAAGCTGGTCAAATGGACACAGGGAACCCAGAGAGGAAATGGGAAGAGATGGGAGAGGACTGGTTCATTGTGGGGCATACAATCCATGCTAAGGAACAATCTGTGTACAAACTGCTGAATAGGAAATGGGTTTGATCTGTAAATATTCACTGAAACTACTATAAAACAACAAACACAAATGATAGATTTCCTTCATCAGGTAGTGAGCTGCCTGTCTGCTGAAAGCACGCCAGTGGTTTAGAAGTGCCTTTAAGCATGCTCACCACTTTGGATTGGGAGGCTTGAAGAGAGATGATGACTAAGGATTTTTCCAGCTCGGAGACTCTAGAAACCTTCAGCTGAGAAATGCCCCCGTTTTCCTGATCTTTAACATGCCTCGCTCACTCTGGCTAAGTGGGAGCTGCTGGCTGCCTGATGCTGGCTGCTGGGTGTAGATAGGAAGGAGTGGGCAGGCAGCACAAGGTGTGATTCATCTTCATTACTCTGATTATGGGGCTATTAAGGCTTTCACTCTGGAGTGCTCCCCCGAGGAACTCCTACTGCTTCAGCTGCGTGACAGTTGTCCTCTCAGCAGCCCAGTGGGCAGTGGAGTCACACAGGGCTCAAAGCTGTAATTAAATAAAGATCACCCACCCACTGGCCTCCCCCTACCAGCTGGAGTTCCAGCCCCAGGAGACTGCCTGGCTTGGCCTGAGCAGTTGGCTTCCTGCAGAGGGGTGGCCAAGGGCCAGAGCCTATGGCCCAGGGCAGGAAAAGGCCACGAACACAGACAGTGGGCCTTGGAAAGGCCATGAACACAGAATGAGTCTGGCTCATGTGGAGGGGTTGAGACAGCCAGCTCTGCCTGCTGAAACCTTTGCACGGCCTCCCAGTGTTCTTCCAAATACCCCGCTATGGCCCACCTGGCACAGCCTCACCAGCTCCACAGACTGTGAAGGGTTCTTAAGTCAAGAACAGGTTCTGTTTTGTTCTCTGCTAATAGCCCCAGAGCATGGAACTAAGGTTGGCACTAAACCTGGCACTTGGCAAAACCCAACATATAAAAGACCAAACCTGAAGTCCACTGAGTTAATTCCTACTCTTGATGACTAACACGTGACACAGGAGAACGGCTTCACAGAACTGCTGTCATTTTCACAGAAGCAGATCACCAGGCCTTTCTTTTGCAGCACTGCTTGATATTTTCAAATGACCAAACTTCATTAGGTAACTCTCTCTGATTGCAGTCGACTCAGAACCGACTCATCACTCACTTTCTAGTGGGTTTTTAGAAGCTGTAAATTGCACCAGAGAAGATGGCTCATGTTTCTACCAAAGAGCAGCTGGTGAATTTGAACTGCTTGCCTTCAGCTTGCAGTGTTTCCTTACCCATCAGGCCTACTGGTGCTCAGTTTAGGTAAGGAGATGATGGGAAATGCTTGCTGCCACCCAAGACTACCAACTTAAGGGGAGTTAATTTTAAAGATAGAGTATTTGGTTCATGGGGTTCCAAAGAACAGGTACTCAGGCCCCAGGGACTAGAAACCACCACAGCCAAAGCAGTGAGCTTCTGTCTCTGGAGACTGCAGTCATTTCATTTCCTCTGCATGTGTGCAAATTTCCGTGCCTCAAGTGGCAGCTTCCCGGAGGATTTCACACCCAGCCTCCCTCCCTCTCCTAAATCAGTCCTTTCCTCTTTCACAGGTAAAGTCAACAATTCCAGGTTTCAGTGTCCTCATTCAAATGCCAAGGGAGAATCTGATTGGGTCTGCGCTTCCTCCAGTCTAAGGGGCAGGGTGAGGTCCTTCGAGCACTCAGTACTTGTTCAATCAGCTCTGACCTGGGTGCTGGCTCTTCAGAAGGACAGTGTCCTTTGGCCTCGGGCCGCGCCCTCGCCCGTGGCACCCTCGCCCTCTTGCTCCATGGCTTCGAAGAGCAAACGCACCAGCTCCAGCCGGCCCTGGGCCACCAAGGCGCGGGCCAGCCCCAGCACCTCGTCCGTGTGTCCGCGCCACACGCGCTGCAGTTCCTGGCGCAAGCGCGCAGCAGGGTACTTGGCCCGGGCGCGGCGCAACCACGTGTCCACCTCCCCCACCAGCTCGCCATCGCTCAGCTGCGCCAGGCTCCACTGCGCCAGCAGCGCCTCCAACAGGCAGCCGAAGCCCTCGGTGTGGCTGGAACCTGCGTCGTCCAGCTCCACGGCGCGCTTGAAGCAGGCGGCAGCATTAGCCTCCTCGCCCTTGATGCGTAGACACTTGCCGCGAAGCAGCTGTACCTCTGGCAACGTCGCGCCCAACTCTGACTCTCCTGCCTTGGCCAGGAAGACCAGGGCCTGGTTCAGCGCCGCCTCGTCGACCGCCATCAGCTCTTGGACTGCGTCCACGCCCATGTAGTAGTACACCTGCGACAGGTGGTGGAGAGGTGAGATTACCTCCCATCTGTCACTGCTCCCCTTTGGTCTGTTTCCACATTTTCTCCCTTCCTTCAGCCAGTTAGTCCTCCCACTTTCTACCTTCAACAATTATCACTCACAAATTGTGTCTCCCTCCCCTCCAGTGGGTTTTCAGGAGGCTGCAAATCTCATGGGCCATTACCCATCCTCTTCCTGTGGAACCAATGGTGGATTCGAATCTCTGGAGAGCCATTGCTTTGGTTTGGCGATGCAACTCCCTATAGACTAGGCCACCAGAGCTTCCTACACTATTCAAGTCCCACTCTTAGGATCCTTGACTGGAAAAGGTGGCAATACTCCATACTCATTCCAGTTCCAGCCCCTCTACTCTCAGCCATACAACCCCGAATGTGTCAATCTCTGGACCTCACATTCGAATAGAAAGAAAAACAAAGTGGTATTGTCACCTTCTTCATAGTCATTCCCTGAGTACAGAAGGTGCTTCTAACTGATTGCACACTTAATGAGTGCCACAGCCTGTTATAAGTGATACACACTCATCGTCTCATTTCCTCCTCACCATGTTGTCAGAGGTGGGCACAGCCAGGAGACAGCCTTATTCACCCCTGTGCCCTCAGTGGCCCGGCTTGAATAGGCAGAAAGTAAGTTCTTGGTTAACCATTGACTAGCTACACCAAGGGGCTGCTTTACCTGGCCGATGTCCAGGTAGGTCTTGAGGCCTGGGCACACCTTGACCACTTCCTCCAGGTCAGCCTTGGCGCAGGCCAAGTGGTTCCTGTCAGGCATGCCCCCGAGCCCCATCTTGGCCCGTTCCAGGTCATGCAGGTAGGCTTTGATGTGGATCTGCAAGTCGAGAGAGTCAATTCAGGGAAGATTCTCCAAGCAAGGGCCACCTCCCTCCTTTCTGCCTTAATGGAAACCAAGCTTTCCTCCAAGAACTCATGGAGGTTCTGTGGTACAGCTAAAAGCCCCACGACTGGGAGTCAGAGTCTTATGGCCTATGGTGTGCCTGCGTAGACTAGCCCCTCTGCTCTCTGGACCTTAGTTTCCCAATGCGTACAATGAAGGGATTAATGACATAGGAGCCCTACACTCATTCGGTCAACAACCAGATACTGAGTGCCCAGTACAGGGTAGGCTCTAATGGAGGTGTGGTGGCAACAGGACAGATGAAGTCTCTGCCTTGGTAGAACCTAATGTTCTAATAAGAGAGACACTCATGAACAAAAAGTAAATAATGTCACTTTGAGTGGCATTAGGTGCTGTGAAGAAATCTGGAGTGATGGAATAGAGGGGATTCTGGTGGTGTGGGACATGGCGAGTTGCACTACTAATCCATGGCTGTGCGCCTCCAGTGGTTCAAATCCACCAGTGGCTCTGAGGGAGAAAGATGTGTGATCTCCTCCTGTTGTGATTTATTTAAAAACTCAAAACTCATTGCCACTGAGTCAGAACTGACTCACAGCTGACCCTCCAGGGGGTTTTCCGAGGCTGTACATCAAATGGGAGTAGATGGTCCGTCGTTCCCCCCTCAGTGAGGCTGGAGGATTAAAACAGCCAGAGAAACCCCTTTGAGACAGCACTGCAACTCCCCGCTGACTACAGCACCAGAGCTCTCTTGTGCTTTAGAGCCTCAGAAATCCGACGGAATGTCACTATGAGTAGGAAGTAACTCAATAGCATGAGTCTCAGTTCTTTGGGCATAGAGGTGACTGGAAGAGGGAAGGGTGGGAGATTTGAAAGCAATACCAATTTTGTGAGTCTATACCCTCAATGAGATGGATTGACAAAAGCAGCTACAACAGTGAACTAAACATACAGTAATAAAGATGGCATATGCTTCATTCTCTCATACTAAATTCATTCCAGGGAGCTCTGGTGGCCTAGTGGTAAGAAGCTGTGCTGTAATCCACCAATACAAATACACCAGTTGCTCCGCTGGAGAAGAATGGGCAATCTCCTCCCGCCAGATGTACTGCCTCTGAAAACCCACTGGAGGGTCAGCTATGGGTCAGATCTGGCTCGATGGCACGCAACAATGCATTCATTCTAGCCCTGGCTCTTGGGTGAAGCAGTTGGATTCTGGTGGGTGAGTTCTCTTGTTTAGTTGAGAAAGTCAGGTGTAAACTGTTTGGTGGGTTTTTATTTCGTTCACAATAGTGTGTGAGCTGATTGGATTTACTGGTTTTAGCAAACAACCAGCTGTGTGGAGGAAGCCTCTTGTTTAAGTCAGTCAGGACGTGTTAGGTAGGCCTTTGCATTTAAATTATTGGCTGGGCTTGAGGGGGCCACTGGTATTAATTGTGTTTGGGAAGAACATTCTCCCAAGTAGTACAAGACTGATCTGTCAATTTGCTATACTACTTATATAACTTGGAATTGCTGTGATACTGAACACTGTGCTACTCGTGTGTCAAATGCCATAATGGTTATGTTCTGCCCACGAAATGCCCCTCAAAGGATATTAAATTATCACACATATGAAAATTCAAGAGAGTTTATTAAATTCCACATGTGGAGACTTTCTCCCTCAGTAGAAAGGTGGCGAGGGAAAAAGCCCCGAGTCCCCCAGCACAATCCTTTTTAAGGCTTTCCTGGGTGCTCCTGTCGGGGCGGGGAGATTGAGGGCATGGTTGATGGGCCGGGGAATCAGTCATGTGGGTCAGCTTTTGATGGGCTGGCTACTTTGTCCACCTTTACTCTTTTTGTATCATGCAGACACTAGTTAATTCTTTACTTTGCAAGGACAGATAAGACTCTAGCCAGGGCATTTGTGTTTGCCTTAAGCTAAGAATTTTTATGGCCCGATTCTGCTTCTGGTATTAAGAGGGTATATATAAAAAATGGGGTTTATGCTGTCCCCTCAATTACCCATGGTGGTGTTTGGTGGAGCTCCCAGATTAAGACAGGCTTGGAAACAGGATTGGCATCCACTTCCTAAGCAACAGGCCTTTGGAAACTCTATGAACATTAGAGAAATGATGTTCATAGGGTTGTTATGAATTGTGCTCGACTCGATGGCACTTAACAACAACAACAGTACTAGGTCAGGTGGCCTAGTGGCAAGAAGCTGCACAGCAGTCCCAAAGGCACATGGTTTAAGGCCACCAGCTGCTCCATGCGAGAAGGTTGGACAATCTCCTCCCATGCGGTGAACTGCCTCTGAAAACCCACCAGAGGGTCAGCTATGAGTCTGTTCTGACTCAACAGTACACAACGACAACTGTAATAGGTCACCACGAGTTGAAAGCTATGCAGCAGCATACTACTACTACTACTACTACTACCATTTAAGTAAGCAACCTGGGAAGAACAGACCTCAAGTTCCAAGTGCTTAAATGATTCCAGGACCCAACTTTAGCTCTACTTTCTTCCTTTCCCTGCACTCAGAGCACTCAGACAATCTCGTGGTTCAGGAATGGCTCTAGTGGTTTAGTTGATAGGAAGTTCCATTGCTAACGCAAAGGCTATGTGTCTCTGTGAGTCTGAACCCACCAGAGGCTGTGGGAGAAAGGTGGGCACTCTCCTCTTGTTATTTACAGCTCCAGAAACTGGATGGAGGGTCACTATGAGGCAGAACTAACACCATGGTAGGAAGTTTGAGTTTTTGAAAGGGTCAGGAGAAGTAGGGTATGAATGGGCAGGAGGAAGTAAAAAAAAAATGAGGGCCATTGTTGTGTAAGGTGTTCCTGTTTTCCAACCACCAGGTGGGCTCTGGTGAGAAGACACTATTATGAGATGGGGCAGAACTCCTCCTCCCTCCTCTACTTATTAGCTACATGACCTGGAAGACATTGCAAAACCTTAGTGAGCTTAATTTTCCACATCCAGAAAAATCAGCACACTGATATCCTCCTGGAGGCGTCACCATGACGACTGAGAGGCCCTGGCATGGAGTAGGTGGTCAGTTCATTCACCAGGAGGTCAGGTGCTATTCTAGGCACTGCGTGGAGAGACAATTAAGTAAATGATGTGTTAAGTGATAAAAAAAGAAAATGCAAGACTGAAGAAGAAGACATAAAATGTTGGTGAAAGGGTTGATATTTTAAACAAGATGGCCACTAGAAGCTGCTTTTTGGGTCAAGACATATAGAAAGTGAGGGAAGAAGAACCAGCCTCGAGGCAAGATCTTATCTCACAGGTTGAGGGACAGAAAGGAGTTTGGTGTGGCTAAAAGGGAGCAAGGGACAGGGCAGAGGGAGGTAAGGCTGAGAGGTGCCAGGATCAGGTCTCTTTGGGGTTTATGGGTCACACTGTGGACAAAGGCTTTATAAAGGCAAAGTGGGCTTCCTTCCTTTCTGTTCTTTCCTCCTCATTGTCCCTTCCCTGAAGCCTGCTGCTAGTCTGGTCTTGTGAGTCGAAAGCATGACCTTGGGAGTTACAGGGAGGTAGCAAGCATGCTGGGAAGACAGAAGTCAAAGAAAGTCAACAACAATACTTGGTATTGAATTGTGGTTGAGTTTGAACGGAATTGAATGCAGGACCTCTCTGAATGCTTCCTCTCTGACCTAATATTGCTTCTTTTGTAGAAGGGCTTATCTGGCTTCCCTCTCATAGGATGCTAGTGAGAACAGAAAGGTGTTTGGTGAATGAAGAATGTGACAGAAATGCTTTCAGATTTACTCTTACAATTATTGTTTAATACTAAGTACTTTAGCTGCAGTGAAGGGATTCCCTGCTCTCTACCTGCACGCCAAATGATATGTCCAACACACAAGAAAAGGGTGTCTATCTGTGCTTCACTGACTGTGCAAAGGCTTTTGACTGTGTGGATCACAGCAAGCTGTAAGAATGGAACATTTGATTGTGCTAATGCGAAACCTATACTTGGTCCAAGAGGCAATTGTCAGACAGAGCAAGGAGACACTACATGGTTCAAAATCAAGAAGGGGGTCCGTCAGGGATGTATTCTGTCTCCATACCTTTTCAATCTGTATGCAGAACAGATCATCCGAGATGCAGGGCTGTACAAGGAGGAATGTGGCATCAGGATTGGTGGAAGATCTATCAACAACCTGCATTATGCAGATGACACAACCCTGTTGCTGAAACTGAGGAGGACCTGAAGCACTTGCTGCAGAAGCTCAAGGACTGCAGCCTCCAATATGGTCTGAAGCTCAACATCAAGAAAACAAAGATTCTCACCACTGGGCCAATTGGCAGCATCAGTATGGATGGTGAAGAAATTGAGACAGTTAACAGTTTTCGTTTACTTGGCTCCACAGTCAACACTCTTGGTAACAGCAGCCAGGCAATCAAGAGACAAATTGCATTGGGAAAGTCAGCTGTGAGGGACCTCTCAAGAGTACTGAAGAGCGACAATGTCAGGCTGGAGACTAAGGTGCACCTGATCCAGGCTATAGTCTTCACAATTACGTGCTATACATCAGAGAGTTGAACAGTGAGTAGGGATGATAGAAAGAGAATTGATGCCTTTGAGCTGTGGTGCTGAAGAAGAGTGTTGAATATACCATGGACTGCTAAGAGAACAAACAGGTTTGTCCTGGAGAAGGTGAAGCCAGAATGCTCCTTGGAGTCAAGGATTCTGAAGCTTCGTCTGACATATTTTGGGCATGTTGCAAGGAGGGACTGGTCCTTGGAGAGGGACATCATGTTTGGCAGAGTGGAGGGACGGCACAGGAGAGGAAGTCCTTTGATGAGATGGATCGATTTTGTGACGAGTGGTGGGAATGAGTGTGTTTGAGATGGCTAGGTTGGCACTGGATAGAACGGCGTTTAGGGCTCTTGTACATAGGGTCGCTATGAGTCACAAGCGACTCAATGGCACATAACAACAACAACAACAGAGCTAAATGACTATGTTGTGGACTGTCTCAAGAGACAGTGAGCCATTTAAAAGAGCCACCAGATAATGGCAATCACTTGTGTACTTGCAGCTTACTCCGTGTCGAGATTTACACACAAAAATCTAATTCAATTCTCGTTGCAACCAGATGAAGACGACACTATCATCTACAGATGTAGAAAATGAGCCCTGGAGTTTGGGCAGGATGATTTTTTTGCCTACAGTTCCACTACTTATAAGTGGCAAAGTGGGGTTTGAACCAAGGCTGGCTGTGGTCAGAGCTAAAGTTCTGATTCAAAACATTAAACTGCCTTTGATATTCTCTGTTGTTGCTGTTCAAACTCCTTCAGTGGCTCTATGGGAGAAAGCCTTGGCGATCTGCTTCTGCAAAGGATACAGCCTCGCAAGCCCTATGTGTGGTTTTATTCTGTCAAACGGGGTTGCTATGAGTAGCTGTCAACTTGACAGCATCCATCAACAGAAGCAGGGAGTAATACTGGCATCTGAAAGCTTAACCTGTGCATCACCAGGACCCCTTACTGCTTCTCAAAAGTACCTTCTATGCTACAGGAACTGTGCTTTAGATGTTACTTATGACTTCTTGAAATACATGTTACTGCTCACACCTTACAAATTTGGGAACTGAGACTGGGAGGCGTGACTTGCCAGAAATTTCACATAATATAACTCAACAACTCAACTCATAGCCCTCAAGTCAGAACCAACCATAGCTGACCCTCCAGTGGATTTTCTGTAAATCATAAGGGAGGAGATTTCCTAGAATGGCTGGCGGGTTTGAACTGCCATCTTTGACTGATCAGTGCAACGCCCTACAGACAATGCCATATGTTGTTGTTGTTGTGTTGTGTACCATCAAGTCAGAACCAACCCATAGCTAGCCCTCCTGGGGGTTTTCAGAGGCAGTTAAATCAAATGGAAGGAGACTGCCTTTTTTTCTCGTGTGGAGCAGCTAATAGACTTGAACCGTGTGCCTTTGGGATTGCAGCGCACCTTCTTGCCACTAGGCCATCAGAGACAAAGGACAAAGTTTTAATCCAGATAAGTCTGACTCCACTTGGGTGCTAACCAGGCAGAAGCTGGAAAGTCACTGACCAGGGTCTCCTGCAATGGGTGGGAGACTCCTTCATTCTTTCATTCAACAGCCATCTAAGACACAAACTATGTGCCTTGCTAACATCAAAGCTCCTTTCCAACAGGAAGGTTCTATGACTTTTGGAGTCTTGAAATGGGGGCTTGATCCTGGCCTTGTTTTCTGATTGCTAGCATCAGGATGAGGTGGGACTGCAGGCTGACCCCCCTGCCCACCCCCTGGCTACCTTGGCCCTTGTGCAGTACGCCTGCCAGTTGAGCTCTGGATCTCGTAGGACGTCAAGCGCCATGTTGCAGGTCCCAATGGCCATATCCTGCTTTCCTAGGAAGTGGAAGATTTTGGCCAGGCGGTTTAGGATCAGGGGGTGGTCCTTGGCAATCTCGATGGCCTGGGTAAGGAAAGCGGAGAAAAGCAAACCTGGTGGTTAGCCAGCCAGCTGAACAGTGCTTAACCTATACAAATCCTACTTCTGATGAAGTCATGTTACCATAAAGCACTTCTCTCCATTATCCACCACCAAGGGCAGACACAGGAAGGAACTCAACACTCGGGCATACAACCCAGTGCCACTTAACTCCTGAGAGTCCCACTCACCGCTGTACTTCCTGCCATACTCATCAATCATGTGCAGAGACCCCAGGCAACTTCTCCCACTTGTCACCTCCATTTCTCCGAGGGCAGCGAGGCGGAGGAGGCCAGCGCTCCCCTCCACCGCTCCCAGGCTTAGGCAGCATTGTGTTTTTTGTCCGCATCACAACATACTTCTCTGTGGACTGCCTTGTTCTGTGTGCTGCTGCCCCTGATGGTGAACCCTCACTGGGCAGCGGCCGGCCCGCTCCTCTCTATAACCTGGCACACAGCAGGTTCTCAAAGAAGCTGAGCAGAAGGAATGTGCTGGCTAATACGGGCTCAACTCTCTGGACACTCGTGACCCAGAAGGGGTTTTGCATTGGCTTATCGAAGATCTTCCACCATGAAACTGCTCCTTAATGGACCTGCCAGCAAAAACTAAGGGGCGTTCTAAGTGGGGCATTGTGGTAAGTGCACAGGTGAATGGGCATCACAAGGCCTCTGGCTTCTAGGAAAGACTTCAAAACTGAGCGAAGTGTGGAAGCTCCAGTATAAATGAGGTGCCACTAGTTAAACTTGGACAGCACTTTGCCCACTGCCTGCTGTGAGTCTCTCACTAACCGGCAAGGTAGACAGACATTAATGAACTGACAAGAAAACAAAGGTTCCAGGGTCCAAGTGACTTGTCTTAAGTCAGATGTCCTGTAATAGGGCAGAGCTGACAAGGGGACCCCAGCTAAATCCACCTTCTTTCCACTTGGTCACTGGGGTGTGGGAGAAAGGGGACCCCTGTAGAAGGAGAAAGTCAGGAGGCATATTTTGACAATGGTGATCAGATTAGACAAGGAGCCAGAGAAATAAATGGCCAGATTGGCAGAAGGTATTAGTCAAAGAAGAACCACTGCTACTTGTTTTGAATGAAATAAGGATGGAGAGAAAAGTCCAGAGATGGGGCCTTTCCTGGGTGGGGACATGGTAGGGGGAGATACCAGGGGAAAAGCAGAGGTTCTGGAAGGGAAGACCGGGGGTCAGACTCCATCCCACCTGGGAGAGTCGGAGTGGGTGGGGCACAAACCTTGCCGAAGCAATCCAAGGGGTCAGTCCCTGAGTACCCATAGTCGTGGATGCCCAGTGGGGTGGTGGAGAAGGTGTCCTTTCTCTCCAGCAGCATACCAAGGTAGCACCAGGCCAGAGCTGGAGTGAGAAACGGGAGAGGGATTTCAGGGTGAGAGATGGGAGAGGGGTCTCGAGGAAGCCATAGGGCTGTTAGTGTTCATGAAGATAAAGCAAACCCAAACCCAATCCCACTGCCTCCGAGCCATAGCAACCTCACAGGACAGAGTAGAACTGCTCCATGGGGTTTACCAGGATCCAGTTTTATAGAAGCAGATGGCTTCATCTTTATCCCTGTGGTGGACTCGAATGGCTGACCTGGTTAGCAGTTGAACATTTAACCATTATACCACCAAAACTCAACTCAAACTCATTACTGTCAAGTTGGAACTGACACATTGCTGACTCTCCAGCAGGTTTTCAAAAGCTATAAAATCATGTAAGAAGGGCATGCTCATCTGTCTCCCGAGGAGCAACTGGTGGGTTTATGCTGCCTGCCTTTCAGTTGGCAGTGTAACTCCTGGCCCACTAGGCCACCAGAGCTCCACCAGGCTTCTTAAAGGAAACCACCCAAGCCCCCTCCTTAAACTCGTTGTCATCAAGTGAGAAGTAACTCATGGCTGCCCCTCCAGTGAGGTTTTGGACTCTGTAAGGCTCTTGGGAAGAGATTGCCCATCTTTCTCCTGTGGATTCCACCTGCCACAGAGATACCACCTTTGGGTTGACAGTGCAATTCCCTTCCGAGTAAACCAGAGCTCTCTTAAAGGAAAACACAGTGACCCTTTCCTCTAGGGAATGAACTCACTGAAGGTGGTCCAGCCCAGGAACAGAGAGGCAAAGATGGGAAGCTGGGACAGGAATGATTGAATGAAAACATTTTAATGAGTCTCTGTGTTGAGCATGGCACTCAGGTGACCTCACTTCAAGGCACGTGTTTCTCTTCTGACTTCAATTTTTCACCAGCTCTGGTCATTCTTCTCGTTCCTGTTTGAGCTGTGAGGTCCCACTCTTCTCCACTAAAGCCTCCCTAGCATCCAAGTGGGGAGGGGGCAGTGTAAGGAGACAACCCTCAAAAGCTCGCAACAGTGGTTCTTTAGACCTGGTGTATCCACCCTTTCAGTGAGTGAGAGCCTTGTCGTAAACAGACAAATATTAAATAGAGGATGAGCCAGAAAGAGAAACCAAGTCCAAAATAAGGGAGATCGTGAAGAGGTGAGGATAGCAGAGTGGTGACAGGTCCAGGGAGTGGCCATTCTCCCAGCCCTCGTCCCCTGCCCCCATCCTTACCTTGGTGGTGAGGGTCCAAAGACTTGAGGACCTGCCGGAGCAGAGCCAGGGTGCGGTTGAAGGTAGGCAGCCGCTTCTGCTCCTCGCTGCCCAGCTCCAGGGAGATTCCATCTAGCCTAGGGTCAAGAAGGACTTGTGGCTGGTCGGCACCCCCTCCTAGCTGCCCCAGGCTCTTGGCAGAGAGGGAACCTTGGGAAGCTCTTGCCATGGAGATAGGCCCAGTCACCTCTCCCTTCACCCTCCAGGCTGGAGAAACAAGGATGCAGGACACCCTGTCCCTCCCTTCCCACCCACCACCAATAGGCCTGACCTGATGAAGAGTGTTGCCATGGTGAAGTACCAGCCCCTCTTCTCCTCCATGGGGACCTAAAGGAGCAGAGAAGCCGGTAGTGCTCTTCCTAAAGTACTCAAGTCATCCTACAATGATTCTTGTGTCTTCCCTGCATTCTAAGAGGCAACATGCACAGTGGGAAGGGGCACAGACTTGGTCCTACAGCATCCCTGGGCAAGCCACTGCACTTCTCCAGCTACAGAGGGTCTGGGGTGGGGGTAGGGGATAAGCAATGTGAAAGCACCCAGCACAGTGCCCGTCATGGAGCGGGCGTGAAGTACCTTTCCCCACTGCCCTGCTGTCCAAGCTAAGCTCTCCTCCACCTGGCTCCCCACCTGTGTTCTAGACTCCCCAGCCAGCTTCCCACTGTGCTGGTCACCCTCTCTCACGCGCAGCCCCGTCTGCACCCTCACGTAGCCTCTGCCTTTCTGGGAAAGCCCCTTTGGGCATGTTAAGCGAGTCCAGCTCAGCTGCAGCCCAGGACCCCCCTGAACTGCTTTCCGTTATTATTCTTGCCAACCTTGCTGCACATTTAGACTGACTTGGGCACCAGATAAAATATTTATGCCGTTATTTATGGGAGTAGCTGCTCCTGCCTCAGGAAGGAATTTTAATGAAAACCAATAAAACCCCTAGTGCATATCAGCATCTCGGCCTCCGATGCTGGTCCCTCCCTCCACATTCATCTATCGTTAATCTCAAGGCTCCGTTCTGTGCTCACCCCCACCCCCACAGAGGCCTCCTCGGCTCAGGGGCCCCGTCCCTTCACCTCTAATTGCCTACCAGCAACTATGGCAAAGGCATTCCATTCCACAGTGTTTCTGTGTCTGAATCTTGACACAGATTCAGCCCTGTGCCTGTGTGAGCCCTGTGCCTGTTTGGGGTGCCCTGGGGACACAGCAATGACTGAGACCTGCTTGATCCAGATGAGCTCAGAATCTGACGGGAGGAACAGATCTAGGCTTGAGAAGAAAGGTCTGACCAAGCGTGTGCCAGGATCTCTGCATCTATCATCTCACTTAATCTCATGACAAACCATTGGTTTTCAAGGTTGTGTGTGTGACCTTTTGGGAGATCAACAGGCTTGTCTTCTGAGATGCCTTGGGGAAGCTTCAAACCGCCAACCTTTGGCTATTAGTTGAGTGCTTAGCTGTGCCAGCCAAAGACTCTTCCCAATAGCCATACCCACCACTGTTGAACTGATTCTTACTCAAGACAACCCCCATTGGGTTTCTGAGGCTGTAAATCCTTGTAGGAGGATATTGTCCATCTGTGCCAATACTCACGCTGTTGTCACAGTGGACTCCAACTCAGCAACCCTTTGAACAATGGGCCAAATCCTTGCCCTATCTTGTGCCATCTTCACTATCTGCACAAAGGTAATTGTCACTGTGGTAAATCTCAGTTCATCTTTTTTAGGGTCCTCCTCTCTTTCACTGACCCTTTCTACCTTTTCCAGCATAATGTCTTTTTCCAAAGGCTGGTGGCTCCTGACAACATGCCCGAAGTATGTGAGACAAAGCAACCCATGGTGAAGGCCATGAGTGTGGTGAAGATAAGGTTCAGCCGGGGGCTGCTAAAGCCTGGCAGAGAATGTGACATGGAACCCCTGGTATTTGAGGGATGGAGGATGAAGGAGTTTCAATGGCGAGTGTAGGGGAGCTCTGGCGGCATCATCCAGAGGGAGGTGTGCTGCGAACCCCAAAGGCTGTTCCTGTCTGGCGATTCCAACCAAATGTGGGCTCCATGGGAGAAAGTGGGTCAATTTCCTCTTGCACAGTTTACTGCCCTCACAACCCACTGGATGGTCAGCTGAGAGTTGGTTCTGTGAGTTGGACTCTACGGCAAGGAGTTTTGAGTTTTTTAAGGAGGGTTCAGAAGAGACAAGAGACAGGAATGTCAGTGGGAGGCGCCTGTGGGAAGGCCAGCACGGAGCACGAGCACGGGGTGTGAGCACGGAACACAAGCACGGGGTGTGAGCATGGGGTGTGAAGGATGTGGCAGAGCTCCTGCTGCTGAGGAGACTGTTTGCATGCTCCTCCGGAGTCTGGAGAGGAGCTTGTGGCTCAGCCTTCAAAGCAACGGGCATCAGAGTCCACTGAGTGTACTATAGGCGAGGGCAGAGACTGGAACCCAGGTCTGAGCCAGGTGGCCGACAAGGGCCTCACCAACGACATTTCTCAGCCAATAACTTCTGATATGTCTTCTGTGTGGCCCCGGCTGGGGAACAAGGTTAGGAGAGAGATGAGGCAGGGCTTTCCCTTGAGGCCCTAAGAGCCATGATTACAGTTGAAGGAACCCAGGGTTTATGGGAACGAAGAGTTGTCCTACCCAACCAAGGAGTGTCCTCACAGCTCCCCAGAGGGCAGTACTGAGCAGCGGGGCTCAAGGGTATGTCTAAAGCACTCAGGTGGATATTACAGGAAAAGGCATTCCCAACAGAGGGGCCACTGTATCTTGTAGGTGGGAATTTGTGTGTTGGGGCTTCAGCTGGGAAGAGAGCTGGCTGAAGGGAATAGCATAGGTTTCAAGGGTTAAAATGCAGTCTTAAGAAGCAGAGGACATTTGCTAAAGAAAAAGGCTAGGATGAGATGCTGTTTAAGCCTATCTGTGTCATCGCTACAGGACCTAGACTGTAGGAAGGGGAATTGGAACAACTGATTGTGGGTCAGGCTGGCTACAGACCTTAACGTGATGTTAAAGCCTGACCCAGTGAGGGAACACAATTACACAGTGCCTCAAGTTCCCAGCCTGAGTCTATGAGTGATCTATGTGCCAGTTTGTGGTTGACCAGAGTCAAGTGAGATCAAAGCTATTGAGGACCTGGCTTTGTCCACCCACAACCTGAGATATTTCCCTGTGGGGAACAAGGCCTCAGGCTCTGTGGTCCCCACTCTCCACTGCTGTGGGGTTCTGGGTACCTTTCTTACCTCCTTGGGTCTCCAGTATTGGAGAATAAGGTGTTGTCCTTAATTAAGGCTTACTTTCACTCTCTCAGGGCTCTTAGAGCCACCCTCTTATTCTGTGCTCAGGTTGTGAAAAATTCAATGCCATGCTCCAAATCACAATAGTACAGGACAGCTGAGATGTAAACTCTGTGATCGTAACATCAAAATTTATGCACAACATCCAGCTATCTTGATCAATCTCATTATGTACCTTAGGATAGAAAGTAGTGAGGTGAAGTGACTTACCCATTATTAATCACTATTTGTTGTTTTGTGTTGTCCAGTTGCCTGTGACCCATAAAGACCCTATGTACAGCAGCACTGAAGCCTGCCCTGATCTGAGCTAGTCTCACTGACTCCGACACACCTACTCCCATTGCCCCAGTTACTGTATCCATCTCACCTTGGGTCTTCCTCTCCTGGGCTTTCCCTCCACCCTTTCCAGCATGATGTCCTCTCCAAGGACTGGTCCTTCCTGGCTATGTGCCCAAAGAAAGTGAGATGGAGCTTCAAAATCCTAAGCTCCAAGAAGAAACAGTTTCACCCTCTCCAAGACAGACCTGTTTGTTTACTTGGCTGTCCATGGAATGTTCAATTTTCTTCTCCAGTACCACAACCGAAAGGCATCGATTCTTCTTTTTATCCTTATTCATTGTCCAGCTCTCTGATGCATAGCAAGTAATTGTGAAGACCATGGCCTGGATCAGGGGCACTTAGTCTCTAGACTGACATTGTTGCTTCTCAGTTCTCTTGAGAGGTTCCTGACAGCAGATTTTCCCAGGGCAATTTGTTTTCGGATCTCCTGACTGCTGGTGCCAAGAGTGTTGATTGTGGAGCCGAGCAAGCAGTAATTGATAACTTCAATCTCTTCTCTATCTATAGTATCAGGATTTAACACCCATTGGTTTCACAACCACTTTGTTCACAGTTCAATATTCCTCACTAAGCATACAATACCACCACCTGGTGGTCATATATCTGAATTGCAGACACCACTCCTAAATACCAACTTCTTTTCACGTTAAAGATTGCTTTTTTGTTGTTGTTGTTTTTAAAAGCGTTGCCATGTGATATCTGTGTGACACTCCAAACACTGTCTCTCCTAAACTACTCCTTAAAAGTAACATTTTCAAGGCGAGCTCTGGTGGCCTAGTGGCAGGAAACTGCACTGCAATCCCAGAGGTACACGGTTCAAATCCACCAGATGCTCTGCTGAAGAGGGAGGAACAATCGCCTCCTGTACCAGTCAGATCCAATTTGACGGTACACACATAAAATAAATAAATAAAAATTAAAAAAATACATTTAAAAAACAAAGTAACATTTTCAGGGGGATTTCTGGTATTGCAGAAGAAATCAGTGGAGATGGAGAGGAGTTAATGGTATAAACAGATGTAGTCCAAAACCACATAGTTCCTGGGTGTTAACCCTCCATCCCTGTGGTGAAGCTGCTGGAGGCTGTGTAATTCTGGCCCTAACAGGGGCTGTCTCTTTAAAATCCTTCTGACTGTTTCTGAAGCAGCAGCTGAAGCTGTTACCAGGGGCAACCTGGCAAGCCACAATGCGTTAAATTAAATTAAACAGGCCTGTAACTGCCCCCGCCCCTCCTGTCGAAGGGAGGGCATGTTCCACCTCTCTCCTGGAGAATAAAGTTGCTGTGAAACCTCTTATGGCTGCAAGGAATTCAGTCACAGAGTTTATGGCTCCCAGAGGCAAGATGTTTGAAGGCAGCCTGAGAGGAGACTCAGAGGCTTTCTGCTGAGGGCCTGCTTGGCCTGCTTGGCGGTGGCTCTGGGCAGACTCCCAATATTTCTCTTGTTTAATGCTCATGGCAAACCCGTGAGCTACGGGTTCTGGGGTTGAGGAGAGGGCGCTGGTGGGTCCATTTAGAGGGCTCTTCACTTAGGCTGTGGTTTGGCAGCAGCAGATATGTGGAGGAAACTGGACCAGGTCCAGTCACCAGAACATACCCAAAGGTATTACAGACTTTGATGTCAGCTAAAGGTGAGGCTGCAGCGTCGGATTACCCAGTAAGCAAGGTGAACATGGGTTTACTTGTGTTTATTTGCTAATCTGCAGTGGAAAAATGTCACTTTACAAAAAGCCCACATCAACAATTCTACTTCTAGGTATGTTGCTGTTACGTACTAGGAAACCAACTCATAGCTAACCTCCCAGTGAGATTTCAGAGGCAGTTTAATTGCACGGGAGGATCGCTCATCTTTGGGCAGCTGGTGGATTTGAACCACATGCATTTAGGTTGGCAGTTCAACTCTTCAGCACTAAGCCATCAGAGCTCATGCATTTTTTTTTCTCAACCGCACAGCATAAAACCTTTTCTCAGATGTATAGACCCTTACAGGGCGGAGTACTCAGTAAGCAGAGGTAAGCCTGGCCTTACCTGAGTTTACTCATCTGTGTAGTAAACACTTCCGCCACATCTGACTTGTAAATGAGCACAAGTAAGCAGTATTTACCTTGTTTATTGGGTAATCCACCCTGGGTGTGAGTGAGGGGCAGACCTGAGGCAAGGAATTCATAAAATCCCAGACCTTCACTGTTATTTCTCTAATTTTGGAGATGGAGAAACAGGCTCTGAGAAATAAAGAGGCCTGCCTACTTAGTCAGCTCTTAGAAGCATATTCTTACTCACTGCCGTCAGAAGACTCAGACCTGACCCTTCACTGGTGGAGTTGAACCCCTGGAGAAAGGAAGCGTCTGGGTTAGCAGTACAACTTTCTGCAGACTACACCCCCAGAGCTCCCTATCTGAAGCTAGGCCACTCTGATTTCAAGCTCATGCTCTTCCACAATTAACTGCAAGGACCTAGAGCTTGTTCAGCATTTACGATTTCCAAAGTGCTTTCACAGAGACGCTGTCTGAGCCTCAGAACATTCTGCAGAGAGTGTGATGTAAAGTCGCCCTCTTTGCACAGCTAAGAAAACTGGTGAGGTGGTGCCCTCAGACTCATGTGGCTAGTGTGAGAACCTGGACAGCAGCCAGGAAGTGGTGCTTACTATACATTGTGCATAACCCATCTGACTCCCTAAATAACAGTAACGTGTTGTTGTGATTGTGTATCATTAAGCAGGAAGTGACCCATAGCTGACCCTCCAGTGGGCTTTCAGAGGCAGTAAATTACAAAGAAAGAGATTGTCCATTTTCCCTTCCCTTCACACCCCTGCTACCCCCCCAGAGCAGCCGGTGGACTTGAACCGTGTACTTTCAGGATTACACCACAATTTCTTACCACTAGGCCACCAGAACTCCCTAACATGTGCTGCTAGGTACTGTAAAGTTAACTACAACTCACAGTGAATTTATGAACAACAGGTCTGAACCTGAGCCATCTTTGCAATCTCTGATATGCTAGAGTTTATTACTGCAGTCACTGTGTCAGTCCATCTTGTTGAGGGTGTTCCTCTCAATCTTTGCCAGCATGATGTCTTACTCTGAGGACTGGCCCATTCTGACAGCATGCCCAGAGTCTGTGAGATGGAGTTTCACCATCTTTGCCTCTAAGGAGCACCCTGGTTGCATTTCCTCTAAGATGCAGAAACTATTATTATCTCAAGTTTACAAAAAAGGGAACTCTGACAGAGAAGGCCTAGAGCATAGGTCTAGAATAACAGAATTAGAACTGAGGATCCAGCACCTTGGCTCCAGTCATTGATCCTAACCAAGGTAGGCCAGTGATTCTTAAAATTGGGCCCCAGATAGGCAGTGTCAGCTTCGTCTGACAGAAATGTAATCCTTGACCTACAGAATCAGGGGATCAATGTGGATGAGACCAACAACCTGTATTTTCCCAGTCCATTTAATGCATGCTGGAGTTTGCAAACCTCCACATCGACTTTTCCCTATACAATACTGCTCAAAGAAGAGTGAAAAGAGGCTAGCAGATATGTCTCTCCCCCCCCCCCTTTTGTGTGTGTATGTGTGTACAGTCAAATTTGATCTGACTGGTACAAGGGGAGATTGTCCCTCCTTCCCCGGCAGAGCATCTGGTGGATTCAGACGTGTCTCTTTTTAAAGAAATGAAAGTATAAACAAAATTTTATGATTCTTAGGGAAGCCTGGAGATTTGAGTCCTTACAGCTGCACGAGTGACAAAGGTGAGTGACCTAGCAGAACATGTATAGAATCCTAGGCTCAGGACAAAGGAATGAAAACCCTCACTGCTCTCGAGTCGATTCTGACTCACAGCCACCCTCCTGTGGTTTTCCGAGGCTGAACATCTTAACAAGAGGAGACTGCCCATCTTTCTGCCAAAGTACTTCAGGCAGATTCAAGCTGTCAGAGACGCGTGGCCTTTTGGCTAACAATGAAACCAGACTAACTACTATTAAGAGCATCTTATTATAGGAGTTATTAACTCAGGTGGGTACAAAAGTTGATCTTAAGAATTCCATTTAATTTAAAGGTGGCTTCAAAAGAAGGAAATGTGATGGTGGTGGGCCTTAGCTGTTTATTTTATGAAATTTTATGAGATAATCTTTTGTCATACAAACATAATAAATTTGTTTATAAATCTGTGTAGATTCCTGGGTGATGCTCCAAAACGAATCTAAAGATTGGTGGTTTGACCCCACCTAGTGGTAACACGAATCAAAAGTACAATTCTGTGAGTGATAGGATACTATCCATATGAATACAAGGAAGATCTGTTAATACAAGCATTATTCAAATATATGCTCCAACCACTAAGGCCAAAGATGAAGAAATTGAAGACTTTTGCTAACTTTTCAGTCTGAAATTATTCAAACATG
Organism: Elephantulus edwardii; assembly: GCF_000299155.1. Lineage (NCBI taxonomy): Eukaryota > Metazoa > Chordata > Mammalia > Macroscelidea > Macroscelididae > Elephantulus > Elephantulus edwardii. The sequence goes on from NW_006399755.1 coordinate 11,625,909, forward strand.
CAACCAAGATATATTAATAATTGGTGACTGGAATGCAGAAGTTGGAAACAGGGAAGAAGGACTTGTTGTTGTTAGGTGCCATTGAGTCAAGTGCAACTCATAGAGACCCTCTGAATAACACATCTGGACCCTGTCCTATATGTGCCGTCCTCAGCATCTCTGGCACACTTGAGCCCATTGCAGCAATTACGGTGTTAATCCATCTGGTTGAGGGTCTTCCTTTCTTTTTGCCAACCCTCCACCTTCTAAGCATGATGTTCCTCTTCGAAGAATAGTCTCTCCTAGCAACATACCCAGAGTATGGGAGATAAACTTTTCTTATCCTTACCTCCAAGGAGCACTCTGGCTGCACTTTCTCCAAGACATCTCTGTTTGTTCTTCTGGTAGTCTGTGGGACATTCACTACTCTTCACCAACACCATAGCTCAAAGGCATCAATTCTTTTGTCATCCTTATTCATTGTTCAATTCTCAGATGCATAGCAAGTGGTTGGTAAGACCACAGCCTGAATCAGGTGAACCTTAGTCCTCAAACCAACACCAATGTTCCTCAGTAATTTGGAGAGGTCCCTGACTACAGACTTTATCAGTGCTGTATGTCTCCTGAAGAAAAACTGGTAGTTGGACATTACGGACTTGGTAATAGGAATGAGGCTGGACAAGCAATGATTTATTAATTGAAAATACCTTCTTTAAAAATCACAAACGGTGACTATACACATGGACCTCACTTCATGGACTACATAGAAAACAGGCTACATCTGTGGAAAGAGTAGGTGGAGAAGATCACTATCAGAAGTCAAAACAAAGCCAGGGGCTGACAGTGGAGCAGAGCATCAATTACTCATGTACAAGTTCAAGCTTGAGAAGATGAAAAAAAAATTAATGAGAACCAAAATACAACCTTAAGTCTATTTTAACTGAATTTTTTTTTAAAAAAAACATTTTAAAAATAGAGTTGATGCAGTCAACACTAATGACCGAAGGTGAGATGAACTTTTGGATCACATCAAGGACATGAAATAAGCAAAAAGTCATCCGAAGACAGGAAAGCAAGACCAAAATAGATGTTAGGAAAGATTCTGAATCTCTCACTGGCATGTCAACTCATTGCTGTCAAGTTGAAATCAACTCATAACTGACCCTTCAGTGGGTTTTCATAGGCTATAAGTTGCTGAGGATATTGCCCATCTGTCTCCTGCAGAGCAGCTTGTGGAGTCGAACTGCCTGCTTTGGGGTTGGCAGCACAACTATTTACCCACTAGGCTACCAGAGCTTCCGCTACTAGAACACAGGCCAAAACAAAGGGAAGAAATGCTGAAGTATGAGAAATGGATAGAAGGTTGTAAAAGGTAGTTTGAAAATATATTTTAATGAAATATGCAAAGAGCTAGAAAAACACACTTGACATTTCTCAAGCTGAAAAGACTAAAGAACAAATTCAAGCCTTGAATTGTGATACTGAAAGATTCTATGGGCAAAATTTTGAATGATGCAGGAAGCATAAAAAAGAAGCTGGAAGGGCTATACAAGGTCACTATACCAAAAAGAATTGGCTGACACTGAATAATTTCAGGAAGTATTATATGATCAAGAATCAGTGGTAATGAAGGAAGAAACTCAAGGAGCACTGAAGGCACAGACAAAAAATAAGTCCCCAAGAATTGATGGAATACCATTTGAGGTGTTTAAACAAACAGATGCAGCCGTGGATGTGCTCACTAACCTATACCAGGAAATTTGGAAGACAGCTACATGGCCAACTGACTCGAAAGATAAAATATTTGTTACCAATAAAAGAAAAAAGGCAATCCAACTGTGTGGAAATGTTCAAACAATACAACTAATATCACATACAGGTAAAATCTTGCTGAAGATTATTGAAAAATAGTTAGAACTTCCAGAAATTCAAGCTAGATTCAGAAGACACTGTGGGACCAGGGATGCCATTGAGGATGGCAGATGGATCTTGACTGGAAGCAGAGAATATCAGAAAGATACACTTGTGTTTTTTGTTGGCTATGTAAAGAAAGGCATTTGACTATTTTGATCATAACAAATTATGGGTACCGAGAAGAAAGAGAATCCCAGAACACTTAATTGTGCTCATGTGAAATTTATACCTAGACTAAGAAGTAGCTGACTGAAGAGAACAAGGACACAATGCATGGTTTAAAACCAGGAAAGGTGTGCATCAGGGTTGTATCCTTTCTCCATACCTATCCAATCTGTTTGCTGAGCAAGTATTTCAAGAAGCTGGACTATATGAAGAACTGGGATTGAAAGGAGACTCAAATAGCACCTGCATTATGCAGACAACGCAACCTTGCTTGCAGAAAGTAAAGAAGATTTGAATCACTTAGTGCAGAAAATCAAAGACTAAAACTTTCATTGTGGATTACAAGTCAACATCAAGAAAACAAAAATCTTCACCACTGGACCAAAAGGCAACCTCATGATGTTGTTTTTGTTTTGTACCGAGGTGGAACTGACCCATAGCTGACCCTCTGGCGGGTTTTCAGAGGCAGCAATCACACGGGAGGAGATTGCCCTTCCTTCCTCCACAGAGCAGCTGGCGGGTGGAGAAATTATTGACGTTGTAAACAACTTCATTTTACTTGGATCCACAATCAACATCCATAAAGCAGCAGTCAGGAAATGAAAAGACATAGTGCATTGGATAAAAGTGCTATCAGGGACTTCTTTAACGTGCTAATGAGCAAGGAGGTCAGTTTAAAGACTTAAGTATATGTGACCTAAGCCACGGTCCTTCCTATTACTTCCTATGTATCTGAAGGCTAAATAATGTATAAGGATGACAGAAAAAATCGGTAACTTCCAACTGTGGTTAGTGTTGATGGAAGAGTATGGAATATCCCACTGATGGCCAAAAGAACCAAAAAATCTGTCTTGCAGAAAATTCAACCTGGGTGCTCCTTGAAAGCAAATATGGTGAAACTTTGCATCATGTATTTGGGCAAGTTGTCAGGAGGGACCAGTGCTTGAGAAAAAGGCATCATGCTGAGAAAGGTGGAGGGTCAGAGAAAGAGGAGAAGACCGTTAGCAGGATAGATTGTCACAGTGACCGGCTTTTGGCTGGAGCCTGTAGGAGGTTTTGCACATAGTAAGGAGAGGCCAAAGCTCCCATCTATTGTTTATAGCATTGCTACAAGTCGTACATGAGTGGACAACACATAACAACAGTGGCACCACGGAAGAAAAGCCTGGTGATCTACAAGATTACAGCCGAAACCTATGGAGCAATGCTACTCTCCAACACAGGGGTCTTCATGAATCAGAATTGAACTGACGGCAGTGGGCTTGGTTGTTGTGGGGTTTTTTGTTGTTGTTGTTGTTTTTTGTCATACAAATCTGCACACAACCAACTGAACAGGTTATTAAAGAGAACTTGTTTGTTCTTAAGGAAAATATTTGCCCACGGTTTGGACTTTGGCCCTGACAAGAGCTGTTCTCGAAGTTTCAGGGTCAGTTTCTGAGAGCTAACTGACTTCTTTTCCCGAGGGGATGACACAGAGGAAAGAAAATGGGCATTTTTTGTGCGTCCACTACCCACGTCATGGCACTGAGTTCTCACAGCTGCCTTAGAGGAGAACTTGGTCTTTCTCCTTTCACAGGTGAGGAAACAGAGAGGCGGAAAAAGGCCAGGGGCCCAGCCCACAGCCCAGGGTGACAGTGCCAGGATTCAAGTCCAGATCTGTCTCCCTCCCACACCTCTGTTCTTTCCACCTTATCACATGCCCATGAAGGCTGATACAGCAGAAATAAAACTCACAAGGGACAGGCCTCAAGGAATATGCTCTTCCTGCACAGCCGGAATGTCCTCTCTGATGTCACAGGCGACTCCTTCCAGCACACAGAGCCCCACCTCTGCCTTGTCACTCAGGGAGGGAAGACAGCACAGAAAGGCCCAGGAAGCGGCTTCTCCTCTCCACACTGGGTGACTAGTTTTGTCAGGGGTGGAGGGTACCCAAAGCAATGGGACTGGAGTCCTTGCCTCTAAGTCCCTGAGGAGTCCTGGAAAGGCCACTTCCTCAGCCTGGGCCTCAGCTTCTGCATCCATAAATGACATGGGCCCACCAGACTTTTCTATGTCAGAGCTACTAAATGTGACCTAAAAAAGAAAACCAAAGTGTCTGCTGTCAACTCAATTACCATGGCAACCTATGGTGCTACCGAGTGGAACAGATCACTGCCAGGTCTTTCTTTTGCAGTACCCATGGGTGGATTAGAACTTCCAGACTTTGGGTTAGTAGTGAAACACAATCTGCACCATCCAGGGACTCTTCATACAATGGGGGGGCAAGGGTGGGTGGATGTTATGCTATAGAACGAATCACCTATTTAACCCTGACTAGGGAGCAACGGTGTCTCTCTGGAGACTAAGGTGCATTTGATACAGGCCATGGTCTT
>NW_006399755.1:11631396-11668565 GCF_000299155.1 Elephantulus edwardii
TTGGTATATTCAATACTCTTCTCTAGCACCACAGCTCACAGGCATCAAATCTCCTTCTGTCATCCCTAGTCATTGTCCAGCTTTCTGATGAGAGATCCCTAAAGAAAAGAGCTATCTTGGTCTAGTTTTGGGTTCAGATTCAGCTCTTTTGCTTACAGAAGGGTGGGTCTGAGATAGTCTCTTGCCTTGCAATTTGCTTGGCTCTCAAGGTGGGTCCACTCTCTGTTTCACTTGTTCTTCTGTGTCATTTAGTCCATTTTTAACTCATAGCCACCTCATGTGACAGGGTAGGACTATCCCCAGGAGGTTTTTCTAGGCTGTGGTAATGTTGGGCTGCTACTAGAAGGATTAGCAGTTTGCACCCACCATATGCTTTGCAGGAGAAAGATGAGACCACTTCCTCTCCTTAAGATTCACAGCCTTGGAAACAAGTTGGAGAGTCGCTGAGGGTCAGCATCGACTGATGGCAGAGAGTGTGGAATCTCTGCCAGGGGCGATCACCAGGTCTTTTCATCTCGCAGAGGCACTGGTTGGGTTCAAACTGCCCACCTTTCAGTTAGCAGTTGAGCACTTAATCATTGTGCCAGTAGGGCTCCTGCCCTCAACTGCCCTGATCTTTTCTCCTATAACAAAAAAAAAAGGTGGTTGTAGCAGATGATGCCAAAAGTAGATTTGGTTCTGGAGTACTGTGTCTATGCGAAAGCAGAGCTCCAACTCTCCAACTTATAAGGCAAGTGTGAAGCCGAACACTGTGACACTGATGAGTCAAATGTGATAATGGCTACCCATGGTGGACAGTGTTTGGCGGAGCTCCCCGAACAAGCTTGGAAGAAGGAGTGGCATCCACTTCCGTAATAGCTTGCCTCTGGAAACCCTATGAACCTGGAGAAAGGACCAAAGTTATACAGGTGTCCAGATCTTTCGTTCATAAGGTTTCTATGAGTTGCCTACGATTTGACAGCACTTAACAACAACAACAACAACAACAACAATAACCAGAGATAAGCTAGCAGTAGGTTCTTAAAACAAAAGGCACTGATGGGCAAAGGTGCGCAGCCCTCAGACCAACAGAAGGTGCTGGAGTCTATGCAAAGCTATCCTGCTGCCTGGTTTTAATGTCCCATAATCCAGATTGCAGTTCTGGCCCGCCACTCAGAGGTCGTGCAGGCTAGGGCTCCCTAAGCCCTAGTTTTGCTTATCTGTAAAACAGGGCTATTACCAGTTCTGAGTTCTCAGTGTTTTTCAGTGAGGATTGAGTGAGATCATCTTGGTAAAGCACACGTGTGCACAGCACCTGCCTGGACATTTGGCTTCATTCATCGCCGTTCCTAGTTAACCATGTCAGACCACTTGGATTTGAGCGGTGTGTGTACGTCCATGCAAACACAAATGTGTGTGTGGCCTCCGGGTGGTGCCGTTTACATTCAATTACTAACTAAAATATCAGTGGTTTGCACTCACCTGGTGTTGCCAAAGAAACACCTGGTGATCCATTTCCATAAAGATTACAGCCAAGAAAATTCTACCGAGCAATTTTACTCTGCAACATTTGGGGTCACTGGAGGTTGGAACAGATTTGATAGTAAGAGGTTTTTCTTGTGTGTGGGAGGGAGTGCTTGCATTGCAATCACCATGGGAGTAAAAATCCTGCCCATGTTCTCACAAAGGTCGTGATTAAGTATGCAGATGAATTTTTCTTTCTTTAACAAAAATAATGTATTCCCTTACAGTTTAGGAAGCCAGAAGTCTAAATTCAGAGTGTTTGTTGGCTGTAAGGGAGGGCTTTCTCTCAGTGTGTCTTGGTTCTGGAAGTTTCCCAGCACAGGAACCTGGGTCCAAAGCAAGGGATCCACTCCCAGTTCTTCTACTAGATCAGTTCTATGCTTGCCAATCACTGTCCTCAGTAGTCACCCAGGATTCCCTGCGTCCAGGTGCTCCTTTTTCTCCCATGATTAGAAAAGTGGAGTCAGCGAAAGAGAGGAAGACCCTCAGTGAGATGGGTTGACACAGTGACTGCAGCAATGGGCTTATGGGGATTGGAGATGATGAGGATGGCACAGAATAGGTCAGGGCTCAGCTCTGTTATTCACAGGGTTGTTATAAGTCGTTCTCGATTAAAGGGCACTTGACAACAACATGTGTTCTTTCATGTACTTTCTTCTGCTGGCAGGGCTGCTGCTTCCCATCTCTTCTACCTGGATGCCTCCCTGACCTGAAATCACCTTGGCCTCTACCTCAGGCTAGCCTCGTCATATACCAGAGGAAGAGAAGGAGCCCTGAGGGGGGAAGGGACCTGCTCACAGTCCCAGTGAGGTGGGAGCAGGCCTGAGACTTGAACTCAGACTCTGGCTTCCGACTCTGAGGATTTCTCCTCTATGTCACTGCTCTTTCCCAAGGTGGTCTAGGGTCAAGGTAAAGGGGAGAGAAGGAAGGGATGAGAAAGATGTGGGGGAAAACATTTAGAAGGAACATCTTGGGGTCCCCTGTGAGCTTGCTCCTGTCCTCATAATTGGGGGTAGGATGATCACAGCTGCATCCTCTGATGCTCACAGGCTGAGCCTTCCTCGCGACACCCCTTTGAGGGAGCATTACCAGCCCACCCCCCCACCTGACATTCTGCCAGGCTGATCTCAGCATCTCTATTTTGTGGAGGGAGATACAGACACTCACAGAGACTAACTAGCTGGTGGGGCCACCCAGCTCCGGGAAGCGGTGGCTCTTCCCTCATGTGTCTGCACTGCACAGTATAACCCAGTCACCCGGACCTCAGGGCAACTCTGCTTCTGGAGGAAAGGAGGGGAGAAAGTGAGAAGGAAGCAGAGAGAAGAGGGCCTGTGGGAGGCCAAAGAACTACAGCAACGGCAGTTCCTGAGAGCATGGTGAATCTCTGGGTCCCTGGAGCTGGCATCCCCCGAGCACGGTGAATCTCTGGGTCCCTGGAGCTGGCATCCCCTGTGTTGGCAGTGCTCAGAGTTGTGTGTGCCTGTGACAGGGACTCTGAGCTGGCTGGTCAAGCCTTCCAGCCTTTCCAGCCTGCTTCCTCACCCTGCTGGGCGAGGCCATCTATGGGAATATCCACGCCTTTGTTTGCGAGGCTCCCTGCCTGGCCAGCCAGCACTGGCCCCTTCCTGCTTGGCCAGGTGAAATCTGGACAGGGTACACCAGGACACCTGGGGTGATCCGTTTTGGCCTCCCCTGAGCTCTGTACTACTTCTGTGAGAGGAGAATCCAGTACTCTGTGTGTCCTGAGATGTAGAGAAAGGGCAAATACACTGACAACCCAAATGCTGAGCTCAGAGCCTGGGGCTCATGTGGGACAAATGGCTGGCATTGTGATGGCAGCTCTTGTTGTCCCCAGGGCCTGGCCATGAGCAGCAGTGAAAGGGTGTGTGTACATGTACAGGCATGCATGTGTGCATATCTCTGTGTGTACACATGTGTTAGGCTAGTGATGACTGAACGGTCACTGGGTAGAGAAAGGCAGCTCACATTGTTGGTGTCTCATGGCAGCCCCATGTACTGCACAACAGAATGGCCTCTTGCATTTTCTTAGTTGTGATCTTTACAGAAGCAGATTGCCAGGCCTTTATCCCATTAAAACAACAATAATAGGGATTTTAAGACTTGACACCCAATTATTCAACTACTTCTAACAGGGGCCCCAAACTCTTCGTGGTGCCCGGTTTTGTGCTGGTTAATACTGAGTTTGTGTATGTATAGGGTGGGGGTGAGGGCAGGGGACACACAGAGAGAGACCCAAGACAGACACTTCACTAAAGGTGAGAGCGAAGATACTTTGACATGAGCCAGAAGCTGGGGGTGGCTCACAGCCCTGGTGGCATGGAGAGTTACTCACTGGACTGCCAACCACAAGGTCGGTGGTTTGAACTCATCAGTCTCCCTGCAGGAGGAAGATGAGGTAGTGTGTGTTCCTAAAGACTGACAGCTTCAGAAACCCTCTTAGGGCAGAAATTCTATGAGTTGGAATTGATTTAGGGAAAGAGGATTTGGGATAACTCTGTTACAGAATAGCCAAGTGTCACATAGGAGCAAGTGAGAAGAGGGCTAACTCTACTGAGCCACAACCATGCACTGGGCCTGCTCTGGGCCTTCTGTGTCCTCTCACCGAATTCTCACAGCAACCATGTGAGAGAGATGTCAGAACCCCATTTTACAGGCGAGAAAACTGAGGCACAGAGACATGAAGTGACTTGCCTGAAGCCATCGGATGAAGGTGCAATGTGTCCCTTATCTGTTGTCTTTTAAAGTTTATGCTCTAATGTCTACTAAACCAGGGAACTTGCCACCAAGACTCTGTGAGTGTGTGTGAAAGAGTTACAGGGCATGGCAGATAAAAGCATCTTCGTATTTTTAAAATTTGAGAAAGAGGAACAGGAGTGAAGTAAGTCACAAAGGCTCCCACACCTCCACACACACAAACATGCTGCTTCGTTTTGGATCCTGGGCTGAATTAATAGCTTTTAGGATGTTTTATTTACTAACTTTAGTTAGCACAAGAGAGGCTGTTCCTGGCTCTTCTGCAGCTCTTTATCCTTGAAGGCCTAGAGGCTCTTTCGGGCCTGGGACAGTGGCAGCCTGAGAGGATGGGGAAGCTCTTGATCTGGGAGCTCTTGTGAAGTCATCTTGCTCTGTTATTGCTGATCCTCTCCTGCCCCACCACCTCCTCCCTGGCTCAGCCTCTTAACTCCACCTCTTTTCCCAAGTACTAACCCAAAGGTTGCTAGTCTGAACCCACCCGGAAGACGGGCCTAGTGATCTGCCTTTCACTGTCTTGAAGACTCCATGGAACAGCTCTACTCTGCAAACAAGTGGAGTCACCATGAATCAGAGTGGACTTCAGGGTAATGGGGTTATTGTTTCCAATACGTACTTTCAAAGCCTCTGGGACCATTTTTGGTTCTGAAAACAGGATCTGTGGGCTCAAGGCACTCAGAGAAGAGCATCGTACTGCATAGCAGTGGCCTCAGCCAGTTGTAGGCCCATCTCTGACCTCCTTGTCTCCTGTTCTCAGAAGAGGAGTTCCAGAGAGAACAGCTGAGAAAGGCCAGTTTTCTTCTCTCTGTGCATAGGCTTTTAGAGGTAGGGACTTCCTAAGAGAGTCTGGCACGCAGCACCCACGCCCATTATGATTCATATTGATCCTCCATCAGGTTTCTGATGCTGTAAATCTTGAACATGGAGTAGCCGGTAGATTTGAAGTGCCAACCCTGAGGTTAGCAGCCTGTTATGCACTACATTACCAGAGCTCCTTTGGCACATTACAGGTGCATATTAAATGTTAGAGCAAATGGCCCTTTAGACGTGCCAAGCGGTAGCATCACTAGAGAGGAATGAGGATGGAGACCCAAACTGAGTGGCACTGTCAAAGGGGGTAACAACCAAAAGCCGGTCTAGAAAATTTATGTTCAATGTTTCAGCAGAAATACATTTTTTTTTTTAATAAAGTGATTTCTGTAATTAGTTGAAAGTGAGTTCTGATGGTGTAGACAATGAGTTTGAGTTTTTATAGATAAATTTAGTTAAAATAACAAAAACGTTTTTTGGTAGGCCTAGTTCCAAGTCTTTGGAGAAAGATATCATGCTTGGAAGGGCTGAAGGCCAGAAGCAGGAGAGGAAGACTCCGGATGAAATGGATTGACATAGTAACTGGGATAATGAAGGTAGGTGTGTCAGAGACAGTGAGATTGGCTCAGGATAAACCAGGGTTCAGAGCTATTGTGGATAGGGGTTGCTATCAGTCGCAAGCAACTCAATGCAGCACATGACAACAACAGTTGACCTATATCTATACGCCTACAAGGCTAAAATTCTACGCTGAATTGCTTTATGAACTTTTTAAACATTTCCAGTGTACTTCTGTTAGTATTGTCATTATATGTCAGAATATCATTACAATGATATTCTGACTCATATGGTTTTGACTGCTTGCGCTAGAAGCACACACCCTTGTTCAAGGAGTTGGAGTCAGAAAATCAAAAGGGCCAAACTCACTCAGCATTTCTTAAGCTCAAGGAACTGAAGAACAAATTCAAACCCTGAGTTGCTATAATCAAGGATGCTTTGGGCAGAATATGAAATGATCCAGGAAGTATTAAAAGAAGATGGAAAGAATATACTGAGTCACTGTATCAAAAGCAATTGGCAGACATGGAAGAATTTCATGAAACAACATATGAGCAAGAGCCTATGGTGATGGAGAAGTTCAAGCTGCTTTGAAGGAAATAGCAAAAAAATAAGGTCCCGGGAATAGATGGTATCCCAGTTGAGATATTTCAGCTAACAGATTGTGCCCTGGATGTGCTCACCAAGTTGTGCCAAGAAATCTGGAGAACAACCCCTTGGCCAACTGACGGGAAGAATTCTATATTTGTTCCAATCCCAATGAAGGATGACCCAACAGAGTGTGGAAACTATAGAACAGTATCATTAATTTCAGATGCAAGCAAGATTCTACTGAAGATTATTCAAAAACGACTGGAACAGCACATCAGCAGAGAACTTCCAGAAGTCCAGGCTGGGTTTAGAAGGGGTCGTGATACTAGTGATATTGTAGCTAGTGTTAGATGGATCTTAGCTGAAAGCAGGGAATACCAGAGGAATGTATATCTGTGTTTCATTGACTATGCAAAGGCGTTTGACTGTGTGGATCATAACAAACTGTGGCTGACTCTGAGAAGAATGAGAATCCCAGAATACTTGATTGTGCTAATGAGAAATCTATACTTGAACCAAGAGGCAGTAGTCAGAACAGAGCAAGGAAACACTGTATGGTTCAAAATTAGGAAGGGCATACGCCAGGGATGTGTCCTGTTTCCATATCTTTTCAACCTATATGCAGAACAGATTATCTGAGAGGCTGGGCTCTATGAGGAGAAATGTGGGATCAAGATTGGTGGAAAATCTATCAAAAATCTGCGATATGCAGATGACACAACCCTGCTTGCTGAAACTGAGAAGGACCTGAAGCACTTGCTGCAGAGGGTCAAGGACTGCAGCCTCCAATATGGATTGAGGCTCAATGTCAAGAAGACAAAGATTCTCACCACTGGGCCAATTGGCAGTGTCAGGATGGATGGTGAAGAGATTGAGATTGTTCACAGCTTTAGTTTGCTTTGCTCCACAGTCAACACTCTTGGCACCAGTAGCCAGGAAATTAAAGGGCATATTGCCATGGGAAAGTCTGCTGTTAGGGACCTCTCCAAAGTACTAAGGAGCAATGGTGTCTCTCTGGAGACACCCATGGTCTTTGCAATCACTTGTTATACATCAGAGCTGGAAAATGACTAAGGAGGATAGAAGGAGAATTGATGCCTTTGAGCTTTGGTGCTGGAGAAGAGTATTGAGGGTACCATGGACTGCTAGGAAAACAAACAGATTCATCCCGGAAAGGGTTAAACGGTGGCTCCTTGGAGGCAAGGATTCTGAGGCTCCGTCTAACATACTTTGGACATGTTGTAAGAAGGGACCGGTCCTTGGAGAGGGACATCATGCTTGGTATGGTGGAGGGAACAGCACAGGAGGGGAAGGCCCTCTATGAGGTGGATTGATTCAGTGGTTGGGGTAATCGGGATGGGGGTACAATTGGCACAGGACAGAGCAGAGTTTAGGGCTGTTGTACATAGGGTCGCTATGAGTCCCAAGGAACTTGATGCCACATAACAACAACAACAACAACAACAATATATTTACAGTCACTAATTCAGTCAAATATTCCTTTGCTTTCACTACAACATTGATGTCAGTTGTGTTTATGAATGTATAACAATATATTTTTTGAGAATGAAGTGGTAACTAAAGGAGGAGAAAAACTAACCAAACCAAACCAAACCAACTTCCATTCATACTAATAATATTGTAATTCATTGTGGAAAGAATATACAAAATAATTTTGTTGGAGGCAAGGATTGTGAGGCTTCATCTGACGGGAAAGAAGGGACCAGTCCTTGGACAGGGACGACATGCTTGGAAAGGTGAAGGAACAGTGCAAAAGAGGAAGACCCTTGATAAGATGGATTGACTCAGTGACTGGGATAATGAGGATAGATGTGTCAGAGACAATAAAGTTGGCACAGGATAGAGCAGAGTTCAGAGCTGTTGTACATAGGGTCACTATGAGTCACAAGTGACTCGATGGCACATAATAACACAACAACATTCACATGAATAAAATAATAACTTGCTCAGCATGCAGATTAAATAGGTATGGAGACAGAATGCAACTCAGTCACACTCCTTCTTCAATTTTAAACAGTGTTCCTTTGCTTTGTTTGCACAACAGCCTCCCAGTCCAGGTATAGGTTTTGCATGAGCACAATTAAGTGTCCTGGAACTCCCATTCTTCTCAATGTCAGCCACAACTTGTCATGATCCACACAGTCAAACGCCTTTGCATTATCAATAAAACACAAATAGACATTCTTCTTCTATTCCTTACGCTCAGCCAGGATCCATCTGACAACAGCAATAATGTCCCTGGTGCCACGGCCTCTTCTAAATCCTGCTTGAACATCGGGCAGCTCCCTATCTATGTACTGTTCCAGATATTTTTTAATAATCTTCAGCAAGATTTTGCTTGCATGAGATATCATGATAGTGTTCAATAGTTTCCACATTCAGCTGAATTACCTTTCTTGGGAATGAGAATACATATGGACCTCTTCTAATTTGTTGGCCAGAGAGCTGTCCTCCAAATTTACTGGCATAGACTGGTGAGTGTCTCCAAGGCTGAATCTGTTAACTGAAACAATTCAACTGGTATCCCATTCATTTCTAGAACTTTGCTTTTTTGTCAATGCCTTCAATGCAGCTTCCACTTCCATACTCATTACCATTGGTTCCTGTTCATTCTTGAAATTTTCAGTGTCAAATTTTCCAGTGAGCATATTATTTGAGAAGCTGGACTCTATGAAGAGTAATGTGGCATCAGGATTGGAAGGAGACACATCAAAATCTGCATTATGCAGGTGACACAACCTTGCTTGCTAAAAGTGAGAAGGACTTGAAGCACTTATTGCAGAAGATCAAGGAATGCAGCCTTTGCTATGGATTGCATCTCAATCTCAAGAAATCAAAGATTCTTACAACTAGACCCACAGACAGTGTCATGATGGATAGCGAGGACACTGAAACTGTCAATAATTTCATCTTGCTTGGATCCACAATTAACATCCTTGGTACCAGCAGTCAGGAAATAAGAACACACATTTCACTAGGAAAATCTACAGTTAGGGACCTCTCCAAATTACTGAGAAGTAACAATGCCAGTTTGAGGACTAAGGTGCATCTGATTCAGGCCACAGTCTTTCTGATCACTTGCTATGGGGCTGAGACCTGGATAGTGAATAACGATGACAGAAAAAGAATGGATGCCTTTGAGCTGTGATGTTTCAGAAGAACACTGAACATCCCATGGATGGCCAAAAGAACAAACAAATATGTCTCGGAGAGGGTGCAACAGGAGTTCTCTTTGAGCCAAGAATGATGAGGCTTCACCTTATATGCTCTGGGCATGTCCTAACAGGGGCTATTCCTTAGATAAGGACACAATGCTAGGAAGGGTGGAGGTCAGTGAAGGCAAGGAAGACCTTCAGCCAAGGGGGTTGACACGGTGACTGCTGCAATGGGCTCCGTGTGTCAGAAAGTGTGAGGGTGGCACAGGATAGAACAGGGCTCAGATCTTTTGTTCATCAGGTCGCTATGAATCATATACAACTCAATGGCACCAAACAACAACAACAACAGTATTCACATAATCAAAGATATTTTAGAATTAGTAATTTATAACTATTTTTATCACATATTATTTTATGTTTAAAATTGGTCATAAACATTACTCAGTATTCTGTGTGATCTGAGTCAGGAAGGAGTTCCCTGAAGGGGTAGGGGGTGACACCACAAATTCTCCCATTCCCATAGTAGTGACAGACTAGCTGACACTAAACCTAGTGATACCTAGTATTTATTGGTTAGTGGGAGCTTTTACCCCATACTCACTTGGATAATCCCAGTAAACTTGAGGCTGATATCATCCTTATTTAATGTTATGAAGCAGATACCAAGACCAGACAGGAAAAGTCACTTGTCCAAAAATTAAATAGTGACATAATGCCAGAACTCAAACCCAGCCCCCCTGAATGACTACCTATAATGAAGGCATGATTGTGTGCTGGTGGTCCAGTTGGTGACCGTAGCTGCCTTCCAATCTCTTCATTGTGACTGTTTCTTGAGCGTCTGCTTTATACCAGGTATTTTAGCAAAGCAAGATCTCCCCTCTAACCATCACAATAATCCCCAACTCTTTCCTGCCGGTGGTGTGCAGGGCCAACCACAACTGATCTGTCTAGAACGAAGGAGCTATGACAAGTACAAGGGCACAGCACAGACAGCAGCCAGGTCTCAATACCTGAACACATCAGCTTCCTCCTTCGGGCGTCGGGCTGTGTCCTGCTCAGCACTTTCTTAGCTGGCACTGCCCTCTGTGCTGACTGGTGGCAGAAAAGGAGGTGGCTCCTGTCAGGTTCCCAACCCTAATACTCCACCTCCCTCCTGCTTACCTCTTCCAAGAAGAAATCTTCCCCAGTAAATCTCCTGATCATAGGAATGGGTCTTGGAAACCACATGGTACTCTCTCTCACCCCTGTTTCACGAATGTGAAGACCCACAGCTGCCGCTGGGATGAGAATCTGGTCCTCCTGGTTCCTAGCCCAGGGCTCCTGGGTCTCCTTTGTAGTTGTGACCACATTCAACACATATGATGCTAAACTGGGGCCAAAACAGCATCTAGAGCTGGGAGCTCTGGATTTAAAACATGAGGTTGAAAAATAAAAAGAACACTCTAAGATTAGAGTCCTTGTTGGTCACACATGGTGGCTTCATCTACCTACACACAGGAGGATCTCCCAGGCTTTATTGAAAAGAAGCTCTTTATGGAGAGAGGCAGGTCCTGGGCTTTAATATTCCTCAACTCTGTCAAAGCTTTCCAAATACTAACTCATAATAGCATAAGCAAGGAACCCTGGAAGCACAATGGTTAAGCATTTTGCTTGATGACTGAAAGGTTAGCAGTTCAAACCCACTTTGCCACTCTAAGAGAGGAAGACCTGGTGATCTGTTCCTGTAAAAATTCTAGTGTAGAAAACCTTACAAAGTAATTCTAATCTATCACATGGGTGACTGGGTTGAAAATTAACCCCATACCATCTAACAGCATCAACAATGATAAAAATCTAAACCAAGCTACCATTAAGCCATTCCCATCTGAAAGAGACCGTAAAGGAGCTAAGTAGAACTGCTCTGTAGAGTTTCCAAAGCTGTCATTTTTATAGAAGCAGACTGCCACATTTTTCTCCTGAGTTAACACTGCAACCATTCCCATTAGAAGCACAGTGCTTAAGCACTGCACCACATGGCTCTTGACAACAACTAATAGCAACCAAATGAAGAATGTCCCTACTTTACAGATGAGGAAGCTGAGGCTCACAGAGGCTAAGGAGACTTCTCCCTCATGGGAAACACGAGAAAGGAGAAGGGGGCACACATCGAGATTGCAGAGGGATTCTGGCAGAAGGAAGGTGGAGAAGTAGGTCATGTGGAGACGGACTCAAATAACCACCCAAGAGCCTCAGATTTATGTGCTGGGCAGTAGGATGCCATGGAGGACTGTAAGCTGCTGAGGGACATGACCAGCAAGATTAAGCATCTTTGCAAATCCATGTTTATTGTGGCTTTGTTTGCAATAGCAAAGAGCTGGAAAGAACCCAAGCGCCCATCAACAAACGAATGGATAGAGAAGCTCCGGTATAGTCACACAATGGAATACTATGCACCATTGAAAAATAAGGAACTCATGAAATATGTGAAATGGATGACCCTGGAGGACATTATACTGAGTGAAGTATCTCAGTCACAAAAGGACAAATATTGGATTATGGCCACTGTTGTAAAACGGTACTGACATTGGGGTTGAAGGAAGACAGAGAAGGAGAGGGGGAACGATGTATACTGCATTGCAACAGATGAGGGAGAGAGCTGTTTAAAAGGGATATATGTTTGGGTATTATTGTCATGTCAGGAATGAGGGCAGTACAGTGGAGTGGACTTGTGGGGGAGGTATTGCATAACAATGAAAGATTTTTACTTTTCAAGGTGAAGAGTGAATTGAGGGGGGAGGGAGTGGGCAGGGAGAAAAATGCAGCAATGAATGATTGGAAACCCTAAGTCTCTGTAGATTTTCATTGAAATTAATAAAAAAAGTAAATTTTGGGAAAAAAAAAGCACCATGACATTGACAGCAGAACGGCAGATAAGGTGGAAGGATAAGCAGGTAAACGGAAAGGCAAGACCCTATGGAGGAGGGCAAAGACCACGCCGGTCCAGGCAGGAAATGATGGAGACTTGCCTAGCAGAGGGAGGCTGCACAGGAGCCAGACCTCACCGATAGGAGGAGGTTGGGTGGCCAAGACCAGGGGTCTAATAGAAAATACCTAAGGGAAAGTGAGGAAGCAAAGCTGCTGCACAAGTTTTCTGGTGTCATATCTGGTTGTGGCATTAGTGGGGTGCTCAGACACGTGGTCAGATATCAACCTGGAAGATCAAAGGAAGGGGATGAATTGATGAATCTGCAACATTGCGAGAAGAGAGACTTAGGAGGCAGCTAGGAAATGGACCCATCCCTTAGAGCAGGAAAGAGGAGCCTGGTCTACATCTGGGGTGCAGAACAGGAGAGGTACAAAGGGAAGGTAATAGGGAAGCCAAAAGGTCAAGATTTGGAAGATTTTGAGGTGCTGGGATGGAATCCCTACAGACACAAGGGGCCATGACCCCAGACCAGGCGTCACCCACCTGCTTGGCGTAGCCCAAAGCCTTGTCGTAGAGCGCGATGCCCGCTGTCAGCACACGCGCGCGCTCCTCCGCGCTGGCGCAGCCCACATCGAAGCCATGCGCGTAGCCCTGCTCCGCCAGGCAGCGCGCGGCTCGGACGGGGTCCCCGGCGGCCTCTGGGCCAGCAGCCAGCCCCATGAGAGCTGCCAACCGACCGGCACACTCCTCTTCCTCATCCTCCTGCCCCAGCCGCCCGTATACATGCGCCAAGTTGGCCCAGGCGTTGAGGTTCCCCGGGTCGTCGCGGGTGAGCTGGAGGAAGCACTCGCGGGCCTCGGTTAGCTCGTCCAGGTAGAAGGCGAAGACGCCCAGGAGGTGGCGCACGGCGGGCCGGTGCGGGGCCGCCGCCAGCTCCAGCTCCTGTCGCAGGCCTTCCCGTTGTAGCTTCAAGTCCCTTGCGCGGAGCGGAGCTGCTGAGCTAGGCTCGAAGTTTAGCTGCATCTCCAGGTGGAAGTGGCCCGGCAGGTAGTCCAAGTCGTCGATAAGGGCGTCCAGGTCCTCCACTGTGGCCTCTGGCTCCGCCATGGCTGCCCCACGGGCTCCTGGGGCCTTGCCTCGGAGTCTGCGGAGGGCAGTGAATGGAGCCGTCCTGAGTGACCGGCGGCGGGCGAGGGTCAGTGCTGCAGAGGCTCCAGCGGCTGGGCGCCTCCTGGGGATGGGTGGGTACTGACGTACGCTGCAGGAGAGCCCTGTGGGTGTTTCCGCTTTCGCTCTCATCGGCTCTTAGACGACTTTATTGCACAACCAGGTGCTCCAGAAAAACAGCTGTATTATCAAATCAGATGCTCAAACACAACATGTGGCAGAAGGCCTGTCTTCACTCTGCTCAGTAGATAGGAAACTGAGGTTCGCAGGAAAAAGAGGACGTGAAAAAGAGGACGAAATTGGGGGGGGGGCGGGGGGCAAGCCAGGCTTGGTGTGCTGAGTCTAGCTAGGCCCTCCTTCCGTGAGTGCTGCTGCACTCTGTCCACGCCAGCCCCATGACTGGGAGAGGTGGAACTGGTCCTTCCCTCGCTGTTCCTCCGGGTTCTTTTTCCTTACGAATTTTCTGCCACTTCCCTTACTTTTTCCCTTAACCATTACTTAAATAGGCTTTCCCTGCGGGGATTTCTCTTGCCTCATCTCTACTAAGCACTGGGCCACTGTGGAGAGATTATGGGCAGCTCCTCTGGCTGCCTCTAATCCCCGTTCTCCATCTCTAATCAAGTGTGACCTTGGTCCAGTCACTTCATCTTCTGTGCCTCGGTTTCTGCCTGCCTAAGATGAACATGACAATCTCTCCCGTAGGGGTACAGGAGATACTAGGGGCGACCTGGTAATTGTGGACTCCCACACCACTCTTGGCCCCTTCTTACTTTTGCCTGTCTTTCCCCTAGGACTGGATTTAACCTCTAACCTGAAGGCTTGTGTCTTGATGTAAGGACTCGTGCTGCCAAAGCAAAGGTGTGTGTGGTTTCAATCCACCAGCTGCTCTGCGGGAGAATAATGGACGATCTCCTCCTTTAACATTTACTGCCTCTGAAAACCCACTGGAGGGTCAGCTCTGACTCAGTCATACACAACCACACTCCTCATTCCACCTAAGATTGGCTTCTGGAGATGCATGCAAAACAGATCAACATCTTCAAAAGGAAATAACAATTAGTCAACTTAGAAAAAAGATTTTACTTGAATTGTAAAAATGCAAATGAACACAATATTCTGGTACCATTTTTCACCTGTGTATTAAAAAAAATTAACACTTTTTTAGATGAAAAATTGCCAGTGAAAATTGCTGGTGATAATGAGATGAAATCCAAGTTTTTCCTGGCTTGAGAGAGGCATAAATGGACTCCGAGAAAGCTTGGCTTTTGTTCAGACTGACTCTTAGATAAAGAAGATGTGTGTGAGAGGTTTAAGTGGGAGTA
The DNA here is from genome assembly GCF_000299155.1 of Elephantulus edwardii. Classification (NCBI taxonomy): domain Eukaryota; kingdom Metazoa; phylum Chordata; class Mammalia; order Macroscelidea; family Macroscelididae; genus Elephantulus; species Elephantulus edwardii. The sequence continues at coordinate 11,646,204 of NW_006399755.1, forward strand.
TTCCAGCAAAGGGGGGAAGGCATGTGAGAAGACCTGGAGATTCAGCAGTACCCTGTGTGGTGGGACTGGAGGTTTCAGCACGATAGAGAGTGACAGAAGGAATGGAGGGCTGAAGGCAGAGACTGCACCGGAGAAGCGGAAATCCTGACTGAGAAGCTTCGCTTAACTCTCTTGACTTAACAGATGGCTTTGGAGGTTAGGTGGGTTAGACACTCTTAAAACCACTGAGTTCCTAAATCTAATTATGAGTCCCATATCCACAGGGTAACCGCATACCTCAGAATGAGACCAGGACAAGTTACTCTCCCTGTCTCAGCCTTAGTTTTCGCTTCTGTAGTAGAATGGGGGCAGGACGGGGGTCATAATAGGGCCACTGGAGAGAATGAAAGAGTTATGCTAAGGAAATGATTGAGACAGAAAGGCTTTGGGAAGACTAGGACTGGCGGCTTTGCTGTGGGCCTAACTCACGCCAGCCTGCTCTGGCCTGCCTGGCAGCCAGGATTCCCAGCCGAGGGGTTCCTGGCCTGAACTCTGTGGTCACTCTTCCATCAGTTCTGCAGCCTGGAGACTCAGGCCAGGAGAGAAGGAGCAATGTAAGTGGGTGTGGGCCACACTAATAATTCAATGTGTACACATCTACAACTCACTGACACCACAAAACAGCTCCTACAGGAAGCCACAACCAAACATCAATGTCAGCAACAAGGAAATGAAAGTCCAGAGATTGGTGGTAATGTGCCCAAGGCCATCTGTTAGGACGTAGCAGTGCAAAAGTTCAAGTATAGGTGAGTGTCTTTGAGAATTTACTTATTATGGGGAAGTTGGACTAGATTAAATTACTTATCTGCCATTCAACCAATTCAGCGTTTATTGAGCATTAATATGTCAGGCACTATACCCTGGACACACACACACACACACACACTCTCACATGGAGAGAGAATTAGACATAATGCTTACTCTTGGTTATTGTAAGAGTACTGGAAATTACTTTTCTTTGATAACTTACTATGTGCCAAAAATACAGACTTGAAGGGAACTCTGGTAGCCTAGTGGCAAGAAGCTGCACTGCAATCCCGAAGGTTTGCGGTTTGAATCCACCAGATGCTCCGCTGGAGAAGGAAGGGTAGTCTCCTCCAGTGCCAGTTGGATCTGATTTGATGATACACACACAACAGAAAGAAAAAAAAATACAGACTTGGTGATAGAGTTGAGGCAGGAGATGAAATGATAGAATTTTGTACCTTTTTGGTAGCATCCTTGGGCAGGCATGAACCACATAAACACCTATTATTAAAAAAATGGCAAAAAGAATATATGATTAGGTGTTATATGTATGACAATCTGAAACAATGGATGCATTGTGGGGTGGGCTGAGGGAGAGAGAGGGAGAAGAAAATGTGCAACAAAGAATAAAATTTTTTTAAAAAAATATCTGCATACAGTAAAACAAAAAGCCACCCCAAACTCACTCTCTCTCTCTCTCTCTCTCTGTGTATGTGTAGTTTAGTGTGAAATGAATGTGCTCTGTAAACTTAAACCCAAGCCATAGTAAATACTAAACAAACAAGTCACAAATAGCAACTATATGCATGGACTTCATTTGATGGACAATATGGGAATCAGATTGATTATATCTGTGGAAAAAATCATTGGAGAAGCTCAGTATCAGCTGTAAAAACCAGGCCACATGCTGACTGTGAAATAGACCATCAACTACTCATGTGCAAGTTCAATTTGCTTTTAGAAGAAGCTAAAGAAAATTAAACAAATCCAGAAAAACAAAAATATGACCTTGAGTCTATCCTACTTGAATTTAAAAATCACCTCAAGAACAGGTTTGAGGCCTTGAACACTAATGAATGAAGACCAGAGGAGCTGTGGGATGATACCAAGAATATCATACATGCTTTTCCTGTGAGTGGCCTCAGGTGATCTACCCAAATGGTTCGCTACTCGACCCAGAAAAATCACACAAAATCATGCAAATCAAGGGGCTCAAATCTCTGGGTTCATTTTAAGAACACCCAGAAAACTGCTCAGGCTACCAAGGGTATGCATATCCAGAAGACCACCAAGTATTTGAAAGATGTCACTTTGCAGAAGCTGTTTGTCCCATTCTGGTGTCACAATGGTAGAGTTAGTAGGTGTGCCCAGACCAATGAATGTGGTTAGGTACAGGGTTGGTGGCCCAAAGAGTGCTCAGGTTTTGGTGAATATGCTTAAAAAAAATAGAGTAATGCTGAACTTAAGGGTTTAGGTGTTATTTCTCTGGTCACTGAGCACATCCAGGTGAACAAAGCTCCCAAGGTATGTCACCACATTTACAGAGCTCATGGTCAGATTAGCCCTTACATGAGCTCCCCCTCCCATATTGAGATGATCCTTACTGACAAGTAACAGACTGTTCCTAAACCAGAAGAGGAGGTTGCCCAGAAGAAATTGGAGAAACAAAAAAAATTATGGCTCAGGAGTAAATAATGCAGCATTAAATAATATTAAAAATAAAAAAGAATAGCATCTATGAAGAAAGAAAAAAGTCATTATAGAGACAGAGGAGGAATGCCAGGGAGTCAAAACAAAGGGAAGGAATGAGGAAGTAAAGAGTTGAACGGGGGATTTCACAGGGTAGCTTGCAAAGACAAAGCGAAGTATGATAACGAAATACACAAAGAGTTGGACTCAGAAAGTAAAAATGGAAGAACTTCTCAGGCTGAAGGGACTAAAGCTGTGAGTTGGAATACATAAGGATGCTTTAGGCAATATATTGAGTGGTCTAGAAAGCATCTAAAAGAGATAGGAATAGTACACAGAGTCATTGTACCAAAAAAAATTGTCTGACACAGAACTTTTTCAAGAAGTATCATATACCCAAGAACCAACCATGATTAAGGAGGAAGTTCAAGCTACTCTGAAGGAATTGGCCAAAAATAAGGCCCCACAAATTGACCGGAATACCAATTTAGATATTTCAACAAATAGGTGCAGCCTCAGATGTGCTCACCAGGTTGTGTCAGGAAATCTGGAGGACAGACTGACTGGAAGAGATTCATATATTTATTCCCACTCCCCAAAACGGTGTGGAAATTATAAAACAATATCACATGCAAGCTAAATCTTGCTGAAGATTATAAAAAAAAAAAAAAAAAAAAAAAAAAAAAAAGCTAGAACAGAACACAGAACAGTTACAGAGAACTGCCAGAAATACAAACTGGGTTTAGAAGACGCCTGTGGCACTAGGGATATCATTGCTGATGTCAGATGCATCATGTTCGAAAGTAGACAGTACCAGGGCTATGTTTTATCGACTATGTAAAAGTATTTGACTGTGTAGATCATAACAAATAGTGGCTAATGCTGAAGATGACAGGTACTGGTGGGAGGCAAAGGCATGGAGAGAAGAGAGCTGACCATGCCGTCTGGTGAGGAAATATATCCTCCTTTCTTTGCCTGGCCAAGTAGGTGTGTTTCAATGTTAAGTTTGAGATTCTCTTTCTTCAGGAAATCTGCCCTGCTTTGTGCATCTTTCCTTTCACACAGGTTCTGTGAGCATTGTTCCCTTCATTTAGTCTTTAAGAAAAGAGATGAATCACTCTGGGTCCCAGGCACCCTACATAGTGCCTGCCCAGAGTGGGTGTCAGGGGAGAAAATAGGTGTCTGGACATGATGACTGCAGTCAGGTCTCTGCAATGTGCTTCCTTCTTCCTCTCTTTTCTCCCTTAAGTGGTGCAGACCACATAGATACTCTTCTTTGCTAAAGTTTTGCCTTTTCCGAGGTCCTCAGCTTTCCCATCAGCAAAGGATGGACATTTAAGAAGCATCGGCTGAACCTTCGTTCTGCCAGGCCCCAGGCTGGGTGGTGGGATAAAGCTGGAAACCAGACGACAGTTCAACAAATGACTCTCAAATCCGACCACATGGCATGCATATTAAACACCAGGAGGGGTCATCGCATCTGCAGGCGCCAGGGAAGGCTGTCTAGGAAGGCAGCGCTGAGCATGCTTTAGAATGAAAGAGTCAGAGAGAGCGCAGAATGCGGGCGGAGGCGCGCGCAGTTCTCTGTGGAATGTAAGGTCTGGGTTGCCATGGCAGCGGCTGCGCCCAGCACCCGGAGCCAAGGAGGAGCCCAGGAGTGAGAGGCGGGGCTCCGTCACACCTTGAGGACTTGGGAGGCCTGGCGCCATGGCCTGCAAGTGGTTCAGCGGGGCCCCTTTCGGGGTTCAGAGCGCCAGGTGGGGGAAGGCTGGGGGCTGGAGCGGCCGATGTGAGTCCTGGGAGACCCTGGAGGCCCACTGTACACCTTAAACAAACTCATTCTCAAACAAAGGTTGGGACTTCCCTTCTTTGACTCAAACCTTTACACTTCTCTGTGTAAAGTTCTTTACCATTGTAAAATTGTTCAAAGTCATTAGAAGCACGTCATACTATGCACTAGGTTCAAAGAAGCCAAATGGTCACACTCCCTCACAAGTCTGGGACTTCAATCAATTGTTTTACTTCAAGTACACATTCAAAATACAAGCAAGAAAACACCTACTATGTGTCAGGCACTGTTCTAGGATCAGGGATGACACAGCGAACTAACAGGAGAAGAGCTCTTTACTTGTGGAATTTTCCCCCTTTGAGGGAGGAGAGTGGCTGGATGGATAAGAAACTGAAAGGAAGCATGGGAAATGCTGCCCATGAGCAGCAGAGAGGGAAATGGAGTTGGGAGAAGGAACTGAAGAATATGGTGGGGCCTGGGGGTAGGAGTGAGGTTATACTGAAAAAATGACTTTGGAGCAAAGACTTTGGGGACACTGGTAGGGAATATTTAAGTAAATGGAATCAACAGGGGCAAAGACCCTGAGGTGGGGGGCAGCCTGGATATGTTCAAAGCCACTGAAGAAACCCTGCTCATCTTTCATGGGTCTGCTCCAAAGTCCCCCTTCCCTGGGAAGCCCAGGAATGCTCAAGCAAGTGTCTGGGTGGCAGCAACACCCTTACTGGCCTTCCACTTCCTGACAGGTTTGATGTTTCTGCTGTTCATCCCAACCGGAAGAAGTTTAGCACCTTCACTGAGGCCCCATACTCCAGACATTACTCCGTGGGCGTGGTAAGTTGGGAGAGGCAGCCTTAGCCACTCATCCTCTGTGTGTTCCTACTGTGGTGGGCAACCTCTGCTCCTACTTCCAGAGCTCTGAGCTCTATGAGAGGGATGTGACCACTGCCCACAGCACAGAGTATGATGCAGAACGTGGATCAGTGAATTAAGTATAAGCTTAGTATACAGGGAACTGTAGAAGCACCTTGAAAGAAAGGCCTGGTGATCAGCTTCCATAAGCATCATAGCCAAGAAAACCCTGCGTTGCTGTTGTGTACCATAGAGTTGGACTTGACCCATAGCTGACTCTCTAGTGGGTTTTCAGAAGCAGTTAATCACAAGGAAAGAGATTGTCCATCTTTCTCCTACGGATTATTCTTTGACTCTTGGGGTTACAGGGTGAAGAGTGTTGAGTTTGGAACCTCGGAGAGCTGGATTCCATTCCTAACACTACCTTCCACTCATTAGCTGGGGCTTTTGAACAAGTTGTTCTCAATGAATGGGGTTAATAGCAGAGACTTTCTAATGCTGCCCCAGGACTAAAGGAGGGAATATGAGTAATAAAAAGCCTGGCAAAGTATAACAGTTGCCTGAGTGAGAGGAGGATGTCATGGTTAGGTGCCAGGTCCCTTGATGCCAGGCCTGCTGTTGGGGAGGACAGAGAAAAGGCACTGTTTGTTTCTCTACCTTTGGGTGGGGAAGGGGCTGGGGATAGCTTGCTTTGTGGGTGACTTGGATTTGTAAGGCTTATGTGCCTCTGACTTCTCTCTGACTCAGTCCCACATAGGACCTGGGACCTACAGCTCCAAGGAGACATGCTTCAGCAATAAGAAACTGAGCAAGGAGGTGGACACAGGCTGGGCCAAGGCCCAGGAAGCCACCCGGCTGACACAGCTGCCCCACTTCCAATACCAGGCCCTCATGAAAGAGAAGCAGATGCAGGTAAGGCCCTAGCTCACGGTCCTTGCTCCTTTGTGTGCCAGGCCCCTGGCCGCTGGTGACTACTTCAAATGTGGCTTCCGGATCAGGTGGAACGCAACCTCGAGTGAATACCATTGTCCCTGCCTGTTAATCTCCTTCCTGTGTGGACCTTCCAAAGTTTAGTTTAACTTCCAATCTCCCTTCTCTTGGGGCAGAAGGAAAAGCTGGGGCCTGGCTCCTACAACTTCAAAGACTTCTTGGAACTGTTGAAACAGAAGCCAAGCAGCACTCGGGGACTGCTCAGTTCTGGGGAGGTCCGCTTCCGAGGAGTCATTGGGGTAGGTGTTCTCATGTATTTTTGCAAACCCCAACTCTCTGTAGAGCATTCAGCCTGGGTGGTGTTTTGTTTTGTTTTTTTTTATCCGTCTCTTCTCCAGGTTTGCCCAGGCTGTCCTTAGGGACCCTGTTGTCCTCTCTGCTATCCAATGTCTTCAACTTTAGCCTACCTGTTATATATTCCTGTATCTGTCTTCCTCACCAAGTGGGGAGCTTCCTGCAGCCAGCAACAGGCCTGATTGATCTTTGGGTTCCTAGAAGTGCCTGGCACATAGTAGGTGTCCAACAGATTCAACCATGTATATATCCATATAGACTTCCACCCATCCAGCTTTTCATCCAAGTAATGATTGAGCACCTACCAAATGCCGTACATTGTAGACCCTGGGAATCCAATGACGAAAAGGTCTGTACTCTGGTGGTATCAGAGACTTGGGGTGTCTGGGGGAGACCATTCCAGGCAGCAGGAAAAGCAAAGGTTAACTTAAAACGTAGGAAGCCAGTATGGCTGGAGAAGAGTGGGCAGGACTTGGAGGAATATAAGGGGCAGAGGAGTGAGTGGCTGGGTCATGAGGAGCTTGTTGCCAAGGCAGGCGGCAGTGGAGGGTTTGGGTTTTAACCTTTTTTTTTTTAGAAGAGCACCCTGGTTGTGAAGGTGAGGCTTGGGGTGGCAGGCACATTGTAGGCACACAGGAAGTATTTAGGGATGAAATGAGCACATATATGCTTGCTAAGTGCCACGTCTCCACCACATTTTAATTCTTTACAATGGATCCAGAAGAGGACCTAGAGGCTCAGAGAGGGAAAGAACTTGCGTGGGGTGCACAGCTGACAGGGAGAGAATTGGGATTGACCATGGGACTGTCCAGCCCCAAAGCCAAGACCTTCCCCCTATACGTGGTGGTGGTGGTGGTGTCAGAGACTAGTGCAGCCACTGTGAAACCGTCATGGAAAACTGTCATGGAGACTGGAAACCACTGTTTCCAACTGGAGGTTGGCAACTACTCCTTATTGATTCAAAGGACAAGTGGAAGCACTTTCAGGTGGATGCCTAAAGGCATTTAAAGAGAAGTCATCACCTTCTAGCCTAAAGTAATAGTGGTGGACACTAACACAGCACTCACCGCATGCCACACCGTTCCACTTAGTCCTCACAACAGCTCTATGAAGAGGGCATAATTATTACCTCTATTTAAAAGTGGGAGGGGAAAAAAGTGGGAGGAAAGCTGGTGCCCAAAAAGGTGAAGTCACCATCCATGGTCACAGGGCTGGCAAGGTGTCCACTTTACCCACAGGCTTGGCTTCATTTACTCTCGATTTTTGTTCCTGGACTGTGTGTGGTTGATGGGGTTGGATAACAGGTTCATCTAACGGCAGAGGTGGTAGAGACAAGGCTGAAGCTGCCTGTTTCCTTTCCGTGGCCCCAGTCCTCAGTTTCGGAATGTCTAGGAGTGTTTGTTGAGTGTGCAAGAGTGAGTGGTGAAGTGAAGCTTGAACATTGCGTGTGTGTGTGGGGGGGTGAAAATGCCAAGGCTTGTTCCTGCATCTGGGCTGCTCCTCTTCCTTTGGGCTCCACATTTGCTGCTGCAGGGACCATGGCTAGGCCTCTCCCCTATAATCAGCGCTGGGCAGGTGAAGGAGTCAAATGAAAGAGCGGGGCCGGCAGCCTTGGGAGCTCATGATCCAAGGCCCATCTTTCTTAGTTTCATCCTGTCTGGAGATATGGACTGAAAACCAGGAGGCCTCTGAGTCTCTGGGAACCCACTGTACCCCCATCACTGCAGCTCTGTAAACACCACCAGTGCAGAAAGCATTGACCACTCTTCACGTGCTTCCTGGTGCTGATACCAAAACTTCAGGCACCTGGGGTGGAGCAGGAAGCCTTCTCTGGGGAGAACACAGCTATCACAGCCCGAGGAAGTCTCCCAGTAGCCCTGGCAAATGCAGTGTTGACTTGTCTGGTTTCGGAACTTCGTCCTTTGATGGCAGTCAGTGCTGCCCCCCACCTTCCTCCCTCTGCACTTTTACCTCCACCCTAAAAGTCTCCCAAACGCGTTGCCATCAAGTTGATTCCAACTCATAGTGACTGTCTAGGACAGAGTAGAACTACCCTGTAGGGATTCTAAGCTGTAAACTTTAACTGGAGTAGGCTGCCATATCATACTCCTGCAACCATCTCTTGTGTTTGAAACACCAACCTTTTTCTTAGTAGCTGAGTACTTTAACGTTTACGCCCCCAGAGCTTTAAAAATCCCGAAGTACCCCCAACACATGCACACACCCCCACACAAACACACATGGGCACGCATACATGTGCTGTGCTTGCACAGACACACACGTTTCCTCTTCCTTCTACCTCCTCCACATCCACTAGTCATCCAGGTGGTTCATGTTTTCGCCTTCTACATCCCTCTTTTAGCCCAACCCAGGGCTCTGAGCCAGGTGCAATTACTAGGGGCTCAGAAAGATGTTGAGTCTGGGAGTGAAAGCCTAGTGCTGCCCCTTTGCAGAGGTGAGTTTACTTACTTCTCAGTGACTCTGTTTCTCTGTTAATACCAAGTTTTTTTGCATGGTCCCAGCACATTGTGCTTGAAAAAAATCGAGGGGCAAGTACCAGAAAGGAAGATCCTTGGTAACAGTAACTGCATCAGTGGGCACAGCAGAGATTGTGGGGGCGGTGAAGTGTTTCATTCTGTTGTACACAAGGTCGCTGTTAGTGGGAGCTGACTCCATGACACCTAACAACAGCAGGAGATAAATGGCTAATACATTCAGCGGGGTTGCTGGCTTAAAAGTTCAAAGTTTGAGTCCACCCAGGGATGCCTCTGAGGAAAGGCCTGGTGATGTACTTAAAAAAAAAAGGAACCAAACCAAACCAACAAACAAAAAAAACCCAACACACCAGCCATTGTAATTCCTGTGGAACAGAGAGTTCTACTCTAATGCACATGGGACTGCTATAGTTGTCATTTTGGTAACTAGCTATCGGTTAATTTTCCCCTTGTGTTTCTGCCAGGGTTAAGATGCGTAGGCTTGTAAAATACTTGACACACAGTGCAGGGATCCAGCTTCCCCCTGCGGTGTTTTCGCCACATGCCCCTGGGCACTCTCAGCCCTGAAAAGAGGCAATGCATATTTTTAACTTCCCAGGGTGGACTCCCTGCAACTCCTCCCACTGGGTTCCAGGTCAACCTCTTTAGACTGCTTTCCCAGGGCCAAATTCCAGGGGCCAGAGGTGGGTAGGACCAAGCTGTCTGCGGATCAGTAGTGACCTCGTGTGGCTAAAAGGTGCAGGGCAGCAGGCTCCCTACCTAAATCCACACTCACCCACATACGTTATAGAATGAGCTCTTCCCATTCAAGGCCACACTTCTAACTCTAGCAGTTGAGGTCGCAGATGATGATTCCACCCACAATTCTCAGCCTTCATACCTCTTCCTGCCCCTAGCTTAGCATGTGCCTGTGGTCACCATACAGGGGCCCTGATGACACAGTGGTCACTGCTAACTGAAAGACTTGCATTTCAACCCACCAGCTGCTCTCAGGAGAGAGATGTAGCAATCTTCTTCCATAAGAATATAGCTGTAGAAACCCTTTGAGGCATTTTATAGGGCCGCCATGAGTCGGCATTGACTTAATGGCAGTGGGGTTTTGTGGTCAATGCATGCTTGACATTGTGCAAGGGGCTTTGCAGACATGACATCATTTAACTTGATCCTCATTATCCTGGGGCAAAGTGCTACAATTATCTTGCTACTAATGTGGTGTCTCTGGCTCAGCAGCAGTAAGCAACAAGCATAAAGCTCAGCTCAGAATTGGAACTCAGATCTGTCCACAGCACAGTGAGAAAGTCATTCTTGCATAGGCAGCTCTGTGATGCTGGGTGTAAGGGATGGAATTGGCTGAGAAAATGCAAGCGATAATCTGAGGTTGATGGGAAAGGAAGCCTTCTTTGAGCTGACTTTATAAATACATCCAAGACAATAAAGACAAGAAAGGCATTCCCGCTGGCAGTAACAGCATGAACAAGTAAAGGAAAGAGGATGGACAGAATGGCTTGTGTTTGGGGACAAGGACGTTGATTGAAGTGCCGGTTGGAGGAAGGGAGCATTGGGAGATAAGCTAGAGAAGCCAGGGCGTCCCAGGGAAGAGTCCGAACTTGGAAATAAATATCTGGGCGGTGGTGGTGGCTCCCAGGCAACAATGCAGAGATCCCAAAGTTCTACACCCCTCCTTGAAATGAGGGTTCCGTGTATCTCTACCTGGCTCAGGAGAAGAACTAATAGCCTTTATGTTACCCCCATCTTCCAAACCCTCTCTGCAGAACTGCTATCCAGGTCCTGGGCATTATGGCGAGAAGGGCAACCCATACATGAGACTGGAGAGGAAGGCGTGGAAACGCTCCCATTCCGAGGGCCTCATGTGCAGGATGGCCAACAAGCCACTCCCCTTGACTCATCAGGTATCTCCCCGACCTGGTGAGGGCTTGTCAGCCCTCCATCACCGTCCCAGAGTGGGGATTCCAAGTGGGGAGACCTAGGTTCTGAGAAGGCAGTGAGCTTGCCTCACTCGGCAGCTCTCCTGAAGGGTCTGTCTGCTCTGCTTTTATCCAGGGAAGTGGTCTGGGACCAGGGACCTACTTCTTAAAGAGTGGCATTGAGATGTACCTGGCACAAAGAGTCGGTACCCGAGGCCCTTATGACACTTTCACAGGAGACCGGAGCAAGCCCCAGCCTTATGGACATTACTCTGTACAGGTATGTTGGACAAGGTGCTGGGGTGGCGAGGGGTCCCTCCCCAGCGGGACAACAGGGCTTTCTGTTCAATGTCAAGAGCAACTGGTATTTACTAGCTCTTTCTTCTGTGAAGGAACTGAGGTTGGTCACACAGTTGACTAGGGGCACAGCTGAGGTAGATATCTTAGGGAGTCCATCTTCTCCACGTGGTACCTTTCTTGCACTGCTTAGGGGTGCAGATGTCCTGTAGTGCCAGGACTGGGTAGGGGCCTAAACAAAACAGCGCTGGGTGTCCTACCACGTTGGAAATGTTGTCCAGACATCATGAACCCAGCTCAAGTGGCTAACCAGAGACAGCGCTCCATTAATGAAGCAGAGACATTCTAGAGGGGAAACTGAGGTAGGATTTTAGCCTAATGTTGCTTTCTTCCCTTTCTTCCTTTCATCTCATGGCTTTGCTTTATTCATGCTCTATTGAAATGAAGTATTTGTTTTGCTTGAGAGTTTGTGGTTGGTTTTTGTTGGTTGGTTTTTTTTGTTTTGTTGTTTTTTTTTTGTTTCCGTTACACATTCACTGGAGCTCTGGAGGTGTAGTTTGTAGGGAGTAGCACTGGTATCCCCAAGGCCATGCCTCCTGTTGGTTCAAATCTACCATTGACTCTGAGGGAGAAAGATAGGCAATTATCTACTGCGCAATTTACAGTCCCGAGACCCATTGGAGGGTCAGCAAGGTAGGTTCTGACGCCACAGCAACAAGCTTGAGGGTTGTTTTCTTTTGAGAGTTGTATGCGTTCAGTTGGAGCACTTTGGTGGCACTCATGGTTTAAGCACTTGACTATTGACCCACATGAGGTGTCTTGGAAGAAAGGCCTGGTGATCTGCTCTTAAAAGATCTCAGCTTTGGAGGACTTGTGGACTGTGCCTGTACGCTGCACACATGGGGTCACTATGAGTTTTCATCAACTGGAGGGCTGCTGGTTACGTATTCAGTGAGTGGGCCTGATTAGACCAGGTGATGGCCTAAGGAACACAGTTATTAATAAGATAAGATGTTAGTAGATGAAATATGTTAAGGTAAAGGACAGTGGGGCATTTGGCCAGGGGTGGAGCCGCTGGTGGTGAAGCACTGAAATACTTTTGAACCAGGGGATAAATTGCCAGCTGATCTGGCCTCTCCTCTTGGGCCTTTCCGACACCCCAATGGCCAGCTACTAAAGGATCCTTCCCAACACATCAGGCCCTCAGGCACCCTTCTCAGATGCTACAGCCTGTCAATGCTTGAGTCAGTGTCTATTAAATGGATGAGAATAAACCGAATGGATAAATGCAAGCTGGATCGTAGGTGTGAGCACATAGATGGGAGTTCCAAGAGGCTCCGTGTCAGACTAACCTGAACTGCTGGGTGGGTGATGTCTGTGTCCACCCATCATAGCCCACCCTCCAGCCTGGCCTTGGGTGCCACCTCAGACAGGGTGGTCAGTGCTGCCTCATTGCTGCATGCACTTGCTTTTCCAGGTTGCTAATGGGATCAAGCAGGAGGGCTCTTGATTTTCCTGACCTGATAGAGCCCTTTCTGTCTCTGTGTTTCTCAGAAAAAAAAGCCGAGGGAGCTGGTGAATTTTAAGAGCTTTGTGGATGAACTGAACTCCCATCACAAGAAGAAGCATGGGGTGTTTTCAAAACTTCCCCGCAATCCCAACACTCCTTCTGAGAGGATCTACTGGGCCACCCTTAGCCAGTGCCCCCGCAAACTGGTCAGTGTGCCTCCGTGGCCTGCCTTCCTCTTTTGAAAGGTGGCTGTCCTGCACGTGTGTGTGTGTGTGTGTGTGTGTGTGTGTGTGTAGGGAAATGTTTTAGGGAGAAAAGCTTGGTCTTGGGAATCAGATCTCTCTGACTTCTAATGCTGGCTTTGCAATTATCAGTCACTCTGACTGACTCTCACTCTGCAAGCCTCTGTTTACTTGCCTTTCTGTGAGGATAATGGTACTCACTCCACAAGGTGGTTGGTGTGTCTGATGCTCTACTTTAAGATGGAAAACCTCATGGAGCTTAGTTCTACCCTGATACACACATGGTCATCAGGAGTTGGAATCAACATGATGGTAACTGATTTGATTTACTTGGAGTCCAGAGCATCCAGCTGGCAGCAAGTGCTCGGTCAGCATGGAGCTCCACCTACCCAGTCCCCACTTCCCAGAGCTCTGGAGAAAAGGAAGACTATGGGGAGCAGTTTATGAATAAGGGGCCTACCCAGAATGAAGGACTGCTCCCTCCCTCTGGTCACGGAAAGGGGCGGAGTTCCTCAGGCACCAGAGGACTCCTGGGAGGGGTGGTGCCAGTCGGCAGTCTGAGTGAGCGCCAGAGTTTAGGTGTCCTGTTACACACCCTAGCCAGGTGAGGAAACAGGGTGGAAGATTGAGTTGGATTAGGAAAGGATACCATAGACTAGTAATTTTAATCCCTTTGAGGGAGGGGTTATCACCTGTATGTCACAAAAGGAAATAGAGACACACAGAGAGGAAGAGGTTTCCCCAGGTTTCCCAGCAGGGAGAGGAGGGGCTGCATTGGAGCCCGTGTGTCTGGCTCCAAATCCCCAGTGCTCTCACCTTACTCCTAGGCCACATCCGGTCCTGGCATGTGGGTTCCTCGGGAGGAGGAGAGTAAGAACGTCAACCCACCTCCCTTCCTGATGTCTTCAAAGCGGATGAGCACAAAGGCCTTCCAGATGACGATGGGGAGCTGGGTGAGAGGCTGTGCCCTGGAGGGTTGAGGCAAAGGTGGGACAGGGCAGGGGGTCCATGGTGATGAGAGGGAGCTCTCTTCTCCCCTGGAAAATGATGCACCAGATGAACCCAGACCTGATAATCACTCCTTCTACTTCCTCATCTCTCCTTTTCTCACTTTCATCCTGCACCTTCGCGGGAGGGTTGGGTCTTAACTTGGGCACCCAAGTAAGTGTTAAGGTAATAGACAGTTACATGTTACCATCTCAAGGCAGTTTTCCCGGAAGATGGGAAGGGCTGCGATGAGGTTGAGGTCTCTTTACCCTTTCTCCTGGGCTGGAAACCTCTCTGATCGGCCTTTCTCTGGCCTGGGCATCCACTTTTTCACGTGGTAGGCCGGCTTCTCTGGGAGGCAAGTTTTTCCTAGCTCAGGATAAAACGCTGGTCGCTTGTTCCTAACCTCAATCCAGCCCACCTCCTGAAACTGGGTCTTTCTGGAAGCTGAGTTTCTGTCCTGCCTTTATCCTGCCCTTGATCCAGGCGATGTTCCGTCTTTGGACATCTCTGTAGATGCCTGTTATATCTATCACCCAGGAATGAGTGGTGGGTAGGATAGAATCGGAAGGAGTAATGTAGGAGGTGCTATGGGTAAAATATTGAATGACTCAACATCAAAAGAAGATGAAGGGAATATATAGAGTCACTGTACCAGAAAGAATTGATTGATACTGAAAAATTCCAGGAAGAACCATATGAACGGGAGCGAATGGTAATGAAGGAGGAAGTAGAAGCTGCCCTGAAGGAATTGGCAAAAAAAAGGAATAAGGCCTGAGGAATCAATATGATACCAATTACTTGCTTTAATTAACAAATGCAGCCTTGGATGCACTCACCAGTCCATGCCAGGAAATCTGGAGGATGGCTGTCTGATCAATGGACTGGAAGACGTTTATATTTATTCCTAAGAAAGGTGATCCAACTGAATGTGGAAATTATTGAACAGTATCACGACTGGACGTCACATAACAACAACAACAACATCACTGATATCACATGCAAACAAAATACTGCTGAAGATCATTTAAAAATGACTGGAACAGTACAGAGATAAGGAATGGCCAGAAGTTCAAGCAGGATTTAGAAGAGGCTGTGGTACCAGGGACATTATTGCTGATGTCAGATGGATCCTGGCTGAAACTAATGGATACCAGAAGAATGTCTATTTGTGTTTTATTGATAATGCAAAGGCGTTTGACTGTGTGGATCATGCCAAGTTGTGGCTAACATTGAGGAGAATGGGAATCCCAGAGCACTTGATTGTGCTCATGTAAAACTTGTACCTGTAACAAGAGGCTATTGTGTGAACAGAGCAGAGGAGCACTGTATGGTTTGGAATTGGGAAGGGGGTGTGCCAAGGTTGTATTCTCTCACCATACCTATTCAGTCTGTATGCCGAGCAGATTATCCAAGAAACTGGACACTATGTGGAGGAGAATGGTATCAGGATTGGAGGGAGACTCATCCATAGCCTGTGTTATGCAGATGACACAACCTTGCTTGGTGAAAGTGAGAATGGCTTGAAGCACTTGTTATAGAAAATCAAGGAATGCAGCCTTCAGTATTGATTGCATCTCAATGTCAGGAAAACAGAGATTCTTACACTGGACTGATAGGCAGTGTTGTGGTGGATAGAGAGGAGATTGAAATTGTCAACAGCTTCATCTTGCTTGGATCCACAATTAACACCTTTGATACCTGCAGTGAAGAAATAAGGAGAAGCATTGCACTGGGAAAACCTGCAGGGCTCTTTTCAAGTTATTGAGGAGTAATGATGTCAGTTTGGAGACTAAGGTGCATCTGATTCAAGCCATAGTCTTTCTGATTACTAGCCATGCATCCGAGATTGGGCAATGAATAAGGATTACAGAAAAAAAAAATCAACGCCTTTGAGCTGTGGTGTTGGAGAAAAGCACTGAACATCCCATGGATGGACAAGAGAACGAACAGATGTCTTGGAGAGGGTGCAGTCAAAGTGCTCTTTGGAGGCAAGAATGATGAGGCTTCACCTCACATACTTTGGACATGTTGCTAGCAGGTAATACTCCTTAGGAGAAGGACATGATGCTGGGAAGGGTGAAGAGTTGGCAAAGGAGAGGAAGATCCTCAACCAGGTAGATTGACACGGTGACTGCTGAATGGTCTCTTGTGTGTCAGGAAGTGTGGGGATGGTGCAAGATAGAACAGGCTTCAGCTCTTTTGTTCATTGGGTCGTTATGAGTCATGTTCGACTTCACAGCACCTAACAACAACAACGTAGGAAAAAGGAGCTGTGTGTGGTAGCCTAGTGGTAAGAAGCTGTGCTGCAATCCTAAAGGCATGTGGTTTGAATTTATGAGATGTCTCATAGGAGGATGGACAATCTCCTCCAATATGATCTGCTGACTCGGAAAAGCTGCTGGACGGTCAACTATGGGTTGGTTCCAACTCCACGGCAAATAACAACAATGTAGGAGAGGACTAGGCCAAAAATCTCCAAGCTAGATATTCAGTTTGTTGCTGACCTGGTCTATGGGGGGAGTTGTGCTGCTAATCTCTCTAGTGAATTGAATCCACTAGTGATTTTCATAGGAGAAAGATGGGCACTGTCCTCTCTTATAATTTACAGCCTTAGAACTTAACAGCCTCAGGAGCTATGAGTTGGTTTAGACTCAGTAACAATGAGCTTTGAAGGTTTTTGTTGTTGTTTTCCCCTTTTTTTTAAATATCCTGGTGCAGAACCCTGTGGGTGTGGGCCGCTACCTCAACACCTGGCTGACGGAGACAAAGAACAGACGGCAGCGATACCGATCTCTGTACATGTGTGAATCTAAGCGCTACCTCTCAGACCCAGACTGGGATATGGTTCTGCAGTAAGTACACTGGCGCTCAGGGGAGGTGGATGCTCGGTTCCCTATGCCTGGTTCCAACGGGAATACAGCTCCTCATGTCAACCAGATAGCAGAGGCACTGTAGAGAACGATAGAGTTCAAATCCCGGCTCTGCCCCTGGCTGGCTGTGTGAGGCGGATCATCTCTCTGAGCTGCGTTTCTGTCACAGGAGTAGATGATGAGGACATCTAAATGAAATAGCCTTTCTAAAGCAGGAAAAGGCATTCCATTAGCCCCTAATCCTTGGCCCACACTGCCCTAGGTAAACCTGGTATTTTGTTTTTCTGTTTTGTTTTTTGTGTATGTATGAGGTTAGTCAAACTTGTTTTAGGAAATCTAAGCTCTGGTGGCCTAGTGCTGCAATCCTGAAGTCATGCCGTTTGAATCCTCTGGATGCTCCATTGGAGAAGGAGAAGCAATCTCCTCTGGTGCAATTTAAGTGTCTGAAAACCTGCTGGAGGGTCAGCTATGAGTTGGTTCCTATCAATGTTATACAACAACAAACAAGGAAGAAAGTATGTATGAAATCCCATGACCAACTCTGAACAGTTTGCAAGGGTTAGCTACTGCCTTCTTTTATTGACCTAAGTAAAAACCAAGCCTATTTTCATTGAGTCATTTCTGATCATAGAAACCAAATAGCACAGAATAGGAGATTTCTAAAGTTGAAATCTTTACAGAAGCAGGCTGCCACATCCTTCTCCTTAAGTGAGTGACGAGTTCAGGCTACTGACCTTTCAGCCGGGGGGCGTGTCTCTAACCTCTGCACTGCCAGAACTCTTTCTTATTGACCCAAATGGGCACCAATTGCAATATCTCTATTTTAGAAACTTTAAAATGTGAATAAATGTACATTTCAGTATCCATGAAATTCAAGTTTGTTGGTTGATTTCTTCTTCTTCTTCTTGTTTTAGTTAGCTTTTAAGGGTTGCTCAGGGAAAACCAGCTTTTTAAATGCAATTCTTGGCTTAACTTTCCCCCCTTCCGTCCAACGGTCTCCTGTTTTCCTTCTTAATTTACTCTCTTGTTTTGATGACTTCCTGTGAAAGTATGATTGGACTAAATAGTTTGGTAGACTTTTTGCCTGGAAAAATTTATCTCATTACACCTAATAGTCTGGTCAGAAATAAAAAGCTGCAAAAGAAAGTGTTTTTTCCTCAGAATTTTTGAAACTTGGTTCCATCTTCTGTCTTTGAGCATGGTTGCTGAGAAGTCTGTTGTCATTTGGTTTTCCTTTGTCTGTGATCTGCCTGCATGCCTTTTTCTAGAAGCTTCTAGGATCCTTTCTTTGTCCTACATGTTCTGAACTTTCATGATGATGGTTCTGAATGTGGATTTGTTTTCATTCATTGTGCAAGGTGCTTGGTGTAGATGCCTTTGAAAACTCGAACCTTCTGTCTGGGAAAATGTTTTTCACTTTTTCTGTAGTGATTGCCTCTATTCCTCTGTTTCTTCTGTCTTTCAAGAATAACTGCCTTGAACATGTGTTCTTTTAGGAACTGTATGGGACCATAGTGACAACAGTAACTCAAGATTAAATAAGATATTTAGGGGCTGGTGAGAATTTATGTTGGTTGGGAAGAACAACTCAGTAAAAGAAGGCCAGAATGGTTACACAGCCCCAAGAATGTACAATGTCCGTGGACGGTCAATTCAAAACCGTTGAATTGAATTTTATTCTACTGCATATATTCTCAACAACAATAGCAGCATTAACCATAAAAGAGTTCTTTTTCGATAAAAGTGTGATTTCTAGTTTGATATTCTAATTTTCTTATCTTTTCCCTCTTCTTTTCATTCTTTGCTTTGTTTGTTTTGGGGCAATACTCTTCATCTTATCCTTTCTATTATTTTTGTGTGAGTGTACCATCAAATCAGATCTGACTGGTACAGGAGGAGATTGTCCCTCCTTTCCCGGCAGAGAATCTGGTGGATTCGAACCATGAGCCTCTAGGATTGTAGTTGCAGCTCCTTGCCACTAGGCCACCAGAGCTCCCACATCTTATCCTTTCAGTTTTACTAGTGTATTTAAACTTTTGGGCTGCCATGTATGCTAATTTCCAAGATCTTGTCTGTGTTATAAATTACTCTGTTTTCTCTCTTTTTAACTGCATGTAGTCCTCGTTCATCTGAATAGTTTGTTCTTTTCTCTAAGGATTTTACACTTTTTTTGGTTATGTTTTCTTTGCTTTGCCTCCGTTTCTTCTAAATATCTTTTTTCCTTTTACTCTGCTGGCTCATTGTTTTAGAGGGAATCACATAAAACAGCTGTGAGCCTGGGCGGGAGTCTGCCAGCTAGTGATCTTACTTGGAAGAATTGTATGAGCATGTCGTCATTCTATTGGGAGACCCTTAGTCACTGATGTTTTCCTTAGTACTTCCTCTGGGTTCATTGGTCTTCTCTATAAATCAGTCTCTACCCTGAGTAGATAGATATATGTGGTTACTGATGCCTTCTGAAGGAGACTAGAAGGTATCATCATTAAGTATATATACTCCACTTTAATCCTCATGGTTATGAATATGAGGTTTGCCTGCCTACCTTCCTTTTTGCCTCTCCTTTCCCCGTGGACCTTTTCACACCAAGCGGATAGTCTTCTCTTGGGTAGATGAGGAATTAAAGAAGGCAGTCACTCTACTCTATTTTCAGCCTTTGATTTTGCACTTGATTTTTCCCCCCTTGATTTGCACTTGATTTTTGAGATCTGCGTTATGCATATGACACAACCTTGCTTGCTGAAACTGAGAAGGACCTGAAACACTTGCTGCAGAAGATCAAGGACTGCAGCCTTCAATATGGATTGAAGCTCATCATCAAGAAAACAAAGATTCTCACCACTGAGCCGATTGGCAGTATCATGATAGATGGTGAAGAGATTGAGATTCTTAACAGCTTTAGTTTGTTTGGCTCCACAGTCAACACTCTTGGTACCAACCAGCAGCCAGTAAATTAAAAGACTTGCATTAAAAGAATTGCATTGGGAAAGTCTACTGTCAGAGACCTCTCCAAAGTACGGAAAAGCAATAATGACAGTCTGGAGACTAAGGTGTGCCTGTTTCAGGCCATAGTGTTTGCAATTACTTGCTATGCAACAGAAAGTTGGACAATAATTTAGGATGATAGGAGGAGAATTGATGCCTTTGAGCTGTGGTGCTGGAGAAGAGTATTGAATATACCATGGACTGCTAAGAAAACAAATATGTCTGACCTGCAGACGGTGAAAACAGGCTGCTCCTTAGAGGCAAGGATTCTGAAGTGTCATCTGACATACTTTGGACATGTTGCAAGGAGGGACCAGTCCTTTGGGGAGGGATGTCATGTTTGGAAGGGTGGGGGCAAGAAAGGAAGATCCTGGATGAGATGAATTGATTCAGTGACTGGGGTAATGGAGGTGGGTGTGTCAGAGATAGTAAGATTGGCACAGGATTGAGCAGGATTTAGGGCTGTTGTACATAGAGTCGCTATGAGTTGCAGGCGACACAATGGCACATAACAACCACCACCAACAACAACTCCCCCCCAAACAATTATTTGTTGTTGTTTTAAAATACGTTTTTAATTGTGATTTTAATGAAAGTTTACCAAAAACTTGGATTTCTATCCATTCATTTTTGCACATTTTCCTCCCCAGTTTGCTTTTCTCTTTGAAAAATTCATTCATTGCTGCACAATTTCCTCCCTCCTCCCACCCCAACCACTTTGCTATGTACCTTTTATTCTTGACTGTTGTCATGCAAATAGTGTCTAATCATATATTCCTTTTAAACAATTCTTTCCTTATCTATTCCAATGCAGTGTTCATGATTTACTCCCTCTTTTCTTAGTTTCTCCCAACCCTCAATGTCAGTCCTGTTTAATAACGATGGCATTATGCAGTATTTGTCTTTTTGTGACTGAGATATTTCACTCAGCATAATGTCCTCCAGCGTCACCCATTTTGTATAATATTTTGTGAGTTCCTTGTTTTTCAGTGCTGAATAGTATTCCCTTGTGTGAATATACCACAGCTTCTCTATCCATTCATTTGTTGATAAGCACTTGGGTTGCTTCCATCTCTTTGCTATTGTGAACAATGCAGAAATAAACATGGGTGTGCATATATCAGTTTGGGTGGTAGTTCTAGTTTCTTTAGGGTATATTCACAGTAGAAAAATTACTGGGTCAGATGATATTTTTATTTCCAACTTTTTGAAGTCACCATACTGCCGTCCATAGTGATGGCACCATTTTACACTCCCACCAACAGTGAATTAGGGTTCCAATTTCTCCAAAACCTTGCCAGCATTTATCGTTTGCTGTTCTGTTCAACTTTGCTATTGTTAATGGGGTGAGATGATACTTCATAGTTGTTTTGATTTGCATCTTTCTTAGAGTTAGGGGATTTTGAACATTTCTTCATGTATTTGTTCACCATCTGAATGTCTTTGGTGAAATATCTGTTCATATCCTGTACCCATTTAGCAATTGGATTGTTTGCCTTTATCTTATTGAGATAATTCTAAATATAAGTCCCTTATCAGACATGTCATTACCAAGTATTTTTTCCCAGTCTGTGGCTTTACTTTGTTGGAGAAGTTTTCTGATATGCATAAAGATTTGATTCTTAGAAGGTTCCGTTCATCTATTTTATTCTCTCCTGGTTGTAGGGTTTTTAGGATGCTTGGAAGACTGTTCATGTTGTGGATTAGGGCTTCTAGAGTTTGTCCAAGCTTTTTCTTTAATGAAGTTTATAGTCCTTGGTTTTAGTCCTAGGTCCTTGATTCACTTTGAGCTGTTTTTATGTGTATGGTGTGAGGTGTAGGTCTTGCTTGAGTTTTCTGCAGAGTTTTCCAATTTTTGCCAACACCATTTGTTAAAAGAAGCTTTCGTTTCCCCACTTAACTGATTTCATCTCCTTGTCAAAAATTAGTTAACAATAGGTAGATGAGCTGATTTCTGAGTTCCCAATTCCATTCCATTGATCTATGTGTCTCTCATTGTACAGGTAACACACTGTCTTGACCACCACAGCTGTATAGTAGGATTTGAGATCAGAGAATGAGATGCCTCCTACCTTGTTTCTCTTTTTTCAGGTGTGCTTTGCATATTCAAGGTCTCTTTCCATTCTAGATGAAATTTGAAATTGCCTTTTCCATCTTGTTGAAGAATGGATTGATATTTGTATAGGGATTGCATTGAGCCTATAGATTACCTCTGGTAGAATTGTCATTTTCACAATACTGAGTCTTCCTATCTATGAGCGTGGTATATGCTTCCATTTCTCAAGGTCTCTCTTTGTTTCTTGTAGTAATGTTTTGTAATTTTCTGTGAATAGGTGTTTTGTATTCCTAGTTAGATTTACTCCCAAATAGTTAATCTTGAGGTTAGTTATTGTGAAGGATATTATTTCTCTTAGCTCCAGTTCTGTATCCTCTTTGTTGCTGTAGAGAAATCCAATTGATTTTCGGGTGTTAATGTTGTATCCTGCCACTATGCTGAACTGGTTAACTAGGTCCAGAAGTTTTTCTCACTGTGGTTTTAGGGTTTTCTAAGTATACTATCATATCATCTGCATATAGAGATAATTTTACCTTCTCTTTGACAATTTGAATATCTCTTATTTTCTTTTCTTGTCTTATTGTTATCACTAAGACTT
>NW_006399755.1:11670000-11684125 GCF_000299155.1 Elephantulus edwardii
ATTACCAAATACTTTTTCCCAGTCAGTGGCTTCCCTTTTTACCCTACTGGAGAAGTTTTTGGATGTGCATAGGGATTTGAGTCTTAGAAGATCCCATTTATCTATGTTATCTTCTCCTGGTTGTAGGTTGAGAATGATGTTGACTCTTGGTTTTGCATGTATACTTTTTACTTTGTTGAGGATATTCCCTTCTATACCTATTTTAATCAGGAAAGGGTGTTAGATTTTGTCAAAGGCCTTTTCTACATCAGTGCATAGGATTATGTGGTTCTTGTTCTTCACTTTGTTAATGTGATGAAGTACACTGATTATTTTTCTTATGTTGAACCATCCTTGCATGTCTGTTATGAATTCCATTTGGCCATGGTGAATTATTATTTTTTTTTATGTACTGTTGAATTCTACTGGCCAATCAGAACTGACCCATAGCTGACCCTCCATCAAGTTTTCAGAGGCAGTTAACCACATTGAAGGAGATTGCTCATCCTTCTCCTATGGAGCAGCTGATGCCTTTGGTTCACCACATACCTTTGGGATTGCAGCACAGGTCCTTACCACTAGGCCACCAGGAGATATAATATTGCTTGCTGAAAGTGAGGAGGACTTGAGGCACTTGCTGCAGAAGATCAAGGACTACAGCCTTCAGTATGGATTATATCTCAACATCAAGAAAACAAAAGTCCTCACCACAGGACCGGCAGATATAATAGAGGAGAATGGGTTGAAGCCATTCAACAATTTCATCTTCTCTGGATCAACACTCAACACCCCTGGTATAAGCAATCAGGAAATCAGGAGATATGTTGCACTTGGCAAGTCAGCTGTCATAGACCACTCTAGAATGCTGAAGAGCAGTAACACCAATTTGAGGCCTAAGGTATGCTTAATTCTGCCATGGTATTCTGAATTACCTGCAAGGTATTGAAGAGCTTGACAACAAATACGTGTGACAGAAAAAGAATTTATGCCTTTGAGTTGTGGGCTGGAGGACAGTACCAAATATCCCATGGACTTCCAAGAGAACAAACAGATACGTCTTGAAGAGGGTGCAGGTGAAGTGCTCCTTAGAGGTAAAGATGATGAAGATTCATCTTTTTTTTTTTTAAAAAAACTCATTTATTTACAAAGTTCAAATACATTGTTTTCCACACAAGATTCTTCTCATTTCTTTCACCCCCATCCACCCATCACATTGTGCAGCCCTTTGAATAACACCACCCCCTCCCCCCGGCCATCCTCACCCCTCTGCTTCCACGCTTCCCCCCACCTCCCAAATCCTTATACTATTCTACAATAACAGTTTTATACAATATTTGTCCTTGTGGGACTGAGTTAAAGCTTCGTCTTTTATACTTTGGACATGAAGTTAGATGAGGCTATTCATTGGAGAGGAACCCCCAATAAAGTGGATTGACACATTTACCTCAGCAATGGGCTTGAATGTTTCAGAGATAGTGAGGGTAACTCAGGATAGAGCAGGGTTCAGGTTGGTTGTTCATACGGTTGCTTTAAGTCATATTCGACTTGAAGAACTTAGCAACAGTAAGACCAAAACAAACGAAGGATCTCTGGTGGCCTAGTGGTAACCTGCTTCACAGAGATACATGGACATTTTCCTCCTTTATGATTTTACTCACTCTCTGAAAACCCAGTGGAGGATCAGCCATGAGTTGATTTGTACTCCATTGAATTAAATTGAATTTCTGAGTTCCAAACAAACCAACCCCAAGTGTGCTGCTATTGACTTGATTTTGACTCTTGATGACCCTTATAGAACAGAGTAGGTGTAGGGGTTTTCAGGATGCAAATCTTTACAAATCTGGACCTATAAGCAACATCATAATAGGTTGAGAAAAGATGGAAACTGTCAACAACTTCATCTTGCTGGGATCCACAGTCAACACCCTCGGTATCATTAGTAGGAAACTAGGATGTGTATTGCACTGGGAAAGTCTGCAGTTAGGGACCTCTCCAAATTATTGAGGAATAATGATGCTCATTTAAGAACCAAGGTGCATCTGATTCAGGCCAAGGTCTTTCTGATCACTTGCTATGCATATGAGAGCTGGACAATGAATAAGGGTAACAGAAGAATTGATGCCTTTGAGCTGTGGTATTGGAGAATAGAACTGAGGATCCAGTGGACTACCAAAAGAATAAATATGTCTTGGAGAAAGTGTAGCCAGAGTGCTTCTTGACGGCAAAGATGATAAAGCTTCACGTGATATACTTACAGTATATTTCTAGAAGAGGCTATTCCTTGGAGAGGAACATGATGCTTTCAAAAGCCAACAGTCAGCAAAGGAGAGGAAGACCCTCAACCAGGTGGATTGGTACAGTGACTGTAACAATGGGCTCTAGTGTGTCAGGAAGTATGAGGATGGCACACGATAGAACAAGGTTCAGATTTGTTGTTCTTAGGGTCACTATGAGCAGCCCTTGACTTGATGGCACCTGACAACAACAACAACAACTACTGACCATTACAGAAGCAGACACTACCACCTCTTTGTCCTCCAAAGCTGGTGGATCCAAACCACCCATTTTCAGTGAACAACCGAGTGTTTTAGCAGTGTCACTAGGAATACCATGATGTACCTGGGGCCTCCAATTCCGATGTCTTTCTGTAGTTTTGTTGCAGGCAGGAATTAGCAGGCTTCATATTGACTTTGGCTGTAGGCATCTTGTTCTTCAACTTTCTCAGTTCTGCCAATGTGTTTCCCTTTTCTGTTTCCCAAAACATGCCAATGTCCTTAGTCCCTGGTCTCAAGTTTTCAAAAATGCCTTTATATTTTTTTAGTGGATGGATGGGAGGAAGGAGTAGAGATTTGCCTTGTTTAATTTTGTCAACATATATGAAATATATTTCGAATGCACAAGCATTATCTTTCTTTTCTTAGACAAGGTAGATTTACAGATACTGAACCAAGACCAGAGGGGAGAGGGAACAACTTGCCCAAAGTCACGCAGCTAAGGAATGATAGAGCTGGAACCAGAATCTGATCCTTACCATTACTGTGCAGGGTCCTTTCCACACACCAATCCCTCACAAGGTTCTGGGATGCTAGCGAGGGGGCCACACACATCTTGATTCCTATAGGACCACCTGTCCCTATCACCCTTTCAGCAAAGTTCCAACTCCATGCAACTTCCTTAATTACCCCATTTCTCTTGGGCTCTTAACTTTCTGCCACTGATCATCACCCTCTATCTTGGGTTCAAAAATACTTCTTTCACTGCTGCCATCACAGTTATAGGGTTTCTCTTCTAATTTGATTTATAATCCTATCTCTACTACTTAGTTGTATGATATGATGTGGGACAAGTTAGTTGGAGACAGACTGAAAAATAAATAACTGTAATAATCACCCTGCTTAAACTGGGAGACTAAATGAGATTGTACAAATGAATGCTTTGGCCTGTTGGTGACACTTATAGACATATTGTAAAGCATAGCTAGTTTCTTAACAGTTACTTATGCCTAATTGAATTGAATAAGGGATCCATTCTTCACAGATCCTTCAAATGCAGATCACTGAGGAAAAGAAAACACAATGAATTTATACTCTGTTGTAAAAAACCACAGAAAACTATCTATGAAGATAGAAATTTTGTTAAGCATGTTGTTGTTATGTGCCGTCGAGTCGCCTGTGACTCATAGCGACCCTACATACAACAGCCCTAAAACCTGCTCTGTCCTATGCCAATCTCACTGTCTCTGATACACCCACCCCCATTACCCCAGTCACTGAATCAGTCCACCTCATAGAGGGTCTTCCTCTCCTGCACTGTCCCTCCATCCTCCCAAGCATGACATCCCTCTCCAAGGACTGGTCCCTCATTGCAACATGTCCAAAGTATGTCAAACGAAGCTTCAGAATCCTTGCCTCCAAGGAGAAGCCTGGTTTAACCCTCTATAGGATGAACCTGTTCGTTTTCTTACCAGTCCCTGGTATAGTCAATACTTTTCTCCAGCACCGCAGCTCAAAGGCATCAATTCCCTATTCTCCCTAATCATTGTCTAGCTCTCTGATACATAGCAAGTGATTGCAAAGACCATGGACTGTATCAGGCACATCTTAGTCTCCAGAGTGACACCATTACTCTTCAGTACTTTGGAGAGGTCCCTAACAGCAGACTTTCTCATTGCAACATGTCTTTCAATTTCCTGGCTGCAAACACAGAGTGTTGACTCTGTCAACACAGAGTGTTGACTGTGGAGCCAAGGAAACTAAAGCTGTTAACAATCTCAATCTCTTCACCATCTATCATGATGCTGCCAATTGACCTAGTGGTGAGAATGTCTTCTTGATATTGAGCCTCAATCCATAGAAGGTCCCTGACCTTCTGCAGCAAGTGCTTCAGGTCCTCCTCAGTTTCAGCAAGCAGGGTTGTGTCATCTGCATAATGCAGGTTGTGATGAATCTTCCAACAATCCTGATGCCACACTTAAGCATAGGGGAAAGAAATAGGTGGGTATTTGAGTCTGGAGGGAACTTAGGAAACTAAAAAGAGGAAGTTGAATACATAGAATACAGCAGTAAAATAATGGAAACTTCACTTATCAAGATCAAGACAGGGATATTACTATTGTTGGCATTATTCAGCACTGTTGTGGAGGTCCTAACCTCCATAACAATATTCAGTTAAACAAGAAAAATAAGAAAAGAAGATACTGGTATCTCATCTATCTCATTGTCATCAAGTGAGAATTGACTTACAGCTGACCCTCCAGCAGGTTTTACAAGACTGTAAATCTCATAGGAGGAAATTGCCCATCCTTCTCCCTCAGAGTAGCTGGTAGATTTGAACCTCATGCCTTTGGGTTGGCAGTGCAACTCCTTACTCATTATCACAATTTATAATGTTCTGTGTGTTTGCTTTAAAAATATAACAGAGTTCTTTTAAAAACTTTACAAATAAGAATCAATGGTACAAACATTTATCCCTGAATAATTGTTTTATGCCTGCCTATAGTTAATAATGTTGTTGTTGATTGGTGTCAAGTCGAGCACAACTCATAGTGACCCTATGAACAAAAGCCCTGATGCCTTTCTATAACTATCGTCATTTATCGAAGTTCATAGAGTTTCCAGAGGCATGTTGTTTAGGAAGTTTATGGCACTCCTGCTTCCAAACCTGTCTTAAACTGGGAGCCCCACCAAACACTGTCCACCATGGGTAACCATTATGGTATTTGACACCCCAATGGCACAAGGTTCAGCATCACAGCAACCCCAGGTTACCTCATTACAACATATTGACAGAAGAGTGCTATACCACTAAGAAGAATGTTCCTCCAAAATATAGTAACAACCAACTTTAAATACAAAGGCCCTCCTTGAGGTCTTGTTGACTCGAAACACGAAGGTTAAATAAAAACAACCAATATAGTATGTTGTTGTTATGTGCTGAAGAGTTGCCTGTGACCTATAGCGACCCTATGTATAGTAGTAATGAACCCTTCTCTGTCCTGAGCCAGTCTCACTAATTCCAACACACCAACCCCCACTGCCCCAGATACTATATCAATTCATCTCATCTTGGGTCTTCCTCTCCTGCACTGTCCATCCACCCTTCCTAGCATTATGTCCTTCTCTAAAGTCTGGTTATAGAAAACTTAATTAAAAAAAAAGAAAATTATTCCATTCTTATTTTAAATACAACCTGTAGAAAGAATTGAGATAAATATAATAACATCTATTTGAGGTATAAATGAAAAAAAACAACCCACCCGTAATTATTAAAGGTTGTCAAAGATTGGCTGAATAACTACAAAGAATATCATGCTCATGAATGGAAAGGCTAATGCTGGAATGAATTAATTAATTTCCCCATCAATGTTCACATGTAGTGACATTTTAGTTAAATATGAAAGAAATTGATAAAAAAAGAGTGGATAAATTGATTATAAAGTTCATCTGAAAAGATAAATACATATGAAAATTTTTCATAGAAGACAAGGTAATGATCCTATTAAAAATGCACTTAACAAAAGGATCCATTTCAGTTTTTTCTTTCTCCTCTCTTTGTAATGACCTTTTGCTCTCTTCAAGGATATCCTTGATGATACCCCCCAACTCATCCTATCTTTGATCATTGGTGTTCAATGGCTCAGTCCGATTCCTAAGATGATTTTGAAATTCAAATGGAATTGATTTAAGGTCATATCTTGGTTCTTGTGGTCTTATTTTCATTTTCTTTGGCCTCGATTTGAACTAGCATGTGAGTGATTGATAGTCTGACTCATAATCTGTCCCTGGCCTAGTTTTGATTGCCATTATTGAGCTTCTCCAGTGATTTCTTCCACAGATGTAGTCAACCTGCTTCCTTTGCAGTACATCAGGTGAGATCCTCTGATTCAGACCATGGTGTTTCTAATCACTTGAATCTGAGAGCTGGACAAAAAATAGGCTTGACAGGAGAAGAATTGATACCTTTGAGCTGTGGTGTTGAGAAGAACACTGAACATCCCATGGATGGCCAAAAGAAAAAGTGAATATGTTTTGGAGAGGGCACAGCCAGAGTTCTCTTTGGAAGCAAGGATGATGAGGCTTCACCTCACATATTTCAGGCATGTTGCTAGGAGAGGCTATTCCTTGGAGAGGAACATGATGGTGGGAAGGGTGGAGGGTGGATTGACATAGTGACAGCCACAGTGGGTTCTAGTGTGTCAGGAAGTATGAAGATGGCACAGGATGGGGTTCAGACCCACTGTTCATAGGATCGCTATGAGTGATAACTTAATGGCTTCTACCACCACCAACAACAACAACAAATGCATAGAAAACAATATGGAGGATGAAGGACCAAACTGTTGACCATACTTACCAGTGGTAACTATGTGGGTTTACAGTCTTTCGTATTCAACATTGTTTATTTAGGAATTATTTTAATTTTCCAAATGAATATACTGTCTTTATAATTAGAGAAAACAAAAAAAGAAAGACAACATCTTTTGGGACAGAGTACAACAGTTATTATAGGTTCTCTTTTAAGATTCATCTCAAGCTAAGAGTCACCCTTTGTCTACCAGACCTCAATTTTCCCATCTGTGAAAGGGGAATAATTTATACCCTATGGGCACACAGTGAAATGTAATTAAGAGTTATGAGCATTCCTGAATAGAAGGAAATCACCCACTGATTTTCAGATTGGTAGGTTGGGGCATGATTCTACCTGGGGCTCAGTTTAGCATCATCCTCGAAAACTTGGCCTCCCTTAGCCTTTAGGATAAGGAGGGTTGTGCTACAGAGAACAAAGATTGGCCATAAGATGAACAGGAAGATTCCTTAACACACCCTTTCATTTACTGATTCATTGGAAATACATGTCTGGGGGATCTGTGCCGGGCACTTCTAAGCTGCTGTTGCTTTCAAGGGACCAGAGATATTCTTTCATTCATTCACTGAATTTTTACTTCCACTTTCATATTTTTAATTTCTAAGAGTTATGTTTATGCTCTCTGATTGTTCCTTTTAATAACAACATAATCTCATTTTATGAATGCACTTTTTCTTCTTTCTCTTTGAGGATATTCACAATTAAGACATTTACTTTACATACTCCCCCTCTCTCTCTTTTTCTTTCTCAAATCCTTTTTCTCTCTCAGTTTTGGCCTTAGTCTTCCATATCAGATATTTTCTCTAATGTCTAGTGAGCCTTGAAAGAGCCCTGGTAGGACAGTTTGTTATGTTTTGGGCTGTTAACCAAAAGACTGGCAATTCAAATTCACCAGAGAGAAAGATAGATAGTCTCCTCCTGTAAAGATTTACAGCGTCAGAAATGTGATGGAAGATTGTTACAAGTTGACACTGGCTCAACACCAGTGGATTTGAATTTTGTCTGGTGATCATTGGCTGTGTACCGATGACACAGCAATAATAACCCTACTGAAAGCTCTGGGGCACTTGCTGTCAATGGACTTTGTCCCAAGATTATCAGGTAGGTAGTTATTCAGGTAAGCTGCCAGTGTCAATATTGTTAGATATTGTCTCTTGTCTTTGGTCAAAGAAAGCTCTTTCAGGGGATATATATCTGGTTTCCAGATCCAAAGTCCTAAGTGAAGAGTAAATGCTAGATAGAGGTCTCAATAGTGAGTAAACTTTTATTTATCTCCCCGTTTTCAGGATGGTATTCATAATTTCAATTGTACCCACTGCCAAGAACCTCCGTTTTGTTGTCTCCCGTGAATTACTCTCCAATCTTCTGCCAGGCTGAATGAGGGGGTACTCATCTGGCTGCAGAAAATGGAGAGGGAAATCTCTGTTAAACAGACTTTAAATCACTATGTTTTCAGCTCCTCTTTATCTTTTACTTCTAGAGGTGCCTAGTGCTGTTGAGTCCTCAGGCTTCCAGATCGATGGTGGAGGGAGGAAAGATGGTTTCTTAGTTTCCTTGGGCCACCTAAGTTATTTAGCATTCATCTATCTGCTTTCCAACTTCCAAAATGTTTTTATTTCTTCTTCTTTGTGTCCTTGTGAGTATATGCGTTTCCATTTTTATTCATTTGCTGTTGTTTTAGTGGGGTTTCAGGAGGGAAAGAGGTAAATATATGTATTCTTTCCACCGGGAGTGTGGCGAAGTTTCTGACCTGCTAAGGTAAATAAAAAGCTTACATCTGAAACCTAGTGCAAAGACATTCAGACATATTTTGGGCTTCTTTTTTGAAACATGAATGATTAGAAAACACTTTTTAAAAACTTTATTTTATATTGGTTTCCTTACAAAGTTTGCATACAATGAGTTTCACACTATTCTTCATTCACTTTGTGTTTAATACAATCATTCCCATTCTTTATGTCTTATAAAATTAATCGCCGTTGAACTATGCCCACCATTACCCTGTCTTTTAAGGTCCCCATTGGATCTCTCCTATTTCCTTTATCCTCTCCCTCCACTCACCAAATTAGAGGTAAAAGCATAGAAAACCCTTTTTATAGCATCTCAAGAATCAGAATTGAGACTGTGGAAGCCTCTGTGTTGTCAAGCTGTTATTTATGTACAAGATAAAAGAGACACAAAAGGATTTGGCACATATACCAAATATGTTCTTTCTGAAAATGTTACCGGAGAATGTATACCAGTCAAACTAAAGAATTAATTAACAGAGAGAGCTTGAGAAATAATAGGAAGATATAATATGTAAGAATATAATAGACCAAGATATACCAGACAAATATAGGCAACAACAACAAATTGATAATATAAAAACAAATGAATAATTCATGACAAAAACATTAAAAGAGGCAAAGCTGACTGTGTAATTGTGATAAAAAAGTAAAGTTCATGTAGAAGTTCTAATAGATGTGAACTTTTACATACTCAAAATAACTATACCAAATTTTAAAAATCATAATAAACTTCCTGGCATTTGATGGAGAAGCTGGATTCTGTAAAAAAGAATGTGGCATCAGAATAGGAGAAAGACTCATCAATAACCTTTACTATGCAGCCTTTAATTGTTTTTGGTGAAACATTCTTCTAAGTCGTATAACCCTGGTACATCCACTTGCTGCTGTACAGAGGTAACTTGTGGTTGCTGTGAAGCTGAATACTGGGACATTGATGCGAGAATGGTTACCCATGGTGGGCAGTGTTTGGTGGAGCTCCCCGATTAAAACAAGCTTGGAAGCAGGAGTGGCATCCACTTCCATAATAGCTGGCTTCTGGAAACCTTATGAACCTGAAGAAAGGACGAAAGTTATACAGGTGTACAGGTATATAACTTTTGTCCTTTTTTCAGGTTAATAAGGCTTCCAGAAGCCAGCTATTACGGAAGTGGATGCTATTCCTGCTTCCAAGCTTGTTCTTTCTCCTATCCTGATGCCACATTCTTTTTTACAGAGTCCAGCTTCTCCATTCTCCAGCTTCTTTCGTTTATAGGGTCGATATGAATCGCCTACGACTCCATGGCATGTAACAACAATATGCTGATATAGTGCTGATATAGTACCTTGCTTGCTGAAAGTGAGAAGGACTTGAAGCACTTGCTGCAAAAGATCCAAGACAATAGCCTTCAGTATGGGTTGCATCCCAGTGTCAAGAAGACAAAAATCCTAGCCACTGGACTAATAGGCAAGATCATGATAGATGGAGAAAGATCGAAACTATCAATGACTTAATCTTAGTTGGATCAACAATCGATACACTTGGTACTAGCAGTCAGGAGATCAGGAGACATATTGCAAAGTCCGTAGTCAGGGACCTCTACAATGATGTCAATTTGAGGACTAAGGTGCATCTGATCCAGACCCTGATCTTTTCAGTCACTTGCCATGTGTCTGAGAGCTGGACAATGATTAAGGATGACAGAATTGATGCCTTTAACTGTAGTTTTGGAGAAGAGTTCTGAAGATCCCCTGAACTGCCAAAAGAACAATCAGGCATGTCTTAGAGAAGCCAAGCAACCAGAGCATTGCTTGGAGGCAACTTGATGACGCTTTGTCTCACATACTTTGGGCATGTTGTAGGAGAAGGTATTCTTTGGAGAGGGGCATCATGCTTGTGATGGTAGAGGGTCAGCAAAGCGAAGGAAGACCAGGTGAATTGATACAGGGACTGCAGCAATGGGCTCGGGCATGTCAGAGATTGTGACGTTGGTAGAGGATAAGACAGGGTTCAGATCTATTATTCATAGGGTTGCTATGAGTTTTACTCAACTCAATGGCATCTAACAACAACTATTGGTTTCTGAGATTATAAATCTTTATGAAAAGACATTGCCCATCTTTTTCTTGAGAAACAATTGGTAGAAGAACCATCAACCTTTTTGGTTAGCAGCCTGATGTGTTATGCATTATATCTGTCTGAGAATTTGACGGTTAAAAAAAATAATTTGACAGTTAAGGATAGATAATGAAATAGATAATTTAAAATATATCCTAAATCTTTTTATCTTTCAAACTTTTACCTTATTTTCAAATATTTATAGAACAAGTACAAAACTTAATCCTCTAAGAAATTCTTAATCACAAATGTCTAAATTAATGTGGAAAAATTGCAACTTACATGCATTGTTGGTGGAGATTTAAGACAGAGAACTCTTGATAGCCTAGTGGTGAAAAGCTGCATTGCAATCCCAAAGGCACATGGTTCAAATCCACCAGCTGCTCTGAGGGAGAAGAATGGGCATTCTCCTCTTGTGTGACTGCTTCTGAAAACCCGCTGGAGGGTCAGTTATGGGTTGGTTCCAACTTGATGGTACACAACAACAACAACCACAGTCACTGTGAACAAATCATTTGAGGTTCCTGAAAAGGAATTACCTTATGACCCAGCAATTCCACTCATAGATACATACCCAAAAGAATTGACTAAAGCGGTACTTGTATATTAATGTTAACTGCAGCATTATTCACCGTAGATAAAGGTAGAACTAATCTATTAGGTGATAAATTGGATGGATGTTTTCCAAGTGAGTGGCTAACAAATTGTAGTACAGCTGTACAATGGAATCTTCTTCAGCCATAAGAGAAATGAAGTTCTGATATATGCAGCCACATGAATAAAACTTGAAAATATTATGCTGAATGCAGTAAATCAGACCCAAAAGGACAACTATTATGTGAACTATATGAAATAGCTCCATTTCTGTCACCGAGTCCATGTTTTCCAACTACTGAATCTTCTTCTTTGTTCCCAACTTTTGCATTCCAGTCACCCATTATTATCAGTGCATCTTGATTGCATGTTCGATCAATCTCCGATTGTAAAAGTTGGTAAAAATCTTCTGTCTCCTCTTCCTTGGCTCTGGTTGTTGGTGCATATATTTGAATGATAGTAGTATTCACTGGACTTCCTTGTATGTGTATAGATATTATCCTGTCACTGACAATATTGTACTTCAAGATGGATCTAGCAATGACTTTTTTAACTATGAAAGCAACTCCATTTTTCCTCACCTTTTCATCTCCAGAGTAATATATCATATGGTCATCTGACTCAAAATGCCCCATGCCAGTCCTTCTCATCTCACCAATGCCTAGTATGTCAATATTTATGAATAGCAACAAAAAGTTTATTACTGGCCACCAGGAAATGTGGGGAATGGAGGATAAGGAGTTAATGCTTAAGAAGCACTAAATTACTGCGTAAGGAGCCCTGGTAGCCCAGCACTTTGGGTTTTAACCAAAAGGTTGGTGATTCTAATCTACTGAACAGGAAAAGAATGAATGTTCTCCTAAGATTTATAGCTTTGGAAACTGCTGGATAGTAGTTGTGAGTTAGAATTGACTAGAAGGTTATTGTTTGTTGTTGTGTGCCATCGAGTTACCTGCAACTCACAGTGACCCTATGAGCATTTTAATAGCTATGAACCCTGCCCTATCCTGAACCATTCTCACTGTCTCCAACACAGTGCCCCGGTCACTATGTCAATCCATCTCATCCAGAGTCTTCCTCTCCTCCATTGTCCCTCCACTTTTCCAAGCATGATATCTTTCTCCAAGGATTGGTCCCTCCTGTCCACATACCCAAAATATGTGAGTTGCAGCTTCAAAATCCTTGCCTCCAGAGAGCAACTTGGTTTTACCCTCTCTAGGAAAGACCTCTTTTTTTTCTCTTGGTGGTCAATGGTATGTTCAACACTCTTCTCCAGCATCACACTCAAAGGCATCAATTCTTCTTCTGACATGCTTATTCATTGTCCAGCTTACTGATGTATAGTAGGTAATTGCAAAGATCATGGCCTGGATCAAGCACACCTTAGTCTCTAGACTGACATCTTTGCACTTCAGCACTCTGGAGAGGTCTCTGACAGCCGACCTTCCTAATCCAATTAGTCTTTTGATTTCTTGGCTGCTGGTTTTAAGAGTGTTAATTGTGGATCCAAACAAGGTGAAATTATAGACAATCTCAATCTCTTCTCCCTCTACCATGATGCTTCCAATTGGCACAGTGATGAGTATCTTTGGGGTTTTTTTTTAAACTTTCATCCTTGACTTTCTGCAGGGTAGTGGATTTTTAAAAGGATCTTTCCTAAGTACTTAAGAGCAATGGTGCCACTCTGGAGACTAAGGAGCACCTGAGACAGGCCATGGTCTTTGCAATGAATTGTTATGTGTCAGAGATTCGGACAATGACTAGGGAGGATAGTAGGAGAATTGATACCTTTGCTGGAGAAGAGTATTGAATGTATATGGACTGCTAAGAAAATAAACAGGTTCATCCTGGAGTGGGTTAAACCGAGCTGCTCTTTGGAGGCAAGGATTCTGACATACTTTGGACATGTTGCAAGGAGGGACCAGTCCTTGGAGAGGAATATCATGTTTGGGAGGTTGGAGGGACAGTGCAGGAGGGGAAGTCCCCCTGTGAGGTGGATTGATTCAGTGACTAGGGTAATTGGAGTGGGTGTGTTGGAGACAGTGAAATTGGCACAGAACAGGAGGGTTTACGACTCGACACATAACAACGACAACAACAACTGTTTAAATAGCTCTAGAGTTACTTGACTTGATGTCACCTGACAATAACAA
Source organism: Elephantulus edwardii (assembly GCF_000299155.1). NCBI lineage: Eukaryota > Metazoa > Chordata > Mammalia > Macroscelidea > Macroscelididae > Elephantulus > Elephantulus edwardii. Next base: position 11,683,476 of record NW_006399755.1, read on the forward strand.
CAGTGGCATTGTCTATAGGGGGTTGAGCTCCTTGTAGTTTAATCCTAACGGCCATGCCTCTCTGACAGTTTGAGACCATCAGCAAACAGTTCCATGGGAGAAAAGTGGCAGGCAGTCTCTTCCTGTGTGATTGTGGTAATGGTTGCTCAGGCTAGTGATTGTTATTAGTGGTGTAGTAATTAGTGGTCAGAAGCTGCATTACAATCCCAAAGGCATGTGATTCAAATCTACCAACTGCTCTGCTGGAGAAGGGTGGACAGTTTCCTCCAGTGTGATTTACTGCCTCTGAAAATCTGTTGGAGAGCCAGCTATGAGCCAGTTCTGACTCGAAGACACATAACACCACCAACAAAAATGCCTACAGTGATTATAATGGATGCTATTATACACTTAAAATTATTAAAATTTATTCTTGTTACACATATGTTGTTGTTGTTATGTGCCGTCGAGTCGTTTGCGACTCATAAGTGACCCTATGTACAACAGCCCTAAACCCTGCTCTATCCTGTGCCAATCGCATTGCCTTTGACACACCCATCCCGAGTACACCAGTCACTGAATCAACCCACCTCATAGAGGGTCTTCCCCTCCTGCACTGTCCCTCCACTCTACCCAGCAGGATGCCCCTCTCCAAAGACCTGTCTCTCCTT
>NW_006399755.1:11684406-11696100 GCF_000299155.1 Elephantulus edwardii
CAAATCCAAGGCTGTATCTGTTAGTCGAATCATAGCAAGAGAGTGAGATTGTTCACAGCTTCAGTTTGCTCGGCTCCACAGTCAACACTCTTGGCACCAGCAGCCAGGAAATCAAAAAAACGTATTGCGATGGGAAAGTCTACTGTTAGGGACACATATGTTACCACACAACAATTTTTAAAAATATCTAAATTACATATTTAAGTTGTTGTTGTTATTGTGTTTTGTAGAGTTGGAAGTGACCCATAGCTGACCCTCTGGTGGGTTTTCAGGGGCAGGTAATCACATTTGAGGAGATTGTCCATCCTTCCTCTGCGGAGAATCTGGTGCCCTTGAACCACATGTCTGTGGGATTGCAGTGCAGCTTCTTGCCACTAGACCACCAGAGCTCCTTACATATTAAAAAATAAACCTACATAGAAAAATGTAGATTACTGTTCTAAGCATAAAAAACAAGAATTTAGCAATAAAAGGAAAATGCTCAAAACTTGAAAGTACTTGGAAATTAGAGAACTCTTTGTCATGATAGATGGAGAAAGGATTGAGGTTGTTAATGATTTCTTCTTGCTTGATCCACAATCAACAACCTTGGTCCTGACAGTCAAGAAATCAAAAAGTGGGTTACATTGGGAAAATCTGCTGTCAAGGGTCTTGCCAGAGTGCCAATGAGCAAGGATGTCAGTCTGGAAACTAAGGTGCTCCTGATTCAGACCAAGGTCTTTTCAATTACTTGCTATATGTCAGAAAGCTGGACAGTGAATAAAGATGACAGAAGAAGAATCAATTCCTTTGAATTATGGTGCCAAAGAAGAGTATTGAACATATCATGGACTGCCAAGAGAACAAAGAGGTCTGTTCTCGAGCGGATGAAACCAGTTTTTCCTTGGAGGCAAGGATTTTGAAACTCTGTCTCACATACTTTGGACATGTCTCCAGGAGGTACCAGTCCTTGGAGAAGGACATCATGCTTGAAAGGATAGAGAGTCAGTGCAGAAGAGGAAGACCTTGATAAGATGGATTGACACTGTGACTATGGCAATGGAGTTAGATGAGTCAGAGTCAATGAGATTGGCTCAGCATAGGACAAGGTTCAGAGCCATTGTTTATAGGACAAGGTTCAGACCCATCGTTATGGGTCTCAAAGACCTGGAGTCAGAAAATCAAAAGGGTCAAACTCGCACAGCTTTTCTTAAACTGAAGGAACTGAAAAATAAATTCAAGCCATGAGTTGCAATACTTAAGAATGCTTTGGGCAGAGTATTAAAAGATCCAAGAAGCATTAAAAGAAGATGCAAGGAGTGTGCAGAGTCACTGTACTAGAAGGAATTAGCTGATACAGACAGATCTCATGGGGGGGGGGTGGGGAGGAAGAATTTAATGAAACAATATATGAGCAAGAGCCTGTGGTAAAAGGAAGAAGTTCAAGCTGCTCTGAAGGAATTGCCAAAAAACAAGGCTCCAGGATTTGATGACATACCAATTGACATATTTCAACAAACAGGTTCTGCCCTGGATGCGCTCACCAAGTTGTGCCAAGAAATCTGTAGGACAACCACGTGGCCAACTGACTAGGAGGGATCTATATTTGTTGCCATTCCAAAGAGAGGTGACCTGACAGAATGTGGAAATTATCAAACAATTTCATTAATAGCACATGAAAGCAAGATTCTGCTGAAAATTATCCAAAACGACTGGAGAATCATGTCACCAAGAACTGCCTGATGAAGGGTAGGCTGGATTTAGAAGAGGCCATGGTACTAGGGATATTATAGCTAACGTTAGATGGATCTTGGCAGAAAGCAAAGAATACCAGAGGAATGTCTATCTGTGTTTCATTGACTATATGCAAAGGCATTTGACAGTGTGGATCATAACAAACTGTGGCTGACACTGAGAAGAATGGGGATCCCAGAACAGTTGATTGTGCTTATACGAAACCTATACTTGGACCAAGAGGCAGTCATCAAAACAAAGCAAGGAAACACTACATGGTTCAAAATTGGGAAGGGTGTACGCCAGGGATGTGTCCTATCTCCATACCTTTTCAATCTATATGCAGAACAGATAATCCGGGAGGCTGGGTTGTATGAGGAGGAATGTGGCATCAGGATTCGAGGAAGACTCATCAACAATCTGTGTTATGCAGATGACACAATCCTGCTTGCTGAAACTGAGGAGGACCTGAAGCTTTTGTTGCAGAAGATCAAGGACTGCATCCTTCAATATGGATTGAAGCTCAACATCGAGAAGACAAAGATTCTCACCACTTGACCGACCGATTGGCAGCATCAGGATGGATGGTGAAGAGATTAAGATTGGTAACAGCTTCAGTTTGCTTGGCAACACTCTTGGTACCAGCAGCAAGAAAATCAAAAGATGAACTGCCACCACAAGATTAAGGAAAATAATCCAATTGAAAAATGGGCACAGGATATGAACAGACACTTCACCAAAGAAGACATTACTCAAAATCCCTACCTCTAAGAGAGAGGCAGATAAACAACTATGAGATATCATCTCACCCCAGTCAGAATAGCAAAGTTTAACAGAACAACAAGCAACAAATATTGGTGAGGTTGTGGAGAAACTAGAACCCTTATTCACTGTTGGTAGGAGTGTAAAATGGTGCAACCACTATGGAAGGTGGTATTGCGTGCTTTCAAAAAGTTTCAAATAGAAATACCATTTGACCCAGCAATTCCACTACTGGGAATATACTCTAAAGAAACCATTACTGCCACCCATGTAGATATATGCACACCCATGTTTATTGCGCTTTGTTCACAGTAGCAAAGAGTTGGAAACAACCCAAGTGTCCACCAATAAACGAATGACTAGAGAGAAGCTATGGTATATTCACACAATGGAATACTATGCTGCATTGAAAAACCAGGAACTCATGAATATATAATATGGATGGCCCTGGAGGACATTATGCTGAGTGAAATACCTCAGTCACAAAAAGACAAATATGGCATAATGCCACTGTTATGAAACAGGACTGACATGGGGCCTAGGGGGAAACTAAGAAAAGAGGGGATAAATAATCTACATGGCATTGAAACAGACAAGGAGGAAAACAGTATAAAAGGAATATATAATTAGGTATTATAGGCATGACAAGAGTCCAGAATAAGAGCTGCATAGTAAAGTGGCCTGGGGCGGAGGCGGGGAGGGGAACTGTATAACAATGACAGAACTTTTTTTCCCAGAGAAAAAAACAATCTGGGGGGAAGGGAAGGGAGGAAATGTGCAACAAGAATGATTGGAAGCTCGAATTCTTTATAAACTTTCGTTAAAAATCTCAGTTAAAAAAAAAAAAGAGATGAGTTGCATTGGGAAAGTTGGCTGTCAGGGACTTCCTCAGAGTAATGAAGAGCAGTCCCAGTCTGGAGACTAAGGTGCACCTGATCTAGGCCATAGTCTTTGCAATTGCTTGCTATGCATCAGAGAGCTGGACAATGATGAGGGATGATAGAAAGAGAATTGATGCCTTTGAGCTGTGGTGCTGGAGAAGAGTGTTGAATATACCATGGACTTCCAGGAGAACAACAGGCTCATTCTGGAGACGGTGAGACCAGCCTGTTCCTTGGAGGCAAGAATTCTGAGATTTTGTCTGACATACGTAGGGCATGTTGCAAAGAGGCACTGGTCCTTGGAGAGGGACATCATGCTTGGAAGGGTGGAGGGACAGAGAAAGAGAGGGAGACCATCAATGAGGTGGATTGAGACAGTGACTGGGGTAATGAGGGACAGTGTGTTGGAGACAGTAAAGTTGGCACAGGATAGAGCAGATTTCAGGGCTGTTGTACAGAGGGTTGCTATGAGTTGCAAGCAACTTGATGGCACATAACAACTACAACAACAACAACATAAGTCATAGCGTATAACAACAACATCAACTTCAAAATGGCTCTTGAGTATAAGAGAAAATCACGTTTGAAATTATGTATTATTTTTAAATACAGTGAGGGCTGTATAGTCAAATTATATAGAGTCAAAGCGTGTGTTAAAGGATAATCTGTAGCTTTAATTAGTTTTATTATTATTATTATTAAAGAAGAAACATTGAAAACCATTCATCTCTACAAGTTAAAAAAAGATTAAAATTTCTGGAAAAAGACAAAACAATGACTAAAAATGGATGGTGATGGAAAAATTCATAAACAAGATAATGGCAACAACTGAATAATGTAATTATTATTGTCAATGATCTATACATGTGAAGAGTGGTGAAGTGGAAAATGTTTTGTTGTACGTATGTTTACCACAATGAGTAAAAATGAAGGGAGATTGGATGGATAGGGGTGTTCTTACTGGATCCTTTCAGCGCCCCACATGGACGGCTGCCTCACTTCAGGAGCAGTACCTGGGTGGCATGGCAGATTGTGTGCCACTGAGTCAGAACTTCCCCTCCAGCAGGTTTTCAGAGGCAGTAAATGAGCTGGGGGAAGATTGCCCATCTTTCTTCCTCAGAGCAGCAGGTGGACTCGAAGTGCATGCCTTTAAGATTACAGCACAGCTTCTTACCACTAGGCCACCAGAGCTCCACAAAAAATGAAAGGTTAGCAGTGGGAAGTCTCTAGGGAGAGTCCTAGAGACCTGGCCATCTGCTTCTAGAAGCATTAAAAACTCAAAGTTTTACACACCGGGTTCCATGATTTGGAATCAATTTGAAAAGGACAATAAACAATAGCAAGAGACAGTGTACTTGCCAGTGTGCTTGTGGGTGTAAAAGTGCCCCACAGACTGCAAGGGGACTATAGAAATGTAAGAGGCTATTGGCAGTACTAGTTTCCCCACCTTATATATGAGTAACTGAGGCTTCGGAGTGATGGGATTTGCTCAGAGTCAGAGCAAAGACCAGAAGCCTGGTCAGGCCCTGAACTTCAGGACGTTGTCCCTAACCAGGAGGTGACCATGTTTGCAAAATATGACACTTCCTTGAACAGTGTGTCTGTGTGCTGTCTTCATTCCGGATGAGGGAGGGTGGGTGTGGGAGGCTTGCAAAGCCTCCTTCTGGAATGTGTAATTACAGTTAATCATTCTCACCCCTCACTCTGTAGCCTCACCTGGTGCTTCTTGCCAAGCCGCAGGATTCTGGGCTTCCAGCCAGGAGTCCTGAGCTTTAACTCTGGTGTGAGCAAGGCAGCCTTGGTTTTCTCAGCATTCTCAGTGTAAGGAGTCCTGGTGGTACAACAGTTAAGAGCTTAGCTGCCAACTGAAAGGTTGGGGATTTGAACCCACCTAGCATCTCTGACCTGTGATGTTGGAGAAAAGTGCTGAACGTTCCACGGATGCCAAAAGAACAAACAGATGAGTCTTGGAGAAGGTGCCTCCAGAATGCTTCTTGGAGGCAAAGATGGTGACGCTTCGTCTCACGTACTTTGGGCATGTTGCTGGAAGAGGTTATTCCTTGGAGATGGATGTTATGCTTGGAGAGGTGACAGAATGGTTAATGAGAGGAACCCTCAACCAGGTGGGTTGACCCAACGACTGCAGCAATGGGCTTGAAGGTGGCAGCGATTGTGAGGATGGCATGGGATAGGACAGTGTTTAGCTCGGTTGTCCACAGGGTCACTATGAGTCATACTTGGCTCAGCAGCACCTAACAACAACAAGAAGCAGCTCCACAGGAGAAAGACCTGGTGATCTGCTCCTGTAAACACGTCAGTCTGTTGTGGATTGCAGTGTGTTGTTGTTTTGTACCATTGAGTCAGAGCCGACCCTTGACTGACCCTCCAGTGGGTTTTCAGAGCCAGTTTAATCGCATAGGAGGAGATTGCCCATCCTTCTTCCACAGAGCAGCTGGTGGATTTGAACTGTGTGGCATTTGGGATTGCAGTGCAGTTTCTTACCAGTAGGCCGCCAGAGCTTCCTAGATCCCAGCCTAGAAAACTGTATAGAGCAGGTCTTTTTGTCACATTTGGTCACCACAAGTCACAGTAGACTCAGTGGCAACAACATCAAAGAGAGCTTCATAAATGTGGTTGACCAGCCCATGGGCCAGGCTTTCCCTCTGGCTGTCTTTGGTTTTCACAACCATGCCGCGTGGTCCATGTAACATGAACACTCGGAACACCAGTCAGGCCAGGTTTGCTGCTCTCTAGAGGAGCCCTGCTGACATAGTGTGTTATATCCTTGCCTGATAGGTCACTAGTAGCTGCTGAAAGGTTTTTGGTATGTGCTCAACAAAGATTTATAGCTATGGAAACCCAGTGGAGGCTCCCCATGAGCTGAAACTAAGTTGAGGGCAGGAGTTTTGGTTTGGGGGTTTGATGCCTTTGGCCACACTGTGATCTGTCAATGCAAATTCCTTCTCTGAGCCTCTGTCCTGAAAACTCCAGTTCATCCCTTCACAACACTTCTGCCTGGTTTTTCCAGATGTCTCTTGACGGAGCACTTTCCCCATTGTTTTGCAATTGTTTATTCCTGTACCAATAGCTCCTACTAAACAGAGCGGCTCTGTTCTCCAGATCCGGAGGCTGGGAGGTGTGTGTGGAAGGAGTTCAGGAAATATCTGTGGGATGACAGGTAATGAATTAATGAGATGATCTGGGCATCATGGAAAGGAACACTTAGGAAGACTTCCTGTCCAACCTGGCAGAATAAGGTGTTTTGTTTTACTTTTCTTCAAGTTTTTCTTTCCAACATTTTATTGTATAAAATGCCAAGCATAGAGCAAAGTTGGAAGCATTTTACAGTTTACACCTGTACACCATCACTTAGATGATACCATTAACATTTTATTCTTCTTGCTATTACTGTGTATCTTTCTACCTAACCATCCCGCTGTCTATTAATCATTTGGTATATTTCAAAGTTTGGCAGAGGGCATGTACACTTTCCCCTAAGTACTTCAATATGTATGCTGCCTTTTTCTAGTTTTTTAAACAAAAAACTTTATTCCTTTTCTAGATATTTAAAATTGAAGTAGTAAATGTATCTCTGTAAGAATGATGATGAAAATAAGTCTCATAAACTTGGAATGTGTGTATAAAGTTCAAAGTGGTTTTATATGTATTTATGACATGCCGTCACCTTTTTAAAAGTTGGGCACCACTCTCTGGATTATATTTGGGGTTGGGGGATGTGCGGGGGCGATTGTGTACCAATGAGGGAGTTTTGCTTTTGCTTTTCAAGGAGAGGAGCAAACGGCAGGGTCGGGGGGTGGGGCGGGGAGAAGGGTGCAACAATGAATGAACGGAATTCCAAAATCTCTGTAGATGTCCATTGAAATGAAAAAGAAATAAATAAATTAATAATAATAAAAAAAGTTGGGCACCACTCTCAACATTTTTCAGTTTGCCAGCTAAAGCTCAGGGAATGAAAGTATTTTGAATTCCCTGACTCACTAGTGAAAGGCATTCATGCATGGGTTCCTCAAAATCCAAGTGAATGCTTACTACGTATCAGGCATCACGCTGACAATTGGGCTGCCTTAGAGAAGAAGCAGACAGCCGCACTGCCCCAGTGGCTCCTAGCTTAGTGAGGAAGGCACTCTCCCTTAGCTCCTCATGGTCAGAGGGCAGCACGAGCCAAGAGAGGAGGGCAGGTGGAAACCAGGACTTCTCTTTATGTCCGGAAGTCTCTCTGTTTCTCTCTCTGCCCGACAGCTTTCTAGAAGATGAAGCCCAGAGAGAAGAGTGACTGACTCTTGGAACCTAGGAAAGTTGAGGCAGAAATGGTCTCCACTCCCAACCCCCATCTCCTTGTCCCCACCCCACCGCACTCACTCAGTAACTTTGCTCTTATCTCTTCGTTCTTTTTTGTGCATGCTCTTTTGGTGAGATGGTGAGAGTTGGAAGTTTTAGCATTAAAGAGGGCCTCTAGGGGCTCAGCCCTGAGTCTTCTATCCCCTTCATCGCTCTCCTCTCACACACATAGTTTCTTTGCAACACAGAAGCCGAGTGGTTGCCATAGAGACAACCTAGCGACCTAGTGTAAAGTAAGATTTTAACTCCAAGGGAAGACCATGTTTCCCCCTCTTTTCTTCTTGTATTTCTTCCTTGCTCCTTTCTTCTTTCTTTGTCTCTTTATCTTGGCTATAAGAACGAGTGGTTATTGGATATTTCCGGCTGAGGGAATCGGCTGTGAGGTGCATGTTCCACACAAGAATAAATGTTGGCCTTAGGGGCAAAGGCAAAAAAAAGATTAATGTTGGTATGAAATTTAGCAAACATTTGCTAGGAGACAGGGGTCCTACCCTCAGAAGGTGACAGCAAATGGGTCAGGGGCTTGATTTAGAACCAGGTACATGGCAGCAGGCCCGGCCAGATGCTGAGTGAGGGCTGTAGAGGGACAAATGCCTGAGTCGACCTGGGGAAGGTGTGTGGAGGCAGAGGTCCCCCAGGCCTTCAGCATGGGCATGGGGGGCAGCAGGCGCAGGTGGTGAATGAGCCTGGTCTGTTTGACGGTGACAGGGTGGAGTTTGGAAAGGGATGTGGCAGGGGATGAGGTAAGATTCATTAGGCAGAGTGGGGCCTGGTAGCTTGATGTAGGAGTTTGGCCTTTTTACTGACAACTGCAGAACAAATCGCCAGAAGGCTTCCCTCACAGTGCAGCTGACAAAGGGACACTTGGAAGCTGTAGCGTTGTGGTGAAACTTGACTTTGTTTCATCACGTCTGAATTCCTGCTTGCTCAGGCAGGGAACCCTAAGGACTTAAGAGACATTATAGCTGTAAACCAGTTGCGATTGTGTTGATTGGACTTGTGGCAACCTCCTGAGTATGTGTCAGAGCAGAACTGTGTGCTCCACAGGGCTTACAGTGACTGGTTTTTTGTTTGCTTTTTTCACGTGAATGTCCAGGATTTTCTTCGCAGATACTTCATGGTGAATTTGAATTGTTAACCTTTTGTAGAGCAGCCCAGCATACTGTTGGCCTATCCCAGGGTTCCATGAGCTGCCATACTACTACTACTACATTAATCTCATAGCTGACCCTTCACCTGATTTTCAAGGCTGAAGATTGCGTGGGAGGAGATTGCCCCCTTTCTCCCTCAGAGCTACTCGTGGGTTTGAGCTGCCAGACAAGTTGCCTCCTTTGGGTTAGCAGCCAACACCCTACAGACCACGCCACCAGAGCTCCCTTGAGACAGTATAATCTTTCTCATCTCTCATTGCTGTCAAGTCCAAACTGACTCATAGCTGAACTTCCAGTAGGTTTTCAGAAACTGTAAATCACAAGGAAGAGATTTCCCATCTTTCTCACTTGGAGCCACTGGTGCAGTCAAACCACCAGCCTTTGTGTTCACAGTGCAGCTTCTCAACACCAGGCCAGTAGAACTGCATTAGAATAAACCCTAGAAAATGAGCCATGAATAACACTTTTTGGACTTTAATAAGTCTCTGGGGGCTTCTTGAGGCTCAGGTTTTTTTTCCTCAAATAACCACAGCATTTGTAGTTCTTGTTCCAGTAAGTGAGCTGGACTTTGTACTGGACATTTGCCAGTGACTAGCCTGGACTTCAGTTGTTTGTTTGTTTTTTAATTTATTTTATTATTTTTTGTGCATGTACTGTCAAATCAGATCTGACAAGGAGATAGTCCCTCCTTGTCCAGCAGAGCGTCTAGTGGATTCGAACCACGTACCTCTGGGATTGTAGTGCAGCTTCTTGCCACTAGGCCACCAGATAGCCTGGATTTCTTAACCTGATGTAAACTATTAGAAGGCTCTGACAACTCTGTGGACTTTAGGATAAGATGTGGCATAAAGTATCTACTCTTAGACCCTACAGACCAAGTGTACCTCTATTTTCTCAGTAGAACAGGGATACTGAACCTGTTTCACAGGCCAGAGTCTGAGCATCCCTTTCCCCGTAGTCCAGCATTTCTCAACAGACCACTGCCTGCATTTGACAAGGGACACTTTATAGTGTCAGAATGTCCTGTGCATTGTGAGATGATTTCCCACAATGGATGCACCATTTTACATCACTACAGAGGTCTGGTGGCCTGGAGGATAAAGATTCACTCTGCCAAACCAAAGCCAGGCCACTTGAGTCCATCAGCAGTGCTGTGGGAGAAGAGTGGGTGGTCTTCTCCTGTGTGACTTAGAGCCTCTGAAAATCCACAGGAGGTTGTGTTATGAGTTAGTTCTAAATTGACAGCATTGAGTTTGTGGTTTCATTTTGTTGTGTTTGGGAAGGGTTAGCAATAATACACAAAGTTTCAAATTTCTCTTTGTCTTCTTCACCATGTTCTTTTCTGATAATAGCCTTGTTACAGACAGCATCATGAAAGATGGAGAAAACACTGAAATTGTCAATTATTTTAATCTGACGTGGATCCACAATCAGCACCCTTGGTAGCAGCAATCAAGAAATGAAAGGACTTATTGTATTGGGAAAGTCTGCTGTCAGGGACCTCTCCAAAGAACTGAGAAGTTATGGTGTCTGTTTAAAGAGCTGGACAATGAAAAAGGATGCCAGAAGAAAGACTGATGTCTTTGAGTTGTGTTGGAGAAGAGTGCTGAATATCTCATGGACTGACAGAAGAACAGACACGTGTTGGGGATAGGTTAGCCAGAGTGCCCCTTTGAGGTAAAGATGGTGAAGCTTTAACTCACGTACTTTGAGCATTTTGTTAGGAGGGACTATTCCTTGGAAAGAGACATACATCATGCTTTGAAAGTTGGAGGGTCAGTGAAAGAGAGCAAGACCTTCAGTGAGATGGACATAGTGACTGCAGTGAGACTCAAGTATGTCAGAGATGATGAGAATGGTACGGATTAGGACCGGGTTCAGGTCTGTTGTTCATAGAGTCGCTATGAGTTATACTTGACCCACTGGCACCGAACAACAACAACAACAACAGTGGATATAAAGAGAGCTCCAGTGGCATAGTCCCTAGAGAGTTCCACTGCTAACCTCAAGGCTGGGCCTCTCTAGTGGTTTAAATCCACCAGCTATTCTCCCATGTGATGTACAGCCTTGAAAAACCAATGGAGAATCAATTACAAGTCAGACTGATTTGACAGCAATGAGAGAGAATGAGAAAGAGAAAAACAATATAGGATGGAAGAAGGAATGGAGTTTTACTGTAATTTTGATTTCCATTTCCCTAATGACTAATCACAGTGAAATCAAAGACGTTCTGGCGGCATAGTTTATAGCGTGCTGTGCTGCTAACCAAGTACCATGTGTTTCCAGGGGTTTGAATCTTTGAATTCACCAGCAACTTCACAGAACAAAGGTGACCATTTCCTTACATTAAGATTTAGAGCTTTGGGGGAGCTCTGGTGGCCTAGTGGCAAGGAGCTGCAGCTACAATCCCAGAGGCACACGGTTCGAATCCACCAGATGCTCTGCCGGGAAAAGGAGGGACAATCTCCTCCTGTACCAGTCAGATCTGATTTGACGGTACACTCACACAAAAATAAAAATAAATAAATAAAAAAGTAAAAATAAAAAAAAAAATTAGAGCTTTGGAATTCGGGTCACTGTCGGGATCAACTTTATGGCAGTGAGTTTTTGAATGATGTTGAGCATCTTTTCAAGAACTTATTGACCATTTGTGTATCTTATTTGGAAAAATGTCTGTTCAAGTCCTTTGCTCAATTTTTATTATGCCCATCTTTTTCTCTTCTTTTAGTTGTAAGAGTTCTTTGTATATTAAAGCATTATCACATACGTGGTTTAAAAATATTTTCTCTACAAATGCTGGCGAGGTTGTGGAGAAACTGGAACCCTGA
>NW_006399755.1:11701290-11718449 GCF_000299155.1 Elephantulus edwardii
TTTGGATGTGCACAGGGATTTGATGCTTAGAAGATCCTATTCAGCTATTTTTATCTTCTCCTGGTTGTAGGTTACAACTTCTTTATTTTTTTTCAGCAATGTTCTATGTTTTCAATACATAAATCTTTAAACTCTCTGGCTAAATTTATTCTCAGATATTTTATCCTCTTAGGTGGTATCACAAATGGAATTGTTTTCATAATTTCCTTTTCGGATTACTCATTGCTGGAGTAGAAAAACCCAACCTTTTGTGTCTTGATCTTATACCTTGCAACTTCACAAATTTATTTTCTAAGTAGCTTTCTTATGGAATTTTCTACATGTAAACATCATGTTAGCTGTGAAGAGTTGGGCATTTTCCTTTGCAGTTTGGATTATTTTTAAATTTCTTTTCTTACATAATTATTGTAGCTAAAAGTTCTAGTTGTTGTTATTGTTGTGTGCTATCAAGTCACTTATGACTCTTAGTGACCCTCTGAACAATGGATTTGCACCTTGCCCCATCCTGTGCCAATTCTCACCATCTCTAGTATCTTCGAGCCAGTTGTTACAGTCCCAGCGTCAATCTACCTTGTTGAGGGTCTTCCTCTCTTTTGCACAATAATTTCTAGCACAGAGTTGTATACCAGCAGATACTTTTGTCTTGTTCCTAATTTTAAAGGGAAAGGCTTAACATTAAATCTGAGAAAGATTAGGGTTAATCTTTACATGTTTGGTAGAATTTCCCAGGAAAAATATCTACTCTTGGACTTTTTTTTTGTTTGAATGTTTTTTATTTACTGATTGAATCTCTCTTCTTTTTATAGGTCTGTTGAGGTTTTCTGTATCTTCCTGAGTAAATATGTGTGTTTCTAGGAGCCCTCCATACAGTTTTGTCTTTTCCAAATTTGTCATATAAAAAGAATCATACCATCTATAGAATATTGTGTTGGGCTTTCTTCATTGTGTGTAATTCTCTTGAGATTCACCCATGTTGTTGTATTTATTTGTAGTTTTGCTCCCGTTTAATGCTGAATTGTATTTCATTGTAAACTTGGAAGCAGGACTGGCATCCACTTCCATCATAGCTTGCCTCTGGAAACCCTATGAACTTGGAGAAATGATGAAAATCACGCGAGTGTTGAGGACGTACGGTCATAGGGTTGCTATGAGTCACCTATGACTCAACAGCACTTAACAAAAACAACAACAGATATACCAGAGCTTGACTCTCCATAACCCATCTGAGCAACACTGGAGCATTTACAATTTTTGATGATTTTTTTTAAAAAAAAATTATGTTTTATTGTTGAAAATAAAGTGTACACCAGCTCAGTGTTTTTATAAGTACAATTCAGTGATATTGATTGCATTCTTTGATTTGAGTACAGTCTCATCCATTTATCTGAGTTATCTTCTCCTATTAACATAAATTCATAACCCTCTAAAGGTATTGATGTTGGTGGTGCTTATGTGCCATTGAGTTGCCTGTGACTCTCAGCGTCCATATGTACAAAAGCTGAACCCTGCCCTGTCCTGAGCCTGTCTCAATGACTCTGATACACCTACCCTCACTACCCTAGTTAACATATCAGTCCATCTCCCAGGGTCTTCCTCTCCTGCTCTCTCCCTCCATCCTTGCAAGCATGATGTCCTTCTCCTCAGACTGGTCCCTCCTGGCCATGTGCCCAAAGTATGTGAGACAGAGCTTGAGAATCCCAGCCTCCCAGGAGAAACTTGATTCCACTCTCTCCAAGACAGATACCATTTTAAAATAACTTTAGTTTTTAGAAGGGTTTTTTTTGTTTTAGAGGATTTTTAAAAAAATTTAAATTTATTATTGTACATTTTCTCTCTCCTTCCTCCTCCCTTCCCTACTCCCCCCACAATTCCCTCCTTGCTTCAGACTTTTCTCATACAAATAATATATAATCATATTTTCCTTTCAAACAGTTCTTCTCCTCGTTTGTTCCAATGCAATGTTATCTATAGTTTTGATGATTTTCAATAAAGCTTCTGTAATCAGTCACATAGTTCTTTATAAAAAATAAGTTTTTGTTTCTTCTGGATAAACATCTAAGATTGGAATTTTAAGACTCTTTAGTAAGTATATATTTAATGTTGTAATAAACTATCAAAATATTTTCAGAAATGATGGTACTGTTTAGTACAATTGCTCCACATATTTGTTATTATTTGATATTGTCATTCCCTGCCCCCTCATTCTAATAGATGTTTTTCATTTACTGTGGTTTTTAATTTGTATTTCTCAAGTGGCAAGTGAAATAAAGCATCTTTTACTGTGCTTAATTCCTATCTCTCCTTTGGTATGGTTTCTTTACCTTTTTTGCATATTTAAAAAAATGGGTTGCTATTTTTTAGTTCAGTTTTGACAGTTCTTTGTTTATCCTAGATAGCAGATAAATGTTTTTCAAACCTTCCCTCCCAGATACTTAGAAGGATTTTGATGGGCATAACACTTGGATTTTAGAAACTTAGTCTGTGGCAGGGAGCTCTGGTAGCCTAGTGGTATAGAGCTGTGTTGCCATCGCAAAGGCAACCAGTTCAAATCCACCACCTGCTCTGTGAAAGAAACAGAGAAGGATGGGCAGAGCAACTTACTGCCTCTGACACAAGGGCAATGACAGTAGTCTCTTCTATTATGGTAGGTCTTCCCTCAATCTCTTCTTTATTCATTTGACAAGTATTTGTGGAGTACCTAGTAAGAACCAGGTAGACTCAGGTCGACATAGGCATATCACAATAAAGAAATCTCTGCCTTCATTGGTGAAGCAGACAGACAGACAGACAATAAACAAATGCACAAATGTTAGTAACATGATGGCTTGTGGGGTCTGTTTGATACAACCTAAGGATTCTTATTGATATGCTATTGGACAAAAGATGCTTGGCTTGGGAACCAGCATTTTCAGACATTCCACCCAGAGGGATGAATTAGTGGTGGGGGTGATACTTGGCTGAGGTCAAGAGCTCTGGACTTGAAATCTAGTCCTGCCTCTGGACATCTATATAACCTCGGGTTCTTCTCAGAGCTAGGTAAGATGATCTTATAAGTGCTGGAATTTTGTGTTTGAAGTTTTTGCAAACCAATTCAGAGGCTCTGAAAAGCCAAACTGCAAAGGGAAGGAATCTCACTCTTAGAACTAGACTGTTTTGTTTGGAAAGATCTAGTGGTCATCAATTTTGGGCTCTCATCTAATGAAGGATCCCCTGTGAAGGGCATCTGACAAGAACTTGTCCAGCCCTGTGAGTGTCCCATCAGGGGATTGGGAGATTACTTCCTTTCAAGGAATCGGTTGCATTTTATTTTTCTTTCTTTTTAAAGGGAAAGGATCACACCGTTTACTAGGGAGAAACACCTTCCAATTGTGGATTGCAAATCAGATCCTGCTCCTTAAAGCTGCACATGGAAGGACAAGCCTGTAGGAATCCGAATGTCAGAAGAACTGAAGATGAATCTAGGGGTGGGAGGGTGAGTGGGAATGGGAA
This sequence comes from Elephantulus edwardii, assembly GCF_000299155.1. Taxonomy (NCBI): domain Eukaryota; kingdom Metazoa; phylum Chordata; class Mammalia; order Macroscelidea; family Macroscelididae; genus Elephantulus; species Elephantulus edwardii. Next base: position 11,704,780 of record NW_006399755.1, read on the forward strand.
TCTTGGAAAAAGATACTTGAGAATGCCTGTTATGGGGTGAGATTACCTTTGCTGGAGTCAACTACCTGGTAGTGGTCATGAAGTCTGGTGAGGTAGCTAGCACCAGATATCTTTTGATACAAGACATCAGTTATTCTGAGAATTCAGATAAGGTAGAGACATCAATGGGAGCCAGATAATGGATGGATTGAAAACGGGTGACATATGACTGAACGCTTCACTCCCTGTTCCAAAAAGTTCAAAAGAAGTGGAACAGTATAGCATATATCATATGGAAGCTTTAAGCTCCTTCTAGGAATATCTTATTGCCATCCAAGGATACTTCTGGAAGTAGGATGGGACCTTATTGATATGAAAAGGCTGTTGACCTCCAGGAAGTGTCCATCTATTGGAGAAAAATTGGCTCCACCTATGAAGCTTTTGTGGGCACATTTATCTAGTCCAGAGGTAGATCTGTTGGGATTAGTCACAAAGTCCATGGCTTCTCCCCACCTGCTTGTCAGTGAGAGATTGAGGGGACTAGAGAGAGGGGTGAGCCCTGAAGAGAAGGGAATAAGGACGTATGCCTTCAGTCACAAAAGTGACATAATAAAATATTTCAAAGAGTATCTTTGGAAAATGAGCGTTACTCTTTTGAGAATCAAAGTTATTTTCTCACTCATCTTTAAAAGATTTTGGAAGTTTAATCACAAATAACATGATCATCTGTGTAAAAAGATTCCACTGAATCTACAAAAAAAGCTAGTATCTTTAATAAGTAAGTTGATCAAGGGTTCAGAGTAAAATATCAGCCTGTGAAAATGAATGACTTCAATATGCTAACAACAGAAATATTAAAATTTAAAATGCCATTTATCAAACCTTATAGTACTTAGCTTTAAATTTGACAAGATCTGTACATTGAAAACTAAAAACTCTGTCTGGAATATCATCTCACCCCAGTAAGAATAGCAAAATTTAACAGAACAGCAAGCAACAAATGCTGGCGAGGTTGTGGAGAAACTGGAAGCCTTATTCACTGTTGGTGGGAGTGTAAAATGTTGCAACCACTGTGGAAGGTGGTATGGCGCTTTCTCAAAAAGTTCCAAATAGAGATACCATTTGACCCCGCAATTCCACTACTGGGAATATATCCCAAAGAGACTGTAACTGCCACCTAAGCAGGTATATGCACACTCATGTTTATTGCGGCTGTCCTGTGTCACTTTCATCACCTCTGACACATTTGAGTCCATTGTTTTTGGTGTTTTGTTTTTTTCCCATTCAACATCCTGGATTAGGTCCCTTCAGCAGGGACTGATAATTTATACAGTCAAACTTTAAAATTTACAGATAAAGGCAGTTCAATACTGCCAGTGAGAAGTACGTGTCTCTTAACATATACAACTTTCAGGCCACAGTTTTGAAGGTCTGAAGTATCAAGTTGGTTTGATGAATTAGTTGATTGGCACTTATGAACACATTTATTGCCTTGCCATCTTTAAAATAGGTTTACAGAGTATCACTGAAGCTTTTGGAGTACTTTACAATTCTTTCTTTTGATGTTCAAGTGCCCTGCGATTCTGGTATTGGTATTTCTTAAAGACATTATTCACTGTATCAAGTAGTTCTTTTATTGCACTAGCTATATCCTTGATTGTCTGCAAAAACTGCACTCGATCATTGTCTCATCTGGGATCTTACTGAGAATTTGTTTAAGTGCCTGCGCCTTTTCATTTAGGTCCTGGAATTCGGGTTCTGGTCGTTCAATCATATACTCTTCCACGTCATCAGCTGCCATACGGAGAAGGGACTCTGTGAAGTTAACTTCTACACTTTTTTTCTCTAAAATTTTCATAATGATGTCTTGTGTGAGACCTGGATTTTCTTTTTCAGCCTTAATGAAAGCCGCTCTCAGTGTCTGAGCTGCAGACAGATTAACTCGTTCTAGCTCATTAAACACAGGATACATAACTGCGTAGAGAGGCATAGAAACCAGGGAAGTGGTCTCAGCTTCGTTCTTCATCTCTTCCATTGTCATCCTCATTCAAAAGCCAACGGCAGCCAGGGTCCTGACTCCACTTCCCACCTTTGGAGCCCTCTCCAACTCCCTTGAGTCCATTGTTGTAGTCACTGTATCTATCCATCTCATTCGAGGTCTTCTTCTCTTTTGCTGATTCTCCACTTTCCCAAGCATGATGTCATTCTCCAAGCAACATGCTCAAAGTATGAGAGATGAAGCCTTGCCATTCTTGCCTCCAAGGAGCACCCTGGCTGCACTTTTCCCAAGACATTTGTTATTTTAGCTGTCCTTGGGCTATCCACTACCCTTCTCCAACACCACAACGCAAGGGCATCAATTCTTCTGTCTAGTTCTCAGATGCTTTGGAAGTGATTGAAAAGACCATGACCTGAATCAGGCACACTTTAGTCTTCAGAACAGCACCATTGCTCTTCAGTATTTTGCAGATATCCCTGGCAGCAGACTTGCTCAATGCAATATGACTCCGGACCTCCTGACTGCTGGTACCAAGGGTGTTGATTGTGGATCCAAGAAAGATTAAATCATTGACAGTTTCAATTTCTCCATCTATAATGATGTTGCCTATTGACCCAGTGGTGGGAACTTTTGTCTTGTTTATGATATGCTGTAATCCATATTCAAGGCTGTAGTTCTTAATCTTATGTAGCAAGCATTTCAAGTCCTCCTCGCTGTCAACATAAAGGTTGTGTTGTTTGCATGACTTAGGTTGTTGTTGAACCTTACTCTGATCCTGATGCCACATTCTTCTTCATAGAAAGGTATAAAATTGTTTGCTGTTGTTGTTGTTATGTGCCGTTGAGTCGCTTGTGACTCATAGCGACCCTATGTACAACAGCCCTAAACCCTGCTCTATCCTGTGCCAATCACACTGCCTCTGACACACCCATCCCAGTTACCCCAGTCACTGAATCAATCCACCTCATAGAGGGTTTTCCCCTTCTCCACCCTCCCAAGCATGATGTCCCTCTCCAAGGACCTCTCCCTCCTTACAACACGTCCAAAGTATGTCAGATGAAGCCCCAGAATCCTTGCCTCCAAGGAGCAGCCTGGTTTAACCCTCTCCAGGATGAATCTGTTTTCTTGGCAGTCCATTATACGTTCAATACTCTTTTCCAGCACCACAGCTCAAAGGCATCAATTCTCCTTCTATCCTTCCTAGTCATTGTCCAACTCTCTGATGCATAACAAGTGATTGCAAAGATCATAGACTGTATCAGATGCACCTTAGTCTACAGAGTGACACCATTGCTCTTCAGTACCCTGAAGAGGTCCCTAACAGCAGACTTTCCCATTGCAAATGTGAATGTATCACAATTTCTCAGTCCATTTATTTGTTGATGGCCATTTGCGCTGTTTCCATTTTCTTGCTATTATGAATATTGCTGCTATGAAGATCTGTATTTTGTTAACTGTCAAATTCTTACTGTTTTAAGTGGTTTGGGTATAAGAAATGAGATCTGGAGCTTCTTGTCCTGACACCCTGGCCTCTTGGTAGCAGGCAAGGAGCTGCTTCCAGCTGCCTCCTCTGACTGTCCTTGTGGTTAGTGAACTCCTGGACTGAGCTCTGTGCTCCACATTGCAGCTGCCTAGGGAATCAGCTGTTTGTTGTCTCGGCTGGACTGAGTCTGGCTTTGAACTTTCTTCTGGACTAGGACCAGCACTGAACTCTCTCCAGACTAATCTAGTGTTGGGCTCTTCCTCTTCAGATGGGTCTGGAACTGAGGTCTCTCTTCCAGATTAGGTTCAGTGCTGCACTGTCTTTTTCCCAGGTGAGGTCCAGCCCTGGGGTTATCGTGACTGGTCAAGAAGGAAATCATTCTTCTGTCAGTATGCCATTCTGTGGTGGCGTGTGATGCTGGAAGCTATGTCCCCAGTATTTCAAATATCAGCAGGGTAATCCATGATGGACAGATTTCAGTGGAGCTTACATACTAAGATAGAGTAGGAAGGAGGACTGACCACCACTTTTGAAGTAATGGGCCGTTGAAAACCTTATGAACAGCAGTGAGACAACATCTGATATAGTGCCAGAAGAGGGGCCCTCAGGCTGGAAGGCATTCAGAACACTGGGGTCAAGTACAGAGAGATGGTGCAGAACAGTGCTTTGTTTGTTATCTATGGGGTCATTATGAGTTGAAGTTGACTCAATGTCATCTAACAACAACAGGCAGATTAACCAAACACCTAACAACTCTCCTATAGGTTAACCAAATGCTCATTGTCTTGGAGACAAAATTGGGAGCTACCACCCCCATCAGCAGAGATACTTACCATTATAGTTGGTCCTAGATCTGCAATTTCTTTAAATCTTTGCACCAGCGTAACACATTGCCGCAAATGACGGCAAATGTGTTTCTAAGCACGACCGTCAATTTTAAAAGTGTGCAGCAACGTGTTAACTAAGGATGATAAGGGTCTGCAGTATCCTCAGTAATGTTCATTTTTAAAGTAAGACTGTTTATGGGGCAAATTAGAAAAGGAATAACTATGACACTGGAATGAAATGACACCAAGGAGAGATGCTTTTTCCTCCTCTTTAAAAAGGTGTTTTGAAGCCACAAGAAAATGTAATAAATCTTAAATATAACCTCTTTAAAAGAAAACTTTCTGCAGAAAGCAATGAAAACCTGAAACATTAACACCTTATCTAGTATTCTACACACACAACACACACACACACACACACACACACACACACACACACACATTTGTTTGTATTATAAAAACGTCACAGCAGGTTTTTGGATGGAATTAAGGTCTAATATAATCAGCTTGTAAAAACATAAAATAGTTAATTTAAATGAGACACTGCTTCTTTAAAAGAAATATTTTGGTTAATCAGCATTTTAAAGGACCTTGAAATAGAAGATGTGAGCTGAGAAAAGATGGTTTCTCTAAGAAATCATAATAAAAGAAAAAGATGTTTGTTTGTAAATCAGTTTAAAACATTCAATTTCCAGATATTTAAACCATATTAAGATTGGTTAATTTCTTAATAAAATGGAAATAGATAAGAAAAGTAAATAAGAAGTAAGAAGGTAAGTAAGAAGGAAAAAGAAATAAAAAGTTGTTGTTAGATGCTGTTGTGTACGACTCATAGCAACCCTATGAACAACCCTGTCCTATCCTGTGCCATTCTCACACTTCCTGACATATTAGAGCTCATAGCTACAGGCATTGTGTCCATTTGTTGAAGGTCTTCCCCTTTCGTTAACCCTCTGCCTTTCCAAGTATGATGCCCTTCTCCAAGGAATAGCCTCACCTACTAATATGCCTGAAGTATGTGAGATGAAGCTTCATCTTTGTCTCCAAGTTATACTCTGGCTGCACCTTCTCCAAGCCATGTTTGTTCCTTTGGCAGTCCACGGAATATTCAGTACTCTTCTCCAACATCATGACTCAAAGGCATTAATTCTTCTCATCCTTATTCATTGTCCTGCTTTCAGATACACAGCAAGTGATCAGAAATAGCAAGACTTGAATCAGGTACACCTTAGTTCTCAAACTCACATCATTCCTCCTCAATGATTTGAAGAGGTCCCTGATTGCAAATTTTCCCAGCATAATACATTTCCTGATCTCCTGACTGCTGGTACCAAGGGTGTTGATTGTGGATCTAAGTAAGATGAAGCTGTTGACTGTTTCAATCTTTTCTCCATCTATCATGATGCTACCCATAGTGGTAATCTATAGTGGCGAGAATTTTTGTTTTCTGGACATTGAGATGCAATTCATATTGAAGGCTGCAGTCTTTGATCTTCTACAGCAAGTGCTTCAAGTCCTCCTCACCTCCTCATACCAAAAGTTATTGATGAGTTTTCCTCTGATCCTGATGCCACACTTTTCTGCATAAAGCCAAATTTCTCCAGTAATTTGCTCAGCATACAGGCTGAATAAGAATGGAGAGGGGATACAACCCTGATGCACACCTTTATTAATTTCAAACCATGTAGTGTTACCTTGCTCTGTTCATACAACAGCCTCTTGTTCTAGATATTTGTTTTGTATGAGCACAACTAAATGCTCTGAGATTCCCATTTTTTACAATGTTAGCCATAACATTGTCAACAATGTTAAATGCCTTTGCATAGTCAATAAGCCACTAATAGGGATTCTTCTGGTATTCTTTACTGTCAGAAAGGCTCCATCTGTCATCAGCAATTATATCCCTAGTGCCATAGCCTCTTCTAAATCCTGCTTGAACTTCTTGCAGTTCCCTTTCTATGTACTGTTCTGGTTTTGAATGATCTTCAGCAGTATTTTGCTTGCATGTGGTATTGTTGGATATTTTACACATTCTGTTGGATTATCTTTCTTGGGGATGGGAACACATATGGACTTCTTCCAGTCAGTTAGCCAGACAGCTGTCCTCCAAATTTCCTGGCATAGACTGGTGAGCACATCCAGAGCTGCATCTGTTAGTTGAAACATGCCAATTGGTATCTCATCAATTCTTCGGACCTTAGTTTTTGCCAGTGCCTTCAGTACATCTTGAACTTCTTCCTTCATTACCATTGGCTCTTGATCATATGATATTTCCTGAAATATTTTCACATGAGCCAATTCTTTTTGGTACAGAGATTTTATGTATTCCTGACACCATCTTTTGATGCTTCCTGGATCATTCCTCATGGCATCAATAAGTATTGCAATTTAAGGCTTGAATTTGTTTTTCAGTTCTTTCAGCTTGAGAAATCCTGAATAAGTTCTTTTCTTTTTATTCTCTAATTCCAGGTCTCTGCACATTCCCTCATAATACTTCACTTTGTCTTCTTGAGCTGTCCTTTGAAATCTTCTGTTTAACTCTTTTACTTCATTCAGCATATTTCCCCCTTTGTTTTGGCTTCTCAATGCTCTAGGGCAATATCAGAGTCTCTTCTGACATCCACTTTGGTTTTTTCTTTCTCTGCCTTTATAATGACCTCTTCATTATAAATGATATCATAGATGATATCATATCCTTGATGTCATCCCACAACTTGGCCAGTCTTCAATCATTGGTGTTCATGGCTTCTTAAAATGACTTTTAAATTTAGGTGGGATGGACTCAAGATCATATTTTGGTTTTTGTGAACTTGTTTTGACTTTCTTCAGCCTCTTGTAGTAAATTGCTCATGAGTCTTTTCTGCAGTCATGGCCTGGTTTTGACTGCTGATATTGAGCTTCTCCAATGATTCCTTACACAAATGTCAATTTGATTCTATGAAGTCCATCAGGTGTGATCCATATATAAAGTTGTTGTTTGTGGTGGTTTTTGTTTGTTTTTTTTAAAGGTGTTTGTGGTCACCAAATCATTGCTCATACAAAATCAATCATTCTATTTCTGGCCTCATTTCAACATGCGTCAAGACATGTTAATGATAATTGGTGGCTGGAATGTTAAAGTTGGAAACAATGAAGAAAGAATGGTAGTCAGAAAGTATGGACTTGGTGACAGAAACTAGGTAAATCAAAAGAAGAGACTGTGTACACTTGAGAACTAAAAACTGGAAGAGAAAACTGAGGTTTTGTGACTATTTCTTAATTCTTGTTAAATGGTGTTGTGGTTGTTGTGTATCGTCGAGTCAGAACCAGCCCACAGCTCACCCTCCAGTGGGTTTTCCAGAAGCAGTAAAAAACCCAAAAAACAAACAAAAAACCCCAACTTAATTACAGTTCAGAAATATCTATAGACAGACAAAAATCAAGGTTTGAAGAACAGGAAGAGCTATGTAAGTAAGAACAGGGAGAACAAGGTAACCAAAAAGAAAATCAGTACAATTGAAGAAAAGATGAAGCGTAGCTAAAATCAGAGTTAAAGAAAAGAATTAAATAAAAAACCTTAATAACCTTGAAAGTGATGGGATCAGAGTTAGAAAGCATTGGAGCAGAATTGCAAATTGAAGGATATTTTTTATTTTTAAAACTTTTCTATTGTGGTTTAAATGCAAGTTTACAGAGCAAACTGGTATCTCAAATCATTATCTCTATTTTGCTTTGTGACTTTGATTGCAATCCCCACGTTGTCACAGCTCTGCTGTCCATTGTCTCTGTGGTTCTTATTTTGATTCATCTTCTCAATAAATAATTTTAATTGTGGTTTTAATGAACGTTTACAGAAAAGTTAGATTTTCATTCATTCATTGTTGCACATTATTACCCCCTCTCTGTACCCCTCCAGTTCACTTAAAAAAATTCATTGTTGCACAATTACCTCCCTCCCTCCCTGACCCCTGTCCTCTTTGCAATGATGTACCTCTTATTCTGAGCTGTTGTCATACATATAATGCCTAAACATATATTCCTTTTAAACAGTTCTTTCCTTCATCTGTTCCAGTGCAATGGTCCTCATCTATCCACTCTTTTCCAATCATCTTTCTATCCTTTCCCACCTTCTGAGCTTTATCACCGGGCTAGTGCTGCCCTTTAGGTCTTTTTTAGTTGATTGTTCTACAGATTGAGTTGATGCTATTGTTTACAAAGTTGGACCACTGCACTGAATTTACTTCAAGGCTCAAAGGGTAGCTAAAGACTACAGTCTCAGATGTTTCCTTCTCTCATTGTCTCTGTGTCAGAATGACTCTTAGTTGACTCCTTAGTGGGTTTTCAGAGGTTGTAATTTGCATGGGAGGAGATTGTCTATCTTTCTTCAGTAGAGTAGTTTGTGGTTTCAAACCTTCTGCCTTTGGATTGGTAGCGTAAACAACTTAATAATATACTAAAGCCAGGATTAAGAATCTGCCTCTGAAAATAAAAAGAATGACTATGATTAAGAGTAAAGGCTAGTAAAGTTCACTTTACTACAGCAGCTTCAGATTGTTTATGATATTAAACTCAGGGTTACCATGAACAATGTGGTTATGAAAGACAAAATAACAGTCATAAAAGATGAATGATTTCAAATACCTTCCTTTTTTCCCTCCACTTTATTTTTTTACTTTATACTGGGTTGCATAGAAAATACATATACATTGTGTACCATTCATCTCCATTGCATTTCACACATGTAGGAACAGTCCCAATGGGTTTCAAATGACGACTCATACGCATTCTCTTATCACATAGCAACTACGAAAGCCAGACAATATTGCTGAGAAATGTTGTTTTGCTGTTGTTACGTGCCATCAAGTTGCCTGTGACCTATAGAGACCCTATGTACAACAGCTCTGAAGCCTGCACCGTCCTGAGCCAGTCTCACTGATTCCTACAAACCTATATCCATCCATTGCCTTAATTTACTGTATTAATCTATCTCATCCGGGGCCTTCTTCCTCTGCAATGTCTCTCCACCTTTCTGAGCATACTGTCCTTCTCCAAGGACTGGTCCCTCCTGGCCACATACCCAAAGTATGTGAGACAGATTAAAAATTCTAGCCTCCAAGGAGAAACTTGGTTTCACCTTTTCCAAGATAGACCAATTTGTTTTCTTAGTGGTCCATGATATGTTCAAGACTCATTTCCAGCACAACTCAAAGGCATACTTAGTGATTGTCTAGCTCTCTAATGCATAGTAAGTAATTGTAAAGACCATCAGGTGGACCTCAGTCTCTAGACTAAGGTACTGCTTTTCAGTACTATGGAGAGGTCCTTGACAGCAGATTTCCCCATTGCAATTCGTCTTTTGATACTGCCTACTTATTTTAACATTACCATTGTTGTTGTGTTGTTATGTGCCGTCGAGTTGTTAGCGACTCATAGCGACCCTATGCACAACAGCCCTAAACCCTGCTCTATCCTGCGCCAACCGCACTGCCTCTGACACACCCATCCCGATTACCCCAGTCACCGAGTCAATCCATCTCATAGAGAGTCTTCCCCTCCTGCGCCGTCCCTCCACCCTCCCAAGCATGATGTCCCTCTCCAAGTACTTTAATTTCTTTAAGTTCTCAGATTAGGCAAACAGCTCAAACTGATTTTCAGGTAAATGCTAAGACTTTATTTTGTTCCCAAACTAAAACTTCATTATTAGTGGTTATTGAACATAAGAGATGTGGTTCTATAGCCCCTGTCACAGTTCATGTGTCCCATTAGGAACGGCCCTACCTGCAGCAGCCATTTCCATTGGGGCTTGGAGGTTAGAGCTTATAGAAATGAAATTTAAAGTAGCAACATCCCTAAAACGTGTAACAGAGGCCCCCAAAAGAACTTATACATGGTCAGGCTTGAGCAGGGATACTAGTGACCGTGACTTCAGATGCATTATCTGCATCTTGGTATAAGGTCTTATAGAGAGATCACAGCCACCTGCACTCAGGTATCTAAAAGCCCAAGAGAGAATTCTAATTTTTCACCAAGCTTTAAATTTGGCATTGTAGAACATTTTGTTATAAGGTAAAATGATTTTTCCCCCCCTGTATAAAGGTTGTTAGTCAATTTGCCTTTTGGGAGTTCTGACAAAAGAACAATTTTGAGAGTGATAAGGTGGGGGTAGGTTTCATTCTGTGGTATGTTGTGAGTCGAACCAAAGCGCTGGACCACAAAACAGATTCTGCAATGTATGAACCGGTTTCCTTACTGTGCACGAACCAATAAGAAACCTTAAAATAATGCATGTATTTTGACAAAAGGTAAGAAGGTATTTGACAAACACGAGGATAACAGAGTTTAGTGGGGATAAGGGGAGGGTTGAAGGAATTAGAGAAGAACCAATGGGGACCTGAAAAGGAGAGGTAAGAGTACTTGTAGATCAATGGTGTTTAATTTTATAAAACATTTTATAAAATAGGGACTAACAAAAGCTAGGAAGCTCTGGTGGCCTAGTGAGTGCTTAAGGAGTTGCACTGCCAACTTAAAGACCTCTGGTTCAAATCCACCAGTTGCCAACTTAAAGACCTCTGGTTCAAATCCACCAGTTGCTCTGAGGGACAAAGTCGGGCAGTCTCCCACTGTGTGAATTACAAGACTCTGAAAACCTGTTTGAAGATCAGTTCCTTCGACTCCCTGGCAATGCCTTAAGTTGAGTTATGGATGTCAAGACCAAGATTGTGACACTGTTGTTGTTGTATACCATAGTGTTGGAACCGACCCATAGCTGACCCTCCAGTGGATTTTCAGAGGCAATTAATTGTACAGGAGGCCTTAAACTGCATACAAATTGCAGCTCAGCAAATGCCAAGTGAGTTTGGCCCTTTTGATTTTCTGACTCCAGATCTTTGTACCTTTGATTATAATATTTTGCTTTGTCTTCTGGAGCCAGTCTTTTAAATCCTCTGTTCAATTCCTTAACATCCTAGGGTTTTCTTTTTGTTTTGGCTTCTTGGCACTCTAGTGCAATATTCAGAGTCTGTCCCGAAATCTATCTTAGTCTTTTCTTCCTCCTTTGTTTTTGTAATGACTGTTTGCATTCGTCGTGGATAATATTCTTTATATCCTCCCACAGCTTATCTGGCCTTTCTCATTAGTGTCCAAGGCCTCAAACCCATCCTGAGATGGTTTATAAATTCAGGTGAGATAAATTCGAGGTCAAATTTTAGTTCTTGTGGATTTGAGTTCATTTTCTTTAGCTTCAGTTTGAACTTGATTATAAGTAGTTGATGGTCTATTCCACAATCAGTGCGTGGCCTAGTTTTCACTGTTGATATTGAGCTTCTCCAAAATTTTTTTTTCACAGATTAGTCATTCTTATTCCTGTTCTGACCATCAGGTGAGGTCCATGTGTATAGTCGCCATTTATCTTTCTTACAAAAGATATTTGCAATGAAAAAATCATTGACTGTACAAAAGCCTATCATTTTATCTCCAGCTTCATGTTTTTTAACTACTGATCATTCTCTCTTTCCAACTTTTGCATTCCAGTCACCCATGTTCAACCGATTTCTGACTGCAAAAGTTGGCTCTTGTTGTTATGTGCTGTCGAGTTACCTGCAACTCATAACAACCCCACGTACAGCAGCAGCTCTGAAATCTGCCTTGTCCTGAGCCAGTCTCACTGATTCCAACACACCTACTCCCAATTGTCCCAGTTACTGTATCAATCATCTCATCTGTGTTCTTCCTCTCCTGCACTGTCCCTCCACCCTTCTGAGCATCATGTCCTTCTCTAAGTACCAGTCTCTCCTGGCCACATGCCCAAAGTATGTGAGATGGAGCTTCAAAATCCTAGCCTCCAAAGAGAAACTTGGTTTCATCCTTTCCAAGACAGGCTGATTTGTTTTCTTGGTGGTCCATGGGATGCTCAAGACTCTTCTCCAGCACCACAGCTCAAAGGCATTGATTTTTCTTCAGTCATCCTAAGTGATTGTCCAGCTCTCTCTGATGCATAGCAAGTAACTGTGAAGACCATGGCCTGGATCAGGCACATCTTAATCTCTAGACTGACATCATTGCTTTTTAACACTCTAGTGAGGTCCTTTACCACATATTTTTCCAGTGCAATTTGTCTTTTGATTTCCTCACTGCTGATGCCATGAGTGTTGATTACCAACCAAACTGTAATTGTCAACTACCTCAATCTCTTTTCCATCTATCAAGGTGCTATCAATTGGCCCAGTCTGATGGGGTCCTTTTAAATTGGAAAATATAGACCCAAGGTTTAAGTCTTTGGAGTAGACATTATTTGACATGGTGAGGAGTGGTCATTTCTAACAAAGTTCAAGGGTAGTTTATGAAGACTCAGAGTATCCATTCCAACTTAAGAACTGAGTATCTTTTAGAAGGAGGCTTGATAAGATGTCTTGAACCTCTGAAATATAACTTTCTTCATCAGAAGTTTAAAATATTGAATTCTATAATGATCTCCAATAGAGGAAGTTTTGGAAGATGATGGAATAATGCCATAGACCTTTTGTTCTCACCCTTACTTATGTCTTCAATTATTATTGGAACCACATCTTACCACATCAAGAGTGAACAGCACGGGGCCCCTCCTCTCGTTTCTTTTTCTACCCTTTTATTATTGCAGCTGTGGCCGTGTTGTTACTCAGTTCCTGTAGCGTGGCGCTCATCAGAGAATTTTAGAGAGGAGGGGTTTTAAGGTCTTTTCAAGCCCACTCAGCAATAACTGTCCCGACGGGTTTTTTACTTATTTTCTTAATTAATGTTTTGCTGTTTTAGCTCTTGCTTTCCACCAGTATCACAGAATGTTTAGTTCTTACTTGTGGCTAGATGATTAATCCCTTAGCTGTTGCATTTCTTGGCTTTGGTAATCAAGTCATACTGCTTTGTAGATGGAATGTCCTTTTCTCTTTCCCCTTTTAAGTGAGAATCTTTTTTCTTTCATCCCTAGATTTTCATCTGCATGGTTGGCACCACCCTGCTATTGATGCTCTAACTAGGACTTTGTAGTGTGGTTTCTTCACTGCTTTTCTTATTATCCTATCAGAAGCCAATCATAAAGGCCAGCGGTTGGAGTGTTATTGAAGCAGACCCCTGGAGATGTTTATGATAGAACACTACCAAATAGCATCAGATTTACTAAAAGTTGTAAAGCCAATATCGGTGGCTTTCACCTAGAGTGCTGTAGTAAAAATTTTGCAAACATTGTGTAGCACTGTTCTTGTGCTTTCCATAAATAAAACAAAGAACAGCTGCAACACACTCACTCAACAAAGGCATTAGTTGTCTAGTCATAGGCAGGACATGCATATCTGTCCTTTAGATTTCATTTACACAACAAGATAAAGGTAAATAATCCAATAGAAAAATGGGCACAGGATATGAACAGGCACTT
>NW_006399755.1:11719767-11720909 GCF_000299155.1 Elephantulus edwardii
ATTATAGAAAAAAAAGATTTCATTTAGTAGTTTTATTTTTAGCAAAATTGAGTCTGCAGATATCTTGGCCCGAATGTCACTTCCTGCATCCTTCCAGATTCCCCACAGTGTTATCTCTACACCCCCGAAATACTATAGGAAAAGGTGGATGCTATGAGAGCAGGACAGCAGCATTTGTTCATGTTTGCCACTAGAGATAGTGCCTTTATTCCATTTATTCCCATCTGGTTGGGTGGCCTAGTGGGTAAGGAATCATATTGCCAACCCAAAGGCAGGTGGTTTGAATCCACCAGCTGCTCTCTACAAGGAGAATGGGAAATCTCTGAAATTTACAGCCCCTTGAAGGTTAGCTAGGAGTTGGTTTCTACTCAGTAGCAACTAGTTGAATTTTACATTTGGCCAGTAGGAATCCGGTACTATTGCCAGTTTTTCCTTCCTAGGAGAGCTAGTATCATCCTGTTATGAATAAAATGACACGCTTCTGAGTTTTTTTCATGCTAACGTGTCTTGTTGAGCTGCTAGCCAAAATGTTGGCAGTTCAAATCCCTTAACAAAAACCAACCTATTATCTGTTTAATTATACAATCCATTCTCTATTAATCTGGAATGCCAAGCATTGGGGGGGGGAACTGATTAGGGGGAAGACTGACTTAGAGTTATGTGACTCAATACAGTAGTTAAAATCTGTATAATAACTATCTTCTGAAAAGAAAATTGTTCATAAAATGTTTTTATAAGACAAGTTAACTTTAGATTGGATTTTAGCCTTTCAAAGCAGTACCTATGCCATGGATAATAGCACTATCATGACACTCCAACTAGAGGCTAGCAAAATCTTGTTACAGTTAAGCTCATGCCAGCCCCACAGCTGTTGCTGCCTGTTTTAAACATAACCTTCCTTGGGACCTAGTTTCTTTCTTTTTTTAATTTTTTTTTTATTAATTTTACTGAACATTTACAGAGATTTTGGATTTCCATTCATTCATTGTTGCACTATTTTGTTGCATTCTACCCACGCACAATTTGTTTCTCTCTCTTTTTCCCTCTTGAAAGTCTGTTTTAATTGTCCCATTGCCACAGTGCTTGTCAAAACCAGTTCTGATTAATCTCCTTTGTCAGTGTGTCCTTTGCCATTCCCTATC
>NW_006399755.1:11724349-11728034 GCF_000299155.1 Elephantulus edwardii
GAAACTGGAGATTGCCTTTTCAGGACCTAGTTTCTTAATTCAATTACATGACACTTCATTTTGTTAAGGTTTTAAACAATAAGTCTAATCCTAGCTCTTCTCCACTCTGATTTTCTTATGTTTAATGTTTGCTTTTACATTATATTTTTCTTAGTCTCATGTAACAGAATAGAATGGCTCCACATGACTTTCTTGGCTGTAATACATTTTTATTGTGGTTTAGGTGGAAGTTTATGAAGCAGATTCATGTTTCACTCAGCAATTTGTGCACAGATTGCTCTGTGACGTTGGCTGCGGTCTCCACAATGCGTCAGTCCTCTCCTCATTTCCATTTTTAATTCACTATCTACCTTTGTCCTCTTTTCCTGCCACTTCCTACCTTCTTAATTTCACTTTTGGGTAAATGCTGCCCTTTGGTCTCATATTGTTCTAGGGAGCAGTTTCTCAGAACAATACTGAATGCTGTTTTTTACTTCATAGGCCTGTTTTTTCAATGTGACTAAATGTTTGTGGGAGCGGCTTTATTCTAAGTCCCAAAGGTGTTGAAGGGCCATAGTCGGGGACAGAGGGAGAATAAAAAGGGGTTCACCATCCTCTTTCAGCCCAAGAAGTCTGTCTTTTCTATTAATTTGAATTTTGTCCTACCTTTTTCTCCCACTTTATCTGGAACATTCCCACTCAACAGTCAGTTTGCCATAGTGTGTTTTGTGTATTGCTGTGATGCTGGAAGCAATTCCACTTGTATTTTAAATACCAGCAGGGTCACTCATCGTGGACAGGTTTCAGTGGAGCTTCCAGACAAAGGTAGCAAGACTAATAAGAAGCAGGACTGGCCATCCCCCAGGGAAATAATGGATGACTGGAAATTTTATGAATTGCCATAAGACATTGTTTGATCTGTTACCAGAAGACAAGGCCCTCAGGTTGGAAGGCACTCAAAACAATGGGGTCAAGTATAGTGAAGATTATGAGAATGGCACAGAATGAATGGGCAAGATTTCATTTTATTGTACGCAGCGTTGCTATGAGATGGAGCCAACTTGCTGGTATGTAACAACAAGCAGTTAACAAAGTGTCCATTATCTTAGAGACAGAAGTTGGGAGCTCCAGAGAAAGAAGGGAGGACCCCTGGGGAGACGGATCAACACAGTGATTGCAGCAATGGGTACGGGAGTGGCAGAGATCATAAGGATGGTCCAGGGTCCAGGGTAGTGTAAGCGTTCCATCTGTTCGTCATAGGGTCACTATGAGTCAGAGCTGACTTGGCTCCTAACACCACCGCTTCCTTCAACAGGGATGCCTACCAATAAATTTATCTCTCAAACCTGCAATTTCTATAAATCTCTTTGCCAACTGAACTAAGGATGATATTTAACTGCAGCATCCTTAATACCGCTGGTTGTTTTTGTAAATTTAAAAATTTATATTATGAGGCCACAAATTGATGGGTAGCAATGGAATATTGTTTAATATAGTGCCAGAAGTTGGATCCCTCAGTTTGGAAGACACTCAAAATATCACTAGAGAGGAGCGACCTCATCAAAGGAAAATATACTTTAACAATGTGGATGGAGTGACATTTTCAGCCAGTGAAGGATGTTCATTTGTTGATAATACCAAACATTGTAATGAAGAGAAACATCTGCAAACATCCATTAATAATTGGATCATCAAATGTACAAAGTATGAATGTAGGAAAACTAGAGGGTATAAAAAAAGTTAAGAAGAACCC
Source organism: Elephantulus edwardii (assembly GCF_000299155.1). Taxonomy (NCBI): domain Eukaryota; kingdom Metazoa; phylum Chordata; class Mammalia; order Macroscelidea; family Macroscelididae; genus Elephantulus; species Elephantulus edwardii. The sequence continues at coordinate 11,726,082 of NW_006399755.1, forward strand.
ATAATAAAGATTTATATATCCTAGGCATTGTTGTTTTGTTAGATGCCATTGAGACAAGTACAACTCATAGTGATCTTGTGAACAACAGTTCTGAACCCTCTCCTATCCTGTGTCATCCTCATCATCTCTGACACACTTGAGCCCATTGTTGCAGTCACTGTCTAAATTCATCTTGTTGAGGGCTTCCTCTCTTTTGCTGACCCTTCACCTTTCCAAGGAATAGCCTAGCAACCTGCCCAAAGTATGTGAGACAAAGCTTCTCCATCTTTGACTTCAAAGTCTTTAGACTGACATTGTTGCTCTTCAGTATTATGGAGAGATCTCTGACAATAGACTTGCCCAAAGTCTCCTGATCTCCTGACTGTTCGTTAGTACAGGAGTGTTGATGGTTGATCCAAGCAAAATGAAACTGACAACCTTAATCTTTTATCCACCTATCATGATGTTGCTTATTGGCCCAGTGGTGAGGCTATTAGCTTACTTGATGTTGAGACATAATCCATATTGAAGGCTATAGTCCTTGATCTTCTGCAGCAAGCATTTCAAGTCTTCCTCATTTTCAGCAGACAAGATTGTGTCATCTGCATAATGTAGGCTGCTGATGAGTATTTCTCCAATCATGATGCCACTTCCCTCTTCATAAGAGTCCAGGTTCACTATTTGCGCAATATGCAGATCAAATAAGTATGGAGAGAGGATGCATTCTCATTCACCTAGGCATTATTGAGCTGAAATGGACCGGAATGGAAATTGTCCCATTATGCTAGAAATGACAACAAGGAATGACATCACATTAATTATGTTCTGGTTATTAGGGGATGTTTGCAGTTGTTTCTCCCCATAATGAATTGTGGCACGTCAGCAAACGAAGGACACCATCTAATCCTGGTCTCAGGGTTTCAGGTTTGTGGAATTTGAAGTTCGCACACATCTACTAGCTGTTTGGACAAATTGTTCTGGACGAAGTGTCTTTGCTTTTCTTCCTTCCTCTGTTCCATATTAGAAGAGTCCAGTAGTTGTATCTTAGACGGCTACTTGCAAGCTTATAAAACCTCAACAGCAATTGTCTATTAAGTAATTTCGTTCTTGTATTGTTTTTCTTGAGTTCTTCTGTGGTTTTACCTGTGTTTCTTTTGATTTCTTTGAGGCTTTCATATATAAATCTTTTTGATTCTTCACCAGGTAGTTCCATTACTCTTTTTCAGGAAGATTTTCTGTCTCTTTATTTTGGTTACTCTTTTGAGCCATTTTGTTCTGCTTCTTTATGTGATTTAATATTGTCTGCTGTCTTCAAGACATTAAGTATTGTTGTTTTACTTGTGTTTGATTCCTCTTTTCTTTCTTCTTCTTTTTTTTTTTAACTAGATCTGTCTGTGTGAGGTGGTTGCGCTCCTCTGGTCTTTAGGCTAGTAATGTCTCCAGGTGAGAGTGTGAGCTTGGGATTGTTTGCTCATTGTGCAGGACAGCTAAGGGGAGTCTGGGTGGATGTTGGCAGCTGTCTGTAGTAGGTCTAGTAGCACAGAGGTAGGAGATGGCATGGAGGGGTAGGTGTGCTGGGCAGCATGGTGGATGACCCCAGAAGCCACAGCACTCTTGTGCCAGTCTGGGATGGGAAGTGGGTTGGTGGGGGTGTGAAGTTGCTGCAGTGCTCTATAGCTTCTCTGAAAAGCAGGTCAGCAGGCAGGGCTTGTGCCACTTGTGGTGGGGGTTAGGTGGCTAGTGAGCGTGGACTGGAAGAGTCCTGTGTCATCATTGGGGGAAGGAGCAGATCCCCATGAAAGGTGTGGGATTGGGTGAGTGAGGTTGTAGGAACGGCCTTGTGCTGCTAGAGATGCCACTGCTGTAAAATGGGACTGATATCAGGGTTGGGGTAAGACTGAGAAAAACTGGATAAATTGTGTATACTGCACTGAAACATTTGAGGGAGTGAATAATTTAAAAGCGATGTATGAT
>NW_006399755.1:11728200-11740246 GCF_000299155.1 Elephantulus edwardii
GGGGAGGGCTGGGCTGGGCGGGGAGAGAAGTGCAGCAATGAATGAATGGAAATCCAAAATCTCTGTAAATGTTTATTAAAATTCTTAAAAAAAAAAGGTCTCTGTATTCAACCAAGCAAGGGTGCCATAGCTTTTGGTGGGTAGGCGAGAGGGGACGGTGGATCAGGCTGGATGGTGATGTGGTGGAGTAAGGAGGGATCTGAACTGTCATTCCTCTATGGTCCGGGTTGCAGGGATAAGGGGGTTCATGCCTGTGGTCATAAGGAGTGTGGGGGGAGGAGAGGCATGCTCCTCAGGTCACTGGGTGAGGTCGCCTGAGCACTTTGTTACAGTCAGCAGTGAGGACCTGGGACTGCTCAGGTGCATGCCAGTAGTTGTCAGTAATCCAATCAGATAATACTGCTTCATACATGCCACCCACCCTCATGGTAAGAGACCAGTAAATTTGTCTCTGAATCCTAGCTCTGTTCCCTTTTTGTGGATGCCACTGGAACTCTTGCCTCCTTTCCTATGCTTCCCCTCCTTAGATCTGGATTGTGTTCCACTCAACCTTGCTTTCTTCTCAATTGTCTACTCAAGTTTGCGTCTTATTGGGGATGCTGTGAAGTCGTCTTCCTGCACTCATGATCACTACCGGCTTTGTCTCGGAATGACTGCACTGAGCTACAGTTTCTTTTATTGTGTTTAGCTTCTTCTTCCAGTCAGTGTTCTTTATCCTTCCTTTTGGGTTAGGGTTGCAGGGTTGTAATTTGCACGCATTTCCCTTGTTTTTTCAGGTCTTTGCCACCGAAGGACAGTGTGTTGCGTCTCACCTGCCATCTTAGTTCCTGCTTCTCCCTTGCCTTTCTCTGTGCAGGGTCTTAAAAGTTTGAGCCACCCAAGGTACATCAATTGGTTTCAACTAGAAAAGATCAGTTCACGATAACCTCACATAAGCATCTATGTAGATGCTGAGACCTAAAGAATGAGACGGTTCCTAGCCCAATGCAAAGGATGATCATAGATTCTAAAGATCATGATCAAATGGGGAGAGTTAAACAACTCACTAAGCCTAGAACTTGCTCCAAGACTTCTGGGTGACTTATTATTAAATATAAACCTGAAAGCCAATCTTATTAATCCTTATAGAATGGCCCTTCTTGTTCTACCAGAGACCTTAGTCACTTTGAAGTAACAGACAATACCCTAAAGATTTCTTCTACACTAAGATACTCAGGACTGTGTACTTCATGGACTTGTTTACAGTACTGCATAGCCTTCAAGAACCTACCTGTGATAAATAAGCAAAACTTGCTTTGTCAGAGTTGTTTTCCTGTTCACTGTTTGCACACGCCTTATTCTCTCAATAGTTACCAGGTCTGAGTCCACACGCAGAAGCCACCACCAAACACGCCTTAGAAGAAATGACAAAGGCTCGTTTTCAGGTCATATTTTTATTTTCATGGAGCGGCAGCCACACAGCCACAGGGACATGAAGTGTTCTGGGCAGTAGGCACGGTGCCTGTGGCAGGGGAGATTCATGCCCTTCTCCTTGGTCTCCATAATCAAAAGGGGAAAGAAATTCACATACCATACAGCACCACACCCATTCCTCCCAAATCCCTCCTCCTGTGTTAACATCCAGTTTAACGACTCATCCTTACAGTTTAAGAAACAGGCTACAACTCTCACTTTATAAACAACAAAAATCTTTGTGTTACCAAGAAACTTGGAGGGTAGAGGGAAAAGGCCTACTCAGTTTTCTTTCACATCCTCCCCCAGCACTAGCTTGAGCCCCACCTGAAGCCACTGTGGCAACAGGGCAGGGCGCGTGAAGCAGCTGGCAGCTCGGTTCATTGTGCTGGGAAGACATTACCGGTGCAAACGTTAAACTAAGGCTGGTGTGGTCCCCAAACACTTTCCTCTCCCAGTGCCAGGGTCCTGGGCGAGGTCTGCAAAGCACAGGCTTTTGGTTTACAGGACTAAGAATGACAGAGGCTGCTGCTCCACCGAGAAAGGATGGGGCGGTGACGGTTGGGGCAATGGAGCTGGTGGAAACCATTCCTCTACGACAAGTAGAATCATCAGTTTAGCACGCAGCCAGGAAGCACATGGATCCAGGAGGAGAGCTGATGCTAGAATTCACGTGCTTTGCATACAAGCAAGAGAATGAGGTTATTATTTTTTCTTTATGTCCCCTCCAGGGGCCAAATGGGTAAAGGGGGTTTCCTTTGCCATCTGAGAGCCATTCAGTGCTCTCAGGACCAAGTGAAGACACTGGCAAGTGTGCCAAGCTCTAGTGGGGATGGGTGAGCATCCGTCAATGACTGGCAACCTGAGTGGCAAGAGTGACACTTCTTGTAAGCCATGGATGCAGCTTTCTGTGAATGAGATGGGAGCTAGCCTTAGGGTTAAGGGAAGGACCTGAAATGCTGGATAACCCCCAAGTGTCCATCTGGCTCATTTATGTTTCTGCTTATTTCCCATGAGTTTTGCAACCATGGGGCCCAAGACCATGTGTGGTCTTTTACAGAAGGGCCTGGGAAGTCTTGGCTCTACTGATGTGACAGATGAGAAAAATGCAGCTCAGAGGGCGCAGGTGGCTTGCCATAAGGTTGCACAGCTCATCAACGATAGAGCAGGGACTGAAACCCAGGTGTCAGGATTGTGACTGGCACAGCTTACTGAATTCCACCTTCCTTACATGACAGACACAAAACCGTTGGGGAGCCTGGGTTTTCAGCTGAGGCTGTGCAGTTGTAAGATGGTGCTGCATGAACAGCCAAGCTTTAGTAACCAGCGGGGCAGGATCTTGGGGAGGTTCCCTTCTGCTGGAACAGAAACGGAGCCAACTTTCCTCTGAGCTTAGGATTCATAAGGCACTGAAATTAACTACAGTTGGGAAGAAAAACAGGATTTTTTTCCCCAATGAGAAAAAAAAAGGGGGGGGGGAGACAAATGGTTGGAGAAATCATAAGTCCATGATGCTTTTTGCTTTCAGTCCTATCAGGGAGAATCCTCACAGAAGGAACAACAGTAGACTTCATTTTCCAGTGAGGTGTGGTCCACCCCTGGCTTCCGTTCCACAGGGTGGATGGGAGCTCCCACCGTGATTAAGTGGGTTCTGGGGGTGAGAGGAAGTCTGGAGGGTTGGAGAGCCAAGAAGAGTGGGCTCAAGATCAATTCAGGGTGGGTGGGGGTACCACACTTCGGCTGGGCCAGCCACCAGTCTTGGCATGTCTTCTCCAGTGACCTGGTCCCCTCTGAGTGAACTCAGCAATGACTGGGGTGGGCCGGCAAGCCCTCATGTGGAGAGAGGTGGAAGGGGCAGGACATCACCAAGGATGGCAGAACTTTGGAATCGGGCCTGGCTTTGGCACAGCACTTCTTGGGTCTGCCTGCTCCATCTGTTGTCCTGAAGCTGCAGGGATGAAGAGGACGCCTTCCTTCTCCCCAAGAGGAGTTTTGAGCTGACCGAGGCAATGACAGAGCAATTCCAGGGAATCAGTCCCCTTCATCATTCCAGCCAAACCTGTGCACAGGTGACCCAATGTGGCACTTTCTGGACTCAACTACCGAATCCACAGCACTTTCGTCAGATGCGGTGCTGAACGGGAAGCAAAAGCTACCACTTACCCAGCACCTACAATGTGACAGGCTTTACAATGATGAAGAAATGGGCTCAGAGGGGTGAAGTGACTCACCCAGAGTTGCACAGCTAATGAGTGACTAAACTGGGAACTGGAGTCAAGTTTGTCTGATTCCAGATCTCAGGTTCTTCCCACTCCATGAGGCTGACCCCAGGAGCGGGAAGGAAGTCATGGGCGTCTGGGTGGTGGGAATACTGGAGGGGCTTCTTTCTGGAAGTGAGGAGCTGGAGAGCAGCTGAGCTTGAGTGAAGGGAAGATGCTCCCCGCCCTGGGGGGCAGCATTCCCCCCACCTCTCTTTCCCGCTGGGCTGCACTCAGTGCCTGGCGGCCTTGCAGATCTTGTCGTACACCTCAGGGAAGGCATCTTGGCACTGAAGCTGTTTCCGCAGCTTGTGGTACAGTGAGCCGTCGAACATCTCCCAGAACTCCTCACGGTTCATGTAGCAATCAGCATACAGCATCTGGAATCTGCAGAGGGAGACGAGAGGGTGAGGACACGGAGAGTGGTGACAGCAGGCCAGGACCCACTGTGCTGTCTATACAGGGTGCTGTGCAATGTAGGAGTGCCCTGGGAAGGCTTGTCAGGCTTGATTCTTCTAAACACCTGTGAGGAGGGCAGTGCAGGCATGCCGAACCCATTCTACAGATGGGAAAGTGGAGCCCGTGGCGCCAAAGTTTAGCAGTGATAAAACCTGGTCTGCTGGGATCCTCCCTGGAGGCTCAGGCTTCTTTACACACTAACTCATAGTGTAGATTTTACTCTATTGTTAAAGTGATGCTCAATAAACTGTATATGTAAAGTATATAATATGGTTAGTCTTGATTAACAGGAGTACAACCATGACCCATCACCAGATAATGAACCTCAGCACCCCAATTCTCCTCCTGCCTCTTGGCTACCCATTGCCCTCCGTCATCCCAGGCAACTCCTGATCAGTGTTCTATCACTAGGGATTCATTAGCATTTTCCATAAATGGAATCATACATTATGTACTCTTTCTGCCTGGCTTTTTCCAATCAGCATAGTTATTTTGAGACTCGCCCATGTTGTGCCCGTAGTTCGTTCCAGATTGTTCCCTAAGCAATATTCAGTTGTCCTGAGGCTCTATGGTTTTCATAGCTGTGAATCCCACCCTCCTTAGCTTTGATCTTTTGCCATCCAAAGAGGTCTCAGAAGCTCCTGGACATATTTTAAACCATATGCATTTTATACCCTGTGGGGTAGAATTGAGTCCTGAGCAGGTGCGGGGTATTGGTGTTCACTGGAGAAGAAAGCAGGGAGAAGGGCAAACAGTCCTGCAATTCGCCATCCCACCCATCATCATTTTATATTGTGGGGCAAAGAGTACTGACTGGATTATTCACAAGAACAAACAAGGAGAGACAAAGAATAAACAAATCTGCCTTGGGAGAAGTGGGGCCAGAGCATTCCTCAAGATGCTAGGATGGTGACAGGTCATCTACCGCATGTTGGAAATGGTATCCGGAGGGGACAGTACTTGGAAGGGGAAGTCAAGCTTGCAAAGCAGAAGCTCAGCAAAGGAGAGGAAGATCCTTAATGAGAATCTTGACACTGTCACTGTCACTGAGAACAGGCACAGCAGAGACTATGAGGATGGCATAGGGTCGGGCAGGGTTCTCCTTTGCTATGCATGGAGTGTGTCTGAATCAGGAGTCGGCTCAACAGCACCTAATGACAATAACCACCACCATCCAGGAGGGCAGTGGTGGTTCAGTGGTATAATTCTCACCTTCCACTCAGGGACTTGGGTTTGATTCCCAGCCAGTGCACCTCACATGCAGTATCGCCCATCTGCCAGTGCTTTGTGTGTTGCTATGATACTAGGTTCAGCACTAGTTTAGATTAAGCTGGACTAGACAGAAACCTGAAAATCTACTTCTGAAGACCAGCCAATGATAACTCAGTGGATGACGAGTCTTGGGGATGGCTCAATAATGGGAAGCGTCTGTTCTGCTGTGCGGGATGTCACCACGAGGCAGGGGTCAATTCAGTGGCAGCTAACAATTCACACCATTGTCACAACTGTTTCCTGTCACAGCCACAGAGTCCCCACAAGATTAGCTGGTCTAACAGGTCTTCAATCCAAAGCTGGCACCCTGGTCCTTCCCCACACCCCTGTGAAGCAGTTCTCTGCCACACTCACAACCACTCACCCATGCACACTTCGGACAAACTTCTCCAACTGCCTCATGCAGGACCTGGCTTCAAAGTGCTTCACGCGTGGCTCCCCGTAGGCCCCAATGTCAATGTAGAGCTCTGCCTCGTCTCCCTTGGGATGCACCAGGCCTGGCTGGCTGGGAAGGATGAACGGGCACAGCCAGATGGGGTAGACCTGCAAAGAACAGGGGAGAGGGAGCTGTTGCTATTGCTCCCACAGGGAGATTCCCAGCTTTCTCCAGGGATACCCATCAGTGCCCCCCACTCCAACTCTGCCACACCAGGGGACGCGAGGTGAGCAGGTCACAGAAGGGACGGTCAGCGAGCCCCGGGACTTCTCTTCACTGGGGCCTTAGTGGAGCCCTTAGAAGGCAGGTATGTCAAGGCCACAGCACTTGGGAGAGAAGACCAGCTCCCACGTCTGTCCCACCCGCCTTCCCAGGGGCCAAGGCTCACGTGGATGTCGTTGTGGAAGGTGTGCAGGGCCTGCGCCATGCACTTCATGGGCACCAGCATGTCCTGCACCACATGGTGCTGCTCGTACAGCTTGCGCAGGGTCTCGCCCTGGGTCAGCTTCAGGAGGGAGATCTTGGGAGGTACCATCCAACCAAAGAGGTAGCGGAAGACGGGATTGTTGCCAAAGGGGATGATGTCCTGAAAGACAACAGTTAGGAGATGGAGAGAAGCCACCAGCAAGGGCTGAATGTAAGCCATTTGGGCGATGGCACAGTGCGGTCGGTCCCTCTATGTGGAGGTCATAGTGGCGCCCAGTACATCACAATCAGGTCTGAGTTTGGTCCTCAGCTCTCACATTTACTAGCTGCAAAGATTTAGTTACTTCTCTGAGCTCAGTTTTCTTATCTGTACGATGGGGAAGACAGGACAGGGTCTTAAGATCTGCTGTGAGAATCATGAGACACTGTATAGAAGGCACTCAATCTAGCACAAAATAAAAAGAGCTCAATAAACAGCATTTACCATTGCTCTTCATTCTGCTGGCTCAGAGTAGCTGGCATAGGGCAGACAGACCCTACATGTCTGTGATATGAATGCACTCTTGTCTGAGACCTCAGAGCTTAAGTAACCTCCCTGAGGTCACCAGCTCTCAGTGGGGAGTTGAGGTGGATCTCAGGTCCAGCAGTGAGTTAGCTAGTGTACATCCTCTGTGCCTCACATGACCACTTGCCTGACCTTCCTCTGGGACTCAACTACCCCTTCAACACTGCCTCCTCCCTACCACCCACCCTCCTAGCCCACAGAAGTTCACTTGCTGGCATTCCCAATGGTTGAAGCTTGGGCCTCTGGTTCACATGCTCCCTTCCTGCTTCAAGCCCCAAGAGAGCCCATTTTCACAGTTTCTAGAGTCCTTGAAGCCAAGGGCCTTTGATCATTAATTAGATCCTTGCATGCTTATCTACAAGGTTAAGTACTGAGTCTATGCTGGGGACTCAGCAGAGATAGCTCGGAAAAGGGTTAGAGTTGTTTCCTGAAGAAGCCACAGGTGCTCAGTGTGGAAGGCCCAGTGAAGCCTCCCCTCCCCTCCTCTGCAGTCACCTCTTCCCATCACTGCCCTGGCTCTGAGGGAGCAGGAAACAGCCTGCTTTCTTATCCCTGGGCACCTCCATCAATAGCTCTCCAAATAACACTACTCAGCAATACGGAATGATCCACGAAGCATCAAAAGAAGATAGGAAGAATTCTTTTTGGAGTCACTGCACCAAAAAGAACTGAGTGACACAGAATCATCTCAGAAGGCAGCACATACTCAAGAGCCAGTGGTAGTAAGGAGGAAGTTCAAGCTGCTCTGAAGGAAATGGCAAAAAAGAAGCGCTCCTGCCTCTCCCAGAATTGATGGAATACAAACAGATGCAGTCTTGGCTGTGCCAAGAAATCTGGAGGACAGCTACCTGGCCAACTGACTGGAAGAGATCAATATTTATTCTCATTGCCAAAAAAGGTGATCCAACAGAATGTATTACTAAACAATATTACTACATGAGAGCAAAATCTTGCTGAAAATGATCAAAAAATGACTATAATGGTTCATTGACTGAGAAATGCTAGAAATACAAGCTGGCAAAACTATGAGATATCATCTCATCCCAGTAACAACAGCAAACTTCAACAGAGCAGCAAACAACAAATGCTGGTGAGGTTGTGGAGAAACTGGAACCCTTATTCACTGTTGGGAGTGTAAAAGGGTAAAGCCACTATGAAAGGAAGTATGGTTCTTTCTCAAAAAGTTGGAAATAAAAATACTATTTGACCCAGTAACTGTACTACTGGGAATATACCTTAAAGAAACCAGAACTGCCACCGAAACAGATATATGCATACCAGGGTTTACTGCTGCTTTGTTCACAATAGCAAAAAGATGGAAGCAATCCAAGTGCCCATCAACAAATGAATGGATAGAGAAACTGTGGTATAGTCACACGGTGGAACTGAAAAAACAAGAAACTCAAAATATACAAAATGAGTGACTCTGGAGGACATTATGCTGAGGGAACTATCTCAGTCAAAAAAGGACAAATACTGCATAATGCCACAGTTACAAAACAGGACTTACATGACAGCTGGGGGGAGGAACTAAGAAAAGAGGGGATAAATAATGAACACTGCATTGAAACAGATGAGGGAAAGAACTGTCTAAAAGATATATATGATTAGGTTTTATTTGCTTCATAACAGTTCAGAATAAGAGGTGCATAGCAAAGTGGACTGGGAAGTCTGGGGGGCGGGGGAAGAAATTATGCAACTATGAAAGAAACTGTTTAAAGAGAAAAGTGAACTGGGGTGGGGGTAGGAAGGAAAATATGCAACAAGGAATGAATGGAAAACCAAGGTTTTTTTTTTAAACTTGTATTAAAATATCAATTTAAAAAGAGAGAAATACAAGCTGGGTTTAGAAGGGGATGTCACTACTGATGTCAGATGGATTACGGTTGAAAGCAGAGAGTACCAGAAGACTCTTTGTGTTTTATTTACTTAAGTGGATCACAACAAAAAGCATAGGGTTCAAAATCAAGAAAGGAGTGAGTCAGGGATATATTCTTTTTTCAGACCTTCTCAATCTATATGCAAAACAGACCATTCATGAGGCTAGACTTTTTTTTTTTTTTGCGCAGTTCTTTACAATTTGCCAGGTTATTTTTCACACACGAAACCTCTGGGTATCACAAGTGCCTTACAAGGTTGCAGGACAGCAGTCTTGGTCTCATTTTACAGCAGAGACAAGGTTGGGAGCCTGAGGCTAGACTTTTTGAAGAATGTGGCATTGGGACTGGAGGGAGCTTCACCAACAACTTGTGTTATGCAGATGATATAGGTTTGCTAAACCTCAGGAGGACTGGAAACATTTGCTGTAGAAGGTCAAGGACTGTAGCCCTCAATATGCATTCCATCTCAACTTCAAGAAAACAAAGATCCTTACCACCAGGCCCAATTGACTGATGAAGAAAAGTCTGAGGTTGTGAACAATTTCATCTGGCTCAGATCCACAAACAACAAACACTCTTGGCACCAGCAGTTAGTTAGGAAATCAAAAGATGAGGTGTTCTGGTAAAATGTGCCGTCAGGGACCTCGCTAGAGTGCTAAAGAGCAACGATGTCAGTCTAGAGACTAAGGTGCACCTGATCCTGGCCATGGTCTTCTCAATTGTTTGCTTGCTATATATTAAAGGTCTGGACAATGAATAAGGACAACAGAAGAACTAATGCCTTTGAGCTGTGGTACTAGTGAAGACTACTTGAACATACCATGGACTGCCAAGAAAACGAATGGGCTTGTGCTGGAAAGGGTGAAACCAGGTTGCCCTTACAGGCAAGGATTCTGAAACTCCGTCTCACATACTTCGGGCATGTTGCCATGAGGGACCAGTCTTTGGAGGAGGACATCCTGCTTGGAAGGGTGGAGGGTCAGCACAGAGAGGAAGACTCCAGATGAGATGGATTGACAGTGACTGTGGTAATGGGGTCAGATGTGTCAAAGAGGTCAGCTCAGCATAGAGCAAGGTTCAGAGCCATTGTTCTTAGGGTTACTATGAGTTACAGTGGACTTAATGATACATAACACCATCACCACCATTTCTTTGGTTGTTTTTTTTTTGAGAAGTCACATGAGTCCATAGCAGAAATATTCCCAGTACAGAGAGTAAGTGTGCCTTCTCACCCCCATCTTACCTCATTTTCCTGTTCGTCCTGACCTTGTTCCCTCCCAGCCCTACTTCACTCTCCTGTCTCCTCTGATCACCTCATTCCTCTCCCCTGCTTAATCCAAGCACTTTCCATTCCCAGCCCAGATCTCATGCTATGACCTCATGTCATTCCATTCCTGCTACTAATCCTGGTTGGTTCTCCTCAGTCATCTTACTCCCCTTCCACTCTGACTTCTTTCTCCTCCCCAACTCTCTAGAGAAATTTAATACATAAAACAAATACATGGGCTTTAAAACAAGTGGGTGCATGTACACACATACAAATAAACACTCTACATCCTATTTAAAAAAAACAAAACACAACAACACAAACCTACTGTCAAAGAACGGATTTCAACTCATAATAATCCAGAAATACAAAGCAGAACTGGCCCACTGAGCTTCTAGATCTTTCTTTCTTGGAGTGGCTGGTGGATTCAAATGACTGACCTTCAGTTAGCAGCCCAATACTTAAATCTAGAGTACCGCCAGGGTCCCTCAGCATCTTACAGAGCCCTGCTATCAATGCAGCTGCAGATCACCTTCTACATCTGTAGATCCATGCAGAGCACTATGCCACTGTCACAGACACATTGCAGGAGGTGAACTATGCACGTGGGAGAAATCCAAGTCTACTGTTTAGATTCTATAAATAAAGTTTATGACATGAAAACACTATGTCATTCATTAACATATTCTCTATTCCTGCTTTCAGAATACAATAGCAGCTTAAGTTTCATAAGAGACTTTAACTGACGTGCAAAATGGAAATATTGCTCAGCTGGCCTTTTACAGAAATCATTTACTGACCATTGCTCCACTGTACGGCTGCTTCATAATTTCTATAAATTGGCTCTCCACTGATGGACATTTAGATTATTTCCAGATTATTCAAATGGTTTCTTTTCTGTCTCTGTCTACTGCTAAGTATTTGTAAGATAACTTCTCAGAAGCGGAAAATTCTCGTTTACACTGTGTGTGATTTTAATGGAAACTTTTACGAGTGTGCACCATTTTAGACTCTCCCAAACAACACCGGAGGCTGCGGTTTCCTCTCGCGCTTGCCAGCGTGTTATCGCGCGTCTGCATCTCTGCATTCCGAGGTGAAAGGTGAGACTCACTGTGGTTTTGTTTCAGACCTTTAATTCTGAGTGAGACTACAGCACTTTTCTTATGTTCAAAAACCTCTCACGTTAAACAGCCAATTATTAGTTACAGGCACCAGCTGAAATATCACTCCTTTGTCAAAGTGTCAGCTTTAGAAAAACATGTGCCTTAACTTCCTCCTCACCCAGCATTTTTTTGCCCCATTAGTTACCGTTATTGCCTCGCCGTGACCCTGGCTTCATGCCTGCCCTACAGTGTCCGCGCATGAAGGTCAGTCACTTGGCTCACCAGCTGCCTGTGCCGGTATCTGTGTTTAGGTGACTGGCTACCTCTGCTCTGCAGGGCTGCACTAAGATCCACTAAGATCCAAGAGCTCAAGCCAGGCCCCCAAACGCAAAGCCAGGCCTCTGCAATGGAGCTCTAAAAGCCACAACTGAGAATTCACCCTGCATTCTTTCTTACTGGTGTTCCCTCCCTGTCCAGCCAAACACTTACTGAGATTAATAACACAAAGGAAAAAGATGAAGCTATCATAGTTTTCCTGTTTTACACACCTATGCTGGTACAATGTGGACGCTACCAAACAGTGTCATAGAAAATTAAGTTAGTTTTGTGCAGTATTTCCACGCCTTCCTTAAGAACAAATGGTGTATGTAAGGAGAATTAACATGCTTTTATATTCCTATTTAAAAGAATATTATTCATATCAGTAATGCAAATTTTAAATTTTTTCTCTATTTAGTATGACATTAACAGCAAGGATTTATGACAAATTAAGAAAGGTCATAGAAAAAAAATAACATTAACAGATAAGGCAGATTCAGATTAATAGGGCTAGCCATACATTATGACAAGGCCAGATAAGTAGCTGAGGATTCAGCTAATACAGCAGCCCCACGTGTTCCTTCCTAACCACTTTAATGTTACTTAGCAA
>NW_006399755.1:11741163-11744186 GCF_000299155.1 Elephantulus edwardii
GTGGTGCTATGCAGTAGTTATGGGACGGAACCTTCTAATAAATCTATCATTACTCTTTACCCTTAGAAGACAAAACCCAAAAAATGCCCCTTCAAGAGGACAGACTTGGGAAGCCCATACTCACTGTGTCCTATATACAGATATATGATAAATCTGTTCTTCAGGTTCAGCCTGTTTCCAAGATTGGTCTTTTCTACTATTTTGGACCAACCAGGTTTGTAGATTAAGTAGCCAGTGGACTGGCTGAGCTGCAGGAACGGTAAAGACTGGACATGCCGGCCTGACCCAGGTATGAAAGAATAGACCGATCACCTAGAAAACAGCTTCTTCAGGGGCTCAGTGAGGCCACACTTGGTTCATTAAAGGACCTGACTTAGCAGTGAGGAACCTGGAGTGGGGGTACACTGCCAATGGGAGGGGGAGTTATCCCCAGGGCAGAAAGAAAAAGACAGGCATTTGAAACTGTGTATTATTCTTTCTTTGTAGATAGAAAGCTTCTGCAATTTTGTGTGGCACTGTCCAGATGTCCACCCATTCCCCTAGCAGTGGGGAGTACTGACAGCTGATGAGCAGGGCTGGTTCCTCTCCAGGGGATTCCCTCTGGACATCATTCAAGTCCACATCACTTCAAATCTGGCTAATGGGAAGGTGTGAATGGAAAAGATATAAGGGTCTAGGTCCCTTGCCTCAAAGTGAAACAACTCTGGAGAATTTCAGCAAAGAGAACAGCAAAATATAACCTAGAGATCCAGCCTGCTGGCTAAATCTGGCCCGCTATCTGCTTTTGTAAATAAAGTTTTATTGAAACAGTTAGACCTATTTTGTCTACATAGTATCTGTGGCTGCTTTCTGGCCACTGAGAGAAAGTGTGCCAACCCATAAAAACTGTCGGTAAGACTGTGTTGTAAGACTGCCTGTATTTATCACCTCTAAAGCTTCAATTTCAAGCATCCACCATCTAACACCACCTCTCTTTGTAGTTCACTCCCTACCCTGACTTCAATTCTTCACCCTCTTGGGACATCCAGTCTCCCCTGACACCTTATCAGCAACAGAACCCTTTTTATCCTCATATCTTTCCTTGGCTGGTTTAGATGTCATTATAAATCACATACCTTCAATTAACCTTGTCCCACTCACCTTCTATTATATCCATGTGCAAATTTTCAACTTTGATTAATCTAACTCACTCTCTCATTGATGTAGCGTTGAAACCAACTCATAGGTGACCCTCCATTGGGCGTTAGAGGTTGTAAACCACGGGAGGAGACTGTCATTTTTCTCCCAAAGAGCTGCTAATGAATTTGAATGCTGGAGAGGCTCAGCCTTGGGGTTAACAGTGCAGCCTACTCTGCACAACCTACACAGCCAGCCATGGGAAGATGCACCACCTCCGGCTTCACCGAAAGTCTGTGATCACTATCTTGGTGGGCAGAGGGTTGGCTGTCCATCTCTGTATTTCCCCAGTTGGCTTGCTTCCCATTCTCTAAGGGATGATTTCACATCTCTTAAATTTTTTAACACCCTCTCACTCCCTCACTCTCAGCTGAAATCTTGGCTTCCCATTTCATCGAGAAAATAGAAGCAGTCAGAAGAGAACTCCCACCAGCACATCATCTATTTGCAGCTGCTGTCCTCATTTACACTTGTTCCCTCCTGTCCAATGGATGAGCTTTCCAGGCTCCCATCAAAGGGGGCCCTTGGCACCTGAGCACAGGGACTCTCCCCACGGCTCTGCCCTATGAACACCCTTTTCTCACAGGGACTGTTATTTCCCTCTTTACTGGACCATTTCCATTAGCCCACAAACATGCTGCCATCCATTCCCCTTTTCCTCAAGCAATCACATTAACATCCCCTTCCAGCGACCTCCCTACCTCTCTGCTTCTCTGTGAAGTTTATTTCCTCAAACTGACTGACAATGCCCCAGACCAAAACTCCAATTTCCTCCACCCACGCCAGTTAGTCCCCAACCCTTAGACTCACACCTAAGTGCAATATTCCTGGAAAACCCAGTGGTTGATTCACCCTTCACAGCACCTCCTGGATCTGACACTGCTTTCTTCATCCCTATCTGTCATTCTGCTCTCCACTGCCTCATTTCCTAGTCTCCGTGACTTTCAGCTCTGCTGCTCAAGGTCACTATGAGCTTCTCAAGCCTAAGAGACCAGAGGCCCCTTCTCGATCCACCTCTCACTCAGCAGCATCTGATACAGTTGTTCAACCTCCTAGAAGCACAGTCTTCACATGGAGCCTGGGATTCCATGCTGCTCAGGATTCGCTCTCCTCTGACAGACTCTGCCTCCTTCTGACATTTCTGGGTGCCTGGAGCTTGGCTGTTGGGCCTCTTCTTTCTATCTGCCTTGGCTCATGGGCTCCCCTGGCTTTAGTCACACATCTCTGAGGCTGATACCCACATTACACCTGCAGCCCTCGCCTCTGCACCCACGTTCTTACAGGCTGTTAGATGCCTCTTTGGCTGTTGTACTGGATGTCTGACAGGGCCTCAAACTGACAACGCCCCACACCAAGCTCCCATTTCTTCCACCCACCCCACTGCTTAGTTCCCAGCACTTAGACTCACACCTACGTCCAATCTGCCCTGGAAATCCCAGGGGATGCTTCAACATTCACAGCGCCTCCTGGATCCGACACTGCTTTCTTCCTCCCCTGCTATCACCCCAGGCAAGGCAAAACAATTTAACTCTTCCACTCTGATTCCACAACCCCAATCCAATCCGGTCTCCATCCAGCTGCCAAATTTAATCCTTTAAAATAAAAATCCGATCCTGCCCCCTCCCTACTCAAAGTTCTCTACTGACTTCCTACCATAAAATAAACCTGCTGCTGCCAAGTCATTGAGACCTCTTGTGTTATAGAAGCGAGTTCCATGGAACCGTGAGGGAAGCAGATCCATAGGCTTTTCTTTCATGGTGACGTTGAGAGATTTGAAATTGTCAGCCTTCTGGTCAGTTGTTAAATGTCATCAGGTTGACTATGGCTCATAGCAACCTTGCCCTCTC
>NW_006399755.1:11744603-11773820 GCF_000299155.1 Elephantulus edwardii
CCTCACCTGTCCTGCTCAAGCCCACTGTGTTCATCTCTGTCAGTCCATCCTGTTGAGGCTGTCCCTCTCTGACCCTCTCTCTTTCCAGTATGCTGCTTCTCTCCATCTAACACTAACCGCGTCACCTCAGGACTCGTGTTTCCTCTCTCACTAGAATCCATCCTATAGTCCTTCTCCACATACCCTCTATTACTCAACTCACTGACGAAATACCAACTCCAATTAAGTCTAAAGACTCTACTTACCCTTTGCCACCTACACAGGTGAACATGTGAAAACCCACAACCACAGGGTCTCACGGGATCTAGCCTCTGACCATGGTGATCTCGGCCCCACTACTCTGTCCTCTTTCCTCCGGCTCTAGCCCCAGGGTCTTCCTGTTGCTTTTCAATACCATGCAGCCCACATAGGACCGGGGCTCTGGCTGCTCCTCTGCCTGGTGCACCCACCCTTGAGTGCCACACGGCCTGCCCACCCTAAGTTCCGGTCCTGTTCACAGTTACCTCCCCGGGGGCCTTTCCCGACCCCTGAAAAATGCCACTACTTCCAGCTCTCCTCACAACTGCAGATTCCTTCTCACCATCAGGCCACCCTGTAGCCAGCCTCCAGCTCCAAGTGGAATGTAACTTTCCCTTTCTTGTTCTGGACTCTCCCTTTGTAGTGCCAGCATCTATCTGCTGGTGCTCAAGGGCAGAAGTGGGCCTCAGTTCCCTAAAAAACTCACTCCAGTGCCCTGATCTCGGGCACCACTGAAAGGCACTTCAGTGGAGCCAGCCCACCTCACAAGCTAAAAACTCAAAAGTGAAAAAGGCTTTGTGTCTGTTGAGTAAGGAAGGTGGGACTGGTGAGCCGTGCCAGACATGTGACATTCAAGAAACAGTCCTGGTGCATCAGTCCAGAGACCTAGGTTCAAGTACCTGCTCTATTATCGCTGAGCTTTGCACACCTGGACATCACCTGCCCCCTCTCAGCTGCCTTTTCCTCACTTATCACATCAGTATAGACAACACTTCCCAGGCCCTTCTGCTGTTAAGTGGCCTTACATTCTATGGTTGCCAAACCCATGGAGAGAGAGCAGGCTGGTTGCCCACCACTTTTAAAAGAAGGAATGATGCTGCAGCCTAAGAAGGTGTAGTTCTTTAGGACACAGATGCTTTTTCCTCTTAGAAAAGAGAGTGTCTGGCTACACCGCTGACTGCCCTGGCACCTCCCGCCCTCCCATGGGAGCGGCCAGTGCTGGCAGAAATCTGAGCCTCACCTGGAGCTCCCAGAAGATGCTGCGCGTGTGGCGGTGATAGTAGTGCCTCAGGGGAATGTACTCCAGGCCCTCTCGGTTTGTCTTCAGGTAGTTCTCCACGTGCTTGAAGAACCACGGCTTGTAGTAGCTGCCAATGCTATTGAGCTGAAAGGACAGAGGGCACTGTGATCAGCCACAGACAAGCACCACGAGCGTCGGGGCGTAAAGGCGATACTCAGCGTGGTGCTGCTTGCCTGGCTCTTCAAAGCCCTTTCACGTCTATTAGCGCCTGAGAATCCTGGAAGCCCCGCAAGGTTAAGCACAGCAGGCTTTCTTGAGCAGCAGGAAGAGGCATTCACAGAGGTTAAATGCTCCATCCAGGGTCAGATAACTAGTTCTTGCTCCTCTGGAGAGGTCAGCAACTCAGCCCTTAGTCTGGGCTCCTCCTAATGACAGCCCTGAAGTGTGAATGTGGCACGCAGCCTGTGAATTCTCTCCCTCGCACCCACACCAGTGCTGGCAGAAACACTGAGTGCTGGTGGCAGTTATGTCATCAGGGAAGCCTGTGATATTATGCCTGACACCCCCAGCAGCCAGCACTAAACTGACCACAGGATGTCTTCTGCTGCCCCTTGGTGGGGCTCCACAGTCCTAGGCACACATTTCCACCTGGGCAATGCCAGCCAGTAGAGGTGGGTCTCAAGAATAAACCAACATACTACACTAGCCCTGGCCCTCCCGGCCTCTAATTCCTCTTGCATTTACAAATCAATAACCCCACAACAGTGCACACTGAATGCACATTCCTGTTCTAAGCTCTGACCCCTACAGCCTTTAGGAGGCAAGGCCAGCCTTCCCACCTGCCTGCAGACGCTCAGACCTTACTGCATGCAGACCAGCATCTCTGGAAGGGGGCAGGGAAAGATACAGAGTCTTACGGGAAAGTGAGATCATACCCTGTTGAGGGGGGTCAAGAAAGTATCAGAAGGAGAGAACAAAAGACAGAAGATGACAATCTTCAGTATGGATTATACCACAACACAAAATAAAAATCCTCACAAATGAGTCAATAAGTAGCATAATGATAAACAGAGAAAAGATTGAATTTGTCAAAGATTTCATTTTCCTTTGATCTAGAATAATGCCTATGGATAGAAGTCAAGAAATCAAACGATAAATGGTGATTAGTTTATAAAACACAATGCACACAAATTTTGTATGCAAAATAAAATTTTAAAAAATACCAGTTTTGCAGAAGACTTTTGTTGCAAAAGACCTCTGCAAAGTGTTAAAAGCAAAGGCCTACACTGAGGACTAAGGTATGCCTGATCTGGTTTTCAGTCATCTCGCCTGCCTGTGAAAGCTGGACAATGAATTGGGAACACAGCAACAGAACTGATGACGCCTTTTGGATTATGATGTTGGTAATGAATACTGGATATACCGTCAACTGCCAGAAGCACAAGGAAACCAGAAGAAGCGCAGCCAGAATGTCTGGTACAAGTAGGGCTGGGGGACGCTGTCTCATGTACTCTGCGCACATTACGTGGAAGGACCCTGGCCCTGGATGAGCACCTCAAGCTTGATAAAGTAGAGGTCGGTGAATCCAGAGAAAGGCCCCCAAGGAGATGAAGCATTGACACTGTGGCCGCAACAATGAGCTTTGAGGACAACAGAATGGAGAGGCCGGTGCAGAACCAGGCAGTGTTTTGTTCTGTTGTGCACAGAGTCCCTGTGGGTCAGAACTGACTTGACAACAACAACAGAGAGTGAAGCAGGCCACTGAAGAGAGGCAGACCCCTGACTGTTTCCAGGAAGGACCCTGCCAGGAGCAGAGACAACAAATGAGCCAGCCTGGGAAAGAACCTCAGTGACTTGTGCCAAGGGCCCACCTTCCAGACAGGCACTCAAGCACCTAATACTCTTTATCCCCTCAGTATCCTGACAAGACAGGGTTTATTCCTGTTTTGCTGGCAGGAAACTGAGAAGCTCCAAAGTTGAACAGGCTGCCAAGGCAGCAGGGAAGGAGTCAAACCATCTCATTCAGCACAACAAGGCAGGGACAGAGGGCAGAGCAGCTTCAACAATGGGCTCTGGAATGTGGGACCATGAAAATAAACAAAAGGGGGGACTACCAAGTCCCTCCTCCTCCATTCTAAAAGCAATACGCACTCTCTTTGAAGACTGTAAACAATACTGACAATAGAACTTGGAAAGTGAATATTCCCTGTGGCTTCAGTCTCCAGGGATAATCACTGAATCTGAAATGTACTCATTAGGTTTTATTTGCTGTAACCTTACACACACACACACACACACACACACACAGAGAGAGAGAGAGAGAGGCGGGGGGGCTTCTTATGTTCAGAGCAGAGCAGACTTGCCCCATGGGGTTTTCTAGACTATAAACTTTAGGGAAGTAGATCACCAGGTCTTTCTCTGAGGAAACTGTTGGGTAGCTTTGTGCTGCTAATCTTTACATCAGCAGGTGCATCCTTAACTGCTACCTACAGAATCTGCTTATTCAATGCACACCACTGGCAATTCTCCTTTTCCATTTATAATGCACTTAGTTGATCCTGGGAAAGTTACTTTACCTCTCTGGTACTTGTTTGTTTTTTCCCCCAAAATTTTTTTAAATTTTATTATTTTTTTTGTGTGCATACCGTCAAATCGGATCTGAGTGGTGCAGGAGGAGATTGTCCCTCCTTCTCCAGCACAGCATCTGGTGGATTCCAATAGCGCACCTCTGGGATTGCAGTGCAGCTTCTTGCCGCTAGGCCACCAGAGCTCCTGATCCTTGTTTTTTATAAAGGAGATAGTAACGATCCCCACAGTAGGGATGGGGGCAAGGTGGGGGCACACAATACAGGATGACAGTACTACTCAGTTCCCAGCCTCTCACTGCCTCTGCCCAAGGCTTTGCTCTCATTCCCCAGCAATCATTTCCTGCAGCAGCTTAGCTGGGTGTCACTTTCTAGTGTCACTCATTCTGCAAATGGGCCAGTTTGCAGGGAGGGAACCGGAATTACTGTGTTGAACCTAGCGGGTGGGGCAAGGGCACCATGTGCAGGCCTCTCCCCTGAGTTAATTTAAAGGAGACAGAACCCCAGGCAGGTCTCAGCCACACACGTGGCTGTGGTGCCAGCTGCAGAATGGACCAAGACGTCAGGGCCCCTGGCCACGGGAGCTTCTGTTGCTCATCACATCCTGGCCAGTGAAGCCCGGGGTGGGGCACAGAGCACATACCACCTAGCTCTGAACACACAACGGGCAGGAGACCAGGTAGCCAACAGTCCCAGCCCTGCCTATCTAGGGCAGCCTTCCCCTCTAAAATGGGGGGAAGTGTCTCCATGCAGGTTGGCAGTGAGCCTTCCAATGGGCACTGTGAGGGCCTATCACTACACCTGGCAAACGGAATATTCCAGCACAGCTTTCCAAAAGTTTGGGGGGAAATGTCGAGATCTTGTTCCTTAGGGCATTTGGCAAATGTCTATGGGCCCAAGGGTCTGAGTTAGGCCGTCTGGTGTGGGTTTCCTTTGGAAAACGGTTATTGAGTCAAGGTGTCTGAACATGCATAAAGCTGCATAAATTATAATCTTGGCTGGTACCTCCTATGTCCAATAGATTACCACAGAGTGGGGGAGGTGACTCCCTGTTCTTGTGCCCCTGTGACCCTCAGGAGACATCTCTAAGAAGCCGCAAAGCTTCTGGTCCAGATCTCTTCGCTAGTTTATCCACTGAACCCACACTGATATAGGCCTGGCAGAGGTCAGAGCTAGCATCTGGGAAAGCAGGGCTGGGCTTGACCATGAACCTGGGCGCTCTGACTCAATGTCTCAGTGTTCCACCAGGAGTGGTGTTCAGTGTCTGAAGAAGATGATGATGATTCTGGAAGCCACAGTGCAAGTGAACAAATACCAAACTGGAAAGTGGGCATAAGTGGTGAATTCAAACCTGTCTTGGCCAGCCTCCCTCCTCTGGATCTCTTGTCCCTACTGGGGAGGAGACTGCACTCCAACAATTCCCAAGATTTACTCTAATTTTGAAGAAAGTAGCTAAATGTAGATCAAGAATCTTAAGAGATGCCTTTCCCTTGAATGTGTTTACTTTACAATTCAAATTATAGACAAAAAAGATGTTTATTACTACATTAAAATAATGAGGGGAGAGAAAAGTGGAAACAACTTAAATTTCTAACTGCAGGGAAGTAGTTTAGTAAACACTAGAGCATTTGCTGAGTGGGATGTTTACAGACATTAAATACAACATAGCAACAAAGGGAAATGCTTATCACACTCGGCCAGAAAAGCAGGCTCGACATGCCCACAGGTGACCATAGACAAACAGATCAGAAACTAGGCAAAGAAAAGCTTGCCTTGGAGAGTGACCTGAGAGCTGCAAAATAAAACCATGAGATAGTATTTTTTTTATAATTATTATTTTTTGTGTGAGTGTACCGTCAAATCAGATCTGACTGGTACAGGAAGAGATTGTCCCTCCTTCCCCGGCAGAGCATCTGGTGGATTCGAACCGTTCACCTCTGTGATTGTAGTTGCAGCTCCTTGCCACTAGGCCACCAGAGCTCCCCTGAGATAGTATTTTTAACCCTATCAGACCAGTAAAACCTACTAAGTGATACTCTCCAGGCTGGCAGGGACACAGGGGAAGGGCATTCTTTCTCCTACTGTCCCGAAGGTGGCATCTGTGTGGGTGGCTGCATCTCACCCACTGCCGCTGTCACGTCGGCACCGACTCTCAACAGAGACCCTTGACTGGGGCTTTTGAGGCTGTAATTCTTTACTGGAGAAGACTGCCCATCTTTCTCCCATGGAATTAGAAGCACTGACTTTTCTGTTAGCAGCCTACACACAATGCAGCAAACCATTCTGAAAACAAACAAACAAAAAAATCCCAACCAAAAAAAACCACAAACACCCACAAATAAACACCCCCAAAACAACAAATCCCACCAAAACCAAATCCACCAAAAAAAGCAACCAACAAAACAAAAACCTCACTGCTGCTGAGGTGGAGCTGACTCAGCTGATCTAGCAGGTTTTTGGAAGCTGGGAATTGTAGGAGGGGAGACCCCTTATCTTTCTCCCACCCAGCTGGCTGCCTTTAGGTTAGCAGCTAAGTCCCTACAGACTCTGTCACCAGAGTTCCCTAAAAACCACAGCGGGAAATAATAAAGAGAGTGGTTTCCCTTTAAGTAACAAACACACAAACAAACCAAAACCTTCTGAGATCACAGATGTATCATCTGCTGTGTCCTAATGGATGTTAAGTGACACAAACCTGTATTTCAATATTGTTATACTACAATGTAACTTTAAACAACAAATTAAAAATCATTGAAAAAAGACAAAGAAAAAAATATACAAAACATATTAGTGACAGTTGGCTTGGGCCATGTTTATAGATGAAGCCTTTTCTTTCCTTTTAATTGTATATAAACTCCACGTCTGTTATAAGAAGAACAATTCTTTAAAAATGGAGGGAAATGCTATTAAAAAGGATATTGGATACCTTCTGATTGAGGTTATAACAGCTGGTCCTAGATACTATGCGGGACAAAAAATGAGTAGAATTCAAATTCTTATTTTTAAAAAAGTTAAAAAGCCAAACAAATGGAAACAGTAGAGACCAGGATCCCTAAGCCTGTTTCCCTGACACACTCTTGAACCTTAGAAAGGAGCTGATCCCCAGAGAACACTCAGCAAAATAGCAGGGCGTTGGCCCACAAAATAAGAGCAATCACCTATAAGATGACCACCCGATAAAAGGGGATGAGACCAAAAACTATGAGGTCAAAAGGTCAACAATCTCTTTAAAGTAAAGATAAGAAGGTAAGGGGGGCAGGGAAATCTGAGTAGCAGAAAGAGAGCAAACAGAAGACGATTAAAGAGAACACCACACTGTGGTAAACGTAACTAGCAACACGGAACACTTTGTTTAGAGAAACTGCCAAATGTGAACCCAGCTTCTGTAAACTAACCAAAAACTCAATAAAATATGTTTTTAAAAAGGACATGATATTAATCTCAACTCCGAGGCATCAAATCAATTCCTCCAGCCTTGGTACTGTCATAGTGTAGAAGTGTGACACCATTTCTTGGTGCCTCGTCTTATCTATAAAACGGGGTTCCTGTGAGGATCAGAGGCACCCTGGTGGTAAAGGGCTTGGCTGCTAACTGAAAGGTCAATTGATCAAAACCACCAGCAGCTCTGTGGGAAGATGTGGCAGGCAGTCTGTGTGTGAAGACCCACAGCTTTGGAAACCATATGGAACCATTCTCCACTCAGTTCTATGGGGTCACCATGAATTGGAATTTCTCAAATTCTTATTTGTTTTTTGGTAGGTTTGTTTTTCATTGAGAATCCAAGATTACACTTCTCAAGAGGGAAGCAGGTTGAGCATCAGAGGAAACAGAAGCCTTTCTCACTGCCCACAAAAGTGCTGAGTATAGGTCCTGTTCCAGCCTCCCCAGGCCTTGCCTACCTTGCTGGGCTCTGCTTCATCCGTCATGACGCCCGTCATGATGACAGCCTCATCCAGGGAGTAGAGCAGCCCCTCCACGAAGTGGTTCTCCAGCCGCTGGGACTCACGGGAGAACTTGTCACAGATATTCTCCAGGCCCCGCACAGGCTCGAACCGCAGCTTGACATACTTCTTGGCAGGGATGATACGGATCTCGGCAGTCACCAGGAAGCCCAGTGTCCCACAGGACCAGGGCACAGCATAGAACAGATCGGAGTTTTCAGTCTGTGAAGCAGAGGAAAACAGAGAGACCATGAGCCCTGGACCCCCTATTATGCTGTACATCAAAGTAGGGGAACAAAGAACTGCGGAAACAAAGAGGCAGGAGGCCCAGGTTAAGTTCCTCTTCTGTCACTATCTCTGTGTAAATCCAAAGAACATTATGAACTACCTTCTGGGCCTCAAGTTTTCCCTTCTGTGAAATGGGAATACCATCCCTCTGTAGCACCAACCTGACTTTTGACCTAGCATTGTCCTCTGAATTGGAGCTGAGCTCACTGAGAGCTCACTGGGTCACAGCCGCTGAGTCCAAAGCTGCTTTTCTGGAAGCCAACGTTTCACCTGGCTGTTCAAATTCAGATGCCTTAGTAAAGGAGGCTAGCACTGTCCTAAGACTCAAATTGGGCATTAAGTGACAGAGGTCCCAGGTGAGGCTGAGAAAAGAACCGAGTCCTAATTGAGAGCAAACAAAGGAGATTAAAATGCAGCCTTCTGGATGGTTCTAAATGTTTTCCTTAAACTTGATTTTTGGTAAAAATATTCACAGCAAAACCCCTCCCGTTCCAGTTTGAGGACGTAATCATGGTGGTGTTGGCTACTTTCTTCAGGTTATGTCCACATTCTCCTAACTTCTATTCTAGTTGTAGTTACTTTACTCCCATTGACCTCTCTCCTTGTACTCCCAGTCTTCTCGTGTATGCTTTAAGATTAATCTTACATGAAACTGTCTTCAAAAAGTATCTGAGTATTCTAAATGCAATATGCAAAAGTGACAATCTTTATTCTTTGTGCTAAACTGTTACCTAGTTTAAAGGTGACTGCAGAGGATATTTTCAATTCGGGCCTTAATTCTCAACTCAGCTCTCACTGGCGTTGAGTTGGAAGGGCTTGTCGCCGATCCTCCGGTGGGTTCTCTGAGGCTGTCAATCACATGGAAGGAGCTCGCTCGTCTTTCTCCCTCGAAATTGCTGATGGACTTGAGCCACCAGAGGCTTGGCCTTTGCGTTAGTGACAACCCCCTTCACTAATACATCTGGATTCATTAAGACTTTAAATTCTGGTCCACATTTGTCTCCCCTTTAATCAGGATTCGGCTATTGTTTTGTGAACATTCAGCAGTAGTATGCAGGTACTACCTAGTTCTTCTAAAAGTCAATAAAGCCTTTTTAATCCATTAGCTTGTCTAAAACCTCAATAGCTACCACACAGGGAGAGAAAATATTAACATTCCCATTTGATACGTAGGGGGAGATCTGGTGGCCTAATGGTTAAAAAACTGTGTTGCAATCCCAAAGGCATATGGTTTGGATCCACCAGCTCCCTGTGGAAGGATGGGCAATCAACAATGAGTTGGCTCTGACTTGACAGCACACAATAACATCTGACAAGGAAAGAAACTGAGGCTCCAGGGGATGACACGACTCACCCACGGTTTCTCAGGACATCAGTGCCAGGGCTCCGGGTATCATGCATGTTTCTAAAGTCATAGTTTTCTTATTTTGTATTGTCCTGAAGACACACAGCTGACTTTTCACCTGGCCATTTGAACTCACATTCTTTGATTAAATAAGGCTCCTTTTAAGGAGCGTTGCCATGGTTTTCCTGAGCAGATGCCACGTGCAGTCTCTGCTAAGCCTGTGGCCTTGCTGGAGAGCAGGTGGGCTGGCGTGGGTGAGGGGAGCCAGACCAGGGCAGCTCTGTGGCGGGCTGGCAGGAGTGTGGAGCACACACAGCAGAACAGAGCCAACTAATTAATCCCCTCGAACCACCACCTACCTCATCTCACATGCATCTGAGCAGTGATAACCAGGCACCCCACGTGCCAGGCTCCATGCCAGGAGCTCAGCATATAATACTAACTTCTCTGACAATGCCTATGTCAGAGGAGAAAAGTGGGCCTCGGAGGAGGGATGTGATTCACAGAGGCTTATCTCCTTTCTCCACTGTTTATAAGCAGGTTAGAGGGGAAGGCTCAGGAAGGTGTTTAGGGAATGTGCCAAGATGACATGAGCCCTGAAAGGTCGTACGAGATAGGAATCCTTCTCTGGACTCTTCTCAGTCACCATACTCGGGGTGTCTGAAACATCGCCTGTCGCAGGAACCCTCAAGCATGCTAGTCAGGTGTGAGGTTATTGGAAGTTTTAATCTAGTCTCATTTTTTTAGGTTAAGAAACCTTAATGTTTGTTAGTCTCCCTCTCTGGGTGGTAGAATTAGCTTTAATTTTTCCAAAAACAGTCCTTCTTAATGCTTTTTGTTATACCTCACAACATCAACAATACAATAATGAATGGTTAAGGGCCTACATCGGGGCAACTTGGGTTTGAACCCTCACTTGGTCATTTAGTAGTTGTGTAACCTTGCACAAGCATTAATCTTTTTGGAGCTTTAGTTTTCGAGCTAATTGGGATCAGAAAAATCTGATGGAGGGTTGCAGTGATTAAGGACAGACTCAATGGCAGTGGGCCCGAGGCTGAAATCTTTATAGCAGGTGACTATTTTTCTCCTGAAAAACTTGTGGATGTGGAAGGCAGACCCTTCAGTCAGCAGTCAGCTATATTGTTCATTACACCACCAGAGCTCCGTGAGTACTTAAAAAACCACTGCTGGCCATCAAGTTGATTCCGAATAAAAGCAACTCATTGGGTTTCTGAAACAGTAAATCTTTACAGAAGGTGACTGCTCATCTTTCTTCTGAAGAGCAGCTGGTGAATTCCAACCGCTGACTTTCTAGTTAGCAATTGGATACATTATGCACTATGCTACCTTTGAATACTTACCAGGGGCTATCTAAACACAGATCCAGACTGGACAAGTGCTGGATTTTCCCCTGAAGCATTTGACAAGATTTGTCCCTAGGGGAGCCACTCCTGAGACCTTAGATGCCCCATGACTGAACTCACCGGTGTGCATCGCACAAAGCTGCCATCGGCTAGGACCAGCTCGTAGGCTGTGCAGATGTGCTGGAACAGGCCGTACTTGTGCGATGATGACTCGATGCCAGTGCCCATGATCAAGCCCCCTGGAGAAACACACGTTAGCCAAGGAAGGTGTAGGTGAGACAGCCTGAACACAGGGTACTTCGCTGGCTCTGGGGGTACTTGTGGCACAAAGGCAAGGAAGGAAAAAACACGGTTGCTGACTTAGGGGGTGGTTTTACAGAGAGATCTTAATTAAAGGGGGGTTGGCTGGCTGGTAGGATGCTGTGTTTCCCCTGGAGAATCAAAGTCTTTTGGGATGTAATCTGGTGGAAGGGAAGGGCTGGGGCCTGGACTCCTGAGTCTGAGGGAGGAAGAGTGGCCTAGTGGACCCAATCTTATGAGTGTGAAGAAGGGGAACCCTGAGAGATCAGATTCCGGGGTCTGAGGGAGGAGTCTGTCCACAGGGTAGAATAAAGAGTAATGGATACAAACGACAGAGTTGCAGATTCTAGTGAGAGTCTCGGAAATGGAATGGTAGACAGTGATCGCCCTGACACTGAAGCTGGGAGAGCAGGCAGGCAAGTTCTGCCACAGATGGAGAGACAGACTTCCTAAATGGGTGGGTGGGCAGTCCCTGAGCTCGGTCTTCTCAAAGACTCCTCTTCCCTTTCAATACAAGATGCTCACCCACAGTGAGGTCATCAAGCTCAGGCAACACAGGCAGAGTCCAGCCAATCGAAGTCAGCAGGGCAGTCACCTGACCCATGGTCACCAAGGGCTCCACACGGACAATCTGTTGACAAAAGAAAGATACTCTGGGTCACATGGAGGCTGCTGAGACTAACGGGGAAGAGAAGGGCCTCCGGTAAGCACCAAGTAGCCTCCTAGGCTCCCCAAAACACACCTTTACTCATAGTGAATGCGATTTCTGGCTCTAAACTTATTAGTATTTAATCTCAGATTTTCAAGTATCTTCACACTTAATGTTTAGTTTTGGTTTCTACCTCCCTAAGTTATAGAAGAAACATCCATTCATTTAGAAGGTATAGCATATGTTGTTATGTGCCATCGAGTCGTTTGCGACTCATAGCGAACCTATGTACAACAGCCCTAAACCCTGCTCTATCCTGTGCCAATCGCACTGCCTCTGACACACCCATCCCGATTACCCCAGTCACTGAATCAATCCACCTCATAGAGGGTCTTCCCCTCCTGCGCTGTCCCTCCACCCTACCAAGCATGATGTCCCTCTCCAAAGACCTGTCTCTCCTTACAACATGTCCAAAGTATGTCAGACGAAGCCCCAGAATCCTTGCCTCCAAGGAGCAGCCTGGTTTAATCCTCTCTACGATGAATCTGTTTTCTTGGCAGGCCATGGTACATTCAATACTCTTCTCCAGCACCACAGCTCAAAGGCGTCAATTCTCCTTCTATCCTCCCTAGTCATTGTCCAACTCTCTGATTAATAACAAGTGATTGCAAAAACCATGGCCTGTATCAGGCGGACCTTAGTCTCCAGAGAGACACCGTTGCTCTTGAGTACTTTAGAGAGGTCCCTAACCACAGACTTTTCCATCGCAATACGTTTTTTTGATTTCCTGGCTACAGGTGCCAAGAGTGCTGACCGTGGAGCCGAGCAAACTGAAGCTGTGAACAATCTCAATCTCTTCACCATCCATCCTGATGCTACCGATTGGTCCAGTGGTGAGAATCTTTGTCTTCATTGAGCCTCAGTCTTTATTGAAGGCTGCAGTCCTTGACCCTCTGCAGTAAGTGCATGAGGTCCTCCTCAGTTTCAGCGAGCAAGGTTGTGTCATCTGCATAATGCAGATTGTTGATAGATCATCCACCAATCCTAATGCCACGCTTCTCCTCATAGAGCCCAGCCTCTCGGATAATCTGCCCTACAAACAGGTTGAAAAGGTATGGAGATAGGACACATCTCTGACGTACACCCTTCCCAATTTTGAACCATGCAGTGTTGCCCTGCTCTGTTCTGACGACTGCCTCTTGGTCCAAGTATAGGTTCTGACATGCCTCCTGGTATAGCATATATGAAGACAAAAATAATTTTTAAAAACCCCCAACTCATTGCTGGCAAGCTGGCTCTGATTCATAGCCAACTTGAAGGACAGAAATCTGTCCCATTGGTCGCTAAAGCTGACAAAGCTCCTGGTGGGGTTAAACCACTAACCTTTAAACTAGCAGGTGAGCCTTTACCTGCTAAGGAAAAGAAGGCAAAAGTATGAAGAAGGAAATAAAAATGACCCATCCTGGTTCTTCAGAGTTAGCCATGTCAATTCTGGGATGTATTCAGCCTCAATTTTCCCCCCTTAGGGTACAGGCTGGCAGTTCAAATTCACCACGGGCTCTGTGGAAGAAGGATGCAGCAGTCTGCTTCTATAAAGACTTAGGGACCCTGCAGGCAGTTCTATAGACTTGTTCTAAGGCAGAACCAGCTCTATGGCAGTGGGTGTGGTTTGAGTTTTATATTACTATTTTGTCAACTTTAATACAATATATACCCACCCCTTCCTATTCTGCTTTTTCAAAAAACACCTTTTACTATGACCATTGTTTTTTGTCATAAAATACTCTTCGGAAACCTGATCCTAGTGGATACATTAATGTGCACCCATGTGGACCTTTCTTCCCTTCAAAACACAGCAACCAAGTCAGGTTTACCCTGTTAACTAAAAGAAGCAGCAGGAGACAAGAAATCCAACCACAGTGCATTGGGCAAATTTTCAAAGAATTAAAATGCAAAGATGATACTGTGAGGACTAAGGTGGACCTGCCCCAAACCATGGTATTTTCAACTGTCTCACATGCACACAAAAGCTAGAGCAATGCATAAGGAAGACTAAAGAATCAATGCCTTTGAATTATGTTGTTGGCAAACAATACTGCCTATATTATGGACTCTAAGAAGAACTACCAAGTCTACCTTGGAAATACTCTCAAGACGCTCCTTAGAAGCAAGGATGGAGAGACACTTCACCTTACATACTATTATCAGGAGGGACTAGTCCCTGGAGAAGGACATCATGAGGGTCAGCAAAAAGGGGAAGACCCTCAACAAGCTGGACTGGCTTAGTAGCTGCGACCACAGGTTCAAGCACAGCGGCAGGTATGAGGGTGGACGGGACAGGCCCGGGCAGTGTTCTGCTCTGCTGTTCTGAGGGCTGCTATGAGTCAGAACTGACTCAGCAGCACCTAACAACAAACGTGCAAAAAACAAGCAAACAAGAAAAACCAGAACAAATACGTAACACAGCAGTTTTCAAGATCCTGGACATTCGGCAATGATCGTCCATGAGCCCAAAAGACCGGAAACAAGCAAGCTGAGGTACGCTCCAGCTCACTGTCTGGGGAGAGATCCAGGCTTCTGCACTGGGAGGGACCCAGATGGAGCTCAATGGACTTCCTGAAGCCAGAAGAGGGAGACAAGAGCCTCCAAGGTCACAGCCTGCAGGATTAGAAAGCTGTCTAGAAAGAAACCTTGGAAGATCTTCGGAGGTGCTCCTCAAGCATTCACTGGAGGAGAAGGCCAATCAGGGAGGGAAGCCGAATATCAAATTTAATATTTTAATAGTAGACCAAATGATATATCAGGATATGAGGGAGGCTTAATACAAGCTCCTTATGATTTTCCTTTGTTTACCTTCCATATGATTCTCAAGAAATAGCCAAAGAGGCATGGCTTGAGGCCTTCAGTCATGGGAACTGCTGGCCCCGTTTTTTATGCTCTCTATTCTATCTCATTCCTGGTAGTCTGTCTCTTTATTAATATTATAAAAATACTTTACCCTAGGTCTGCAACAAATCAGGACACACAAATGTGGAACTACCAGAGTCCAAGGCCAGGGAAGGTCAGGAGCCCTGGTGGAGCAAAGGTTAAGCACTTGGCTCTAACAAAAAAGTCAGCAGTTAAAACTCAACAGTGACCTCCAAGGAGAAAGACTTGGAGACCAGGCCCCACTTCCAGAGATTACTGGAAACCTTATGGGAAAGTTGTAATTTGTCACATGAAGTCACTATGAGTAGAATCAACTCCACAGCACAGAACAAGAGTAAGAGGAACAAGGAAAGAGATACTTGAAAAGAATGTCAGGGAGCAGTGCCAGAGGCTCGCATAGGTCAGGACACAGAATCTGTTCCCGTAAACCAACAGTGCAGCCAGAGTGCTCCTGAGAAGCAAAGACAGGGAGACTTCATATATAGCCTTTGGGTATGCCACCAGGAGGGGCTGCTCCCTGGGAAGAGAAGCAAGCATGGAAAAGTCGGTGAGAAAGAGCAAGCATGTCCTCAACAGGATGGCCTGGCTTAGCGGCTACCAGAGCTGCTTAAGGAGAGCAGAGACTGTGCGGATGGGACAGGACAGGTGGGATTTTATTCTGCTGTAGAGTCATGAGGCGTCAGAGCCAACGTGGTGGAGCCTAACAACAAAAACAGCAGATAATGAGCCTCTTACAACTAATAAGTCAATAAAAGAGCTAAAACAGAACATGAGAAGTATTTAATGATCCAAAAGAAGACAGAGAAACAGGAAAAGTGGGCAAAGATAAGTGAAGCAAAACAAAGAACATGGTGACAGATTAAAACCAAACCACATTAGTAATAACATTTAATGGTTCCATTACTTTGATTAAAAGGTAGATTGCCAGATGAGATTTTTAAAAAAAAAAAGGAAGACACAAATTATATGTTGCCTGTAAGAAGCACATTTTAACTATAAAGACATAAAAATAGCAAAAGTGAAATGATGGAAAAATGTAGATCATGCTGACACTAATCAAAGCAAGGCTGGAGTGGAATTAATAATAGACAAAGTAGATTTCAAAACAAAGAATAGAAACAGAGATAAAAAAGATGACTTCAAAATGACAAGGGATCAACTATCAAAAGAATAAAATCATAAACATTTATGTCTCCAATAACAAAGCTTTAAAAATACATGAAGCAAAACCATATAAAAAAATCAAGAGAACCAGGCAAATCTACAATTACAGAGCAGTTCTGGCGGCCTAGAGGGTAAGGAGATGTCCTGTCAAGGTGGGAAATCTCTCACGAGATTTACAGCCTCAAAAACTGCTAGGGGGTCCGCTACAGGTTGGTTCCACTTACTGGCACACCACAGTAATGACACCACAACAATTGTTGGCAGAAATCTCAAAATTAATAATTGATAGAACAAATAAACTAAAAATGTACAAGGCTATGGAGTACCATCAGCCAGCCTGACCTATAAATGACATATAAATGGATGGATAAATGACATATAAATGGATGGAACATGCTATCCATTAAAACATATGTTTAAAAAGTTACATGAGTGATTTACCAAGGTAGATCATATGATGGGCCATAAATAAATTAGAATAAATTGAAAAGTATTCTAATTATACAAAGCCTTTTTCTGATAATTGGATTAAGTTTGACATCAGTAACAATTTCCCAAACTTTTGGAATTAAACCCAAAGTAGGTAGAAGAAAATAAAAGACCAAATTAAAAATCAATGAAATAAAAAACCAGAAAAATCAATAAAAT
The DNA here is from genome assembly GCF_000299155.1 of Elephantulus edwardii. Lineage (NCBI taxonomy): Eukaryota > Metazoa > Chordata > Mammalia > Macroscelidea > Macroscelididae > Elephantulus > Elephantulus edwardii. The sequence goes on from NW_006399755.1 coordinate 11,761,074, forward strand.
TGATTAACCTCAAGATAAACTGATCAAAAGAAAACACAAATTACCAGTGTTGCGAATGAAAGAGGTGACACCACTATAGATGTTTAAAGATATTAACCCAACAGTCCACTGCTGCTGAGAAATTCTGACTCGTAGAGCCGTACAGCACAAAGAACTGCCTGCTAGTGTTTCCAAGGCTGTAGATTTTAAAATTATCATAATTTTATTTTATACTGGCTTACTTACAAAGTTCATATACACTGTTTTTCACATTGGACCTTTCCCTTTTCCTTTACAAATCCCCTCCTCCAGCCATCAAATTATGCGACCCTATGTTTAAGTTGTCGTCCCCCAATCCTTGTACACACTCTATAATAATGATCCTGTACAGTATTTGTCTTGATGAGACTGAGTTAGCTCTCTCAGCATAATGCACTCCAGTCCCTCCCAAGTTAGGAAGTAATTTACAAAATCATTGCTTCTGCGTGCTGCATAGTATTTCACTGTGTGAATACACCATAATTTCTCAGTCCATGCCATTGTGGTTGGGCATTTGGGCTGTTTCTACATTCTTTCTATGGTGAGTAATGCTGCTATGAACATTGGTGTACAAGTCTCTGTTTGTAACTCAGTTCTCATTTTCTCAGGGTCAGAGAGCTGGACAACGATGACCCGGGAGGATAGAAGGAAAATTGACGCCTTTGAGCTGTGGTGCTGGAGAAGAGTATTGAGGGCACCTTGGACTGCTAAGAAAACAAACAGATTCATCCTGAAGAGGGTTAAACCGGGCTGCTCCTTGGAGGCAAGGATTCTGAGACTTCATCTGACATACTTTGGTCATGCTGTAAGGCGGGACCGGTCCTTGGAGAAGGACATCATGCTTGGGAGGGTGGAGGGCAGGCGCAGGAGGGGAAGGCTCTCTAGGAGATGGATTGATTCGGTGACTGGGGCAATTGGGATGAGTGTGTGGGAGACAATGAGATTGGCACAGGATAGAGCAGAGTTTAGAGCTGTTGTACACAGGGTTGCTATGAGTCGCAAGTGACTCGACAGCACATAACAACAACAACATATTCCAAGCAGTGGAATAGCTGGGTCATGTGGAATCTCTACGTTCAGCTTTTTAAGGATGTGCCAAACTGCCTTCCAGAGTGGTTGTACCATTTTACAATCCCACCAACAATGTGTAAGAGTTCCTTTCTCTCTACATCCTCTCCAACATTTGTCGCTTGCTGACCTTTTAAACTTTTGCCACTGCTACCAAGTAAGATGGTATCTCATCGTGGTTTTGATTTGATCTCTCTTATTGCCAGTGACTTGGAGCATTTTTTCATGTGTCTGTTGGCCATCTGAATGTCCTCTTGTGTAATGTCTTTCCATGCAAGACTGTAAATTTTAATGAAACTGACTCTCACAGCTTTCGCCAGCAGCGTGGCTGGTGGATTCAAACTGCTGACCATTGTGGCTAGCAGCTGAGCATGGAACCACTGTACCAACAGAGTTCTTTGAAAACAACAGTTAAAGGACTACTTTAAAATTCATTAAATTATGTAACTTAGTGAAATGGACAAATTCCTTGAAACACAAACTACCAAATCTTACCCAAATCTTTACTTGAGAAGCCTGGTATCTACTAAAGAAATATTTGTAGTATAAATTTGCTCACAGAGAAAACTCCAGGTACATTTGGCCTTATGGTGAATTCTACCAAGCTTTGAAGAATTAAGACCAAGTCTATACAATCCAATCAGAAAAAGGAGAGATAAGGGATAATTTCCAATGTATTCCTATAGACTACTTACTAGAGAACTATACAATCAAGATAGTGTGATATTAGAATAAAAAGGAACAAATAGTTGAGCAGAAGGAATCAGAAATAAATAAATACTTTACACCTATCCTAAACCGATTTCAACAGAAACACAAAGACAATTCAATGGAAAGGACCGTCTTCTCAACAAGTAGTAATAGAAAAACTGGATATGATGTGATCTATACTTCAGACCATTTATAAAAATTAGGTGAAGACAGATCATAATCTAATGGCTTTTACCCAAAGGAAAGGAAAGCGTACATCACATAAAGACTTGCACACAGATGTTCACAGCAGCTTTACTTGTAATGTAGGTAGTCTCAGACTTTCGACACATCCAACTTAGAATAAGTCACGTATTATTAGCACATATGGAGCTTTGCTTTCTGGAAAAACAGCTATGTGAAAATGCATACGTGGGATAAGAAAAGCACTTCTCAGCTACGTGAATATGTTCTCAGTCTCGAAGGCACGCAGTTCAGTTCGAAACCACGAGCTGCTCCTCAGGAGAAAGATGGGCAATCTCCACCTGTGTGATTAACTGCCTCTGAGAACCCGCTTGAGGGCGAGCTATGGACACATTCCGATCCTATGGTACAGGACAACAACAACAGGATGAAAGAGATCAGTGGGAAAAGCATCCTTGGGGCAAAAACGCTGACCTTAGAACTTGGTATCACTAACATGGAATGCCTTTTATCTAGATTGTGTGGGAAGAAAGGACAGATCAGCACTTAATGGAATTTGAAGAGGAAAGAAAAAGCCAAGAAATAAAAAGGAAGCGAAAAGAGAACTATCTGAAAATCTTACCGTGAAGACTGCTGAGGCAGAACCAATTCATAGTTGGCCCTCGAGGGGTTTTTCAGAGGCTATTATAAATCACACACCTTTCTCCCATCAAGCAGCTTGTGGATTAGAATTGTGGGCTTTGGGTTGACAATGCAACTCCTTACCCACAGGCCACCCGTTAGTGCTCGCTGACAGTGAAGATTAGCTGGATTTGGATTTTTACCTGAACAGAATCAGCTTAGTTGCTTGAAAACATGGATCCAAAGGCTGACCCCTTTGATAGAGCCAATATACAGATTTGGAAGCAGTGAGATGCCATATCAAATACAAGAAAAAGAAAAAAGGACCACCAAACTCCTCTCACTAATTTTCTCACTAGAAATGCCACCCAGAGATAATCCAGGTAATAGAGACCCTGCCACAGGAGAACGATTACCCCAACTGACAACTCGCTCCATCATCATTTGGATAAATTCTTTATGATTTGGGTATTGGTAATATATGTATGCATTAAAATATATCTGTAAGTTTATATTTGTTTCCAACTCCCAAAGACAGATAAAGATTGGATTTATAAAGATATTGCTGATGTTAAGTGCTGCCAAGACAGAAAGAACTCATAGCTGACCCTCCAGATTGTTTTCAGAGGATGACATTGCCTCTGGTAAACTGCATGGGAAGAGACTGCCTATCTTTCTTCCACAGAGCAGCTGGTGGAGTCAAACATGCCCCTGGAAAAAAAAAACCAACAAAAAAACAAACAAACAAAAAAACATGACCTTGGCTTGACAGCGTTATGGACTACCTGTAGTAAAAAAATGGAAACAATTCAAATGTCCATGGACAGATGAATGAATAAACAAATTATGATTCCATTCATACAACAAATGGAATAATATTTATGACTATAAAATGAGATGCACAACTGACAAACCCTTTAAACATGGATCTCGAAATAATTATGCTGAGGAAAAAAAGTCAGACCAAAAATAAGTACACACTGTACTTATTTAAGCTTTCATCTATATAAAACTCTAAATCCAAACTAATCTACAATGACATGAAGCAGATCATTGATTCTTGGGTTGAGAAGGAGGAAGGTTCAGAAGAAAAGATGACAACAAGACATGAGTAAACTCCGAGAGTAACAGGCATATGCATGGTCTCGAATATGGTAATTGTTCTACAGATACCTAAGAACCCAACCAAACCAGGGCCCACTGGGTCAGTTTCAACTCATGGCCTGCTCAGGCTTGTCTGGTAGAACTGCTCTGCTGGGTTTCCATCAGCTGATTTTCAGAAGTATATCAAACACATCAAGATGAGCTAAATAACACCTGTTGTTCTAGTCACTGACTCAGCTCTAACTCAAAACAATTTCACAGATAACAGAATGAAACAATGCCTACATCATCTTTGCTATTGCTGAGCCGCTGGCACAACCAGGTCAGTGGTTTGCACCATGTGTATGTATGCTGGGAGGGGAAATCTCCCATAGATACATACATACATCAGAATCTGTCACTGAACTTCACACATGGGACATGTACCAAGAAGCCTTCCTTTCACCAAAGTATGCCACAAAGCCTTTCTTAAACCAGATATAGTTGAGGTTAATTAGCAAAGAATGTGTATTATGTGAGCACTGTCCTCTTTAAAGAACTAAGTGGACTCACATGGGTTAGACAGGATTCTTAGAAAGCCGCAAATTATGTCAGTGTTGTTGCTGCTATGTTCCCGTGAGTTGACAACTCATAGTGACCCTAGGAACAATAGCTCTCAACCCAGAACCTCACTGTCTACTTCACTGTCTCTGACACAACCAACTTCATTGCCAGTCACTCTGTCAATACATCTCATCCAGGGTCTTCCTCTCCTGCACTGACCTGCTACCCTTCCAAGCACGATGTCCTTCTCCAAGGACGAGGCCCTCCTGACCAGTCTGTGTCAACAGGGAAGCACAAACCAGTCAAGGACACGGAGCATGGCCACACCGTTTGAGGAATGTAGCCAGTGTCACTGGTCTGCACATACAGAAATTGTTGAACGAGCGTAGGTTTGCTATGTGCACTTTCAATGACAAAATAAGTACCACTTTACAGTCACCTTCAGTTTTTGTTTTTTACCAGCACACTTCTTTACTAGGTAGAAGTAAACACTCCCCTTTGTCTCTCATTTTTGCTTAGGATTTCTTTGGCTTCCTACAGAAATACTGAAAATCCCCTCAGAGCTCTCAGTTGGCCTGCCTATGGGATGGCACTCTGGCTATTCTCTCTTCTCAGTGGCTGTGTAGCTTTGAAGGATAGCAATGGTGGGCAGAGTCTGCTGGCCAGGGCCTCTTGGATGTTGTCATGGATTGAACTGTGTCTCCCAAAACGATGTGTTACGAGTCCTAATCCCTATACCTAAGGCCATAATCCCTTTTGAGAATGGGCTTTCTCTGCCGGTTAATGAGTCAGTATTATTGTTAGATGCTGTTGAGTTGACCTCAATTCATGTGTCAATTCATCCTGTTGAGGGTTGTCTTCTCTTTCTCTGACCCTCTACTTTTCCTAGCATGATGCCCTTTTCCAAAGACTGACCCTGATAACATGTCCAAGGCATGTGAGATGAAGTTTCAACATCTTTGTCTCTTAGGAGCAGCCTAGCTGCACTTCCTTCAAAACAGCAGTAATACGTCTTAAAACCTTCTGTTCTGAAATATGAGTGAACAGATTCAGCAAGGAAGAAAGCAAAGGTGGAGAAGATGGATGGATGTCAGGCTACATGGAGATGACCCAGAAGCCAAAGAAGAGAAACTAAAGACAGACAAAGACCTTCACCCAGAGCCAACAGACAGTATCTTCCTTCCCCTGGAGCCAGCACCTTGAATTCAAACTTTCAGACACCTAAACTGTAAGAAAAGAAATTTGTCTGTTCAAGTCACTAACCTATAATATATCTTATAGCAGCACTACATAACTAAGACAGCCAGGCTTGGGGAAACCACCTCTCTATGAATCACTTCTACCAAGGCAGTGTCTGCATGCTCCGGAAGGCTGAGAGTGGAAGGTTGAGAGTGGCGGTGTCTCACCTGGTTTTTGGTGTCCACCTCCAGGATGTCCATTAGGTTGATCATGATGTTTTTATGTGTCTTCTTGTACTTCCCAACCCGCAGAGAGACGGTGAGCCAGCCAGGACGCCCTGTGCACATGAACGTCTTGCTGCCCTGCTCCTTCCATTCTCGCACCTGCAAGCATGATGAGACAGAGGCTGATCAGGACTCGGGAGATTCCCAGAGCAGCGCACAGACCCACTGCCGGGCAAAAGGAACTGGGAAAGAGGTCTTCCTTGTTAGCACACGTTTACTGCTGAGCCTCTTCATCCTTCCAGGTGCAGGTGCCGAGAGGAACAGGTGATGAGAGGCATCTCCCTGAGTAGAGGTCAATGGAAAAGTCAACATGTTGATATACTACAAAGCAGAGCGAAGACAGAACCGAGACTGAAAGAGCAAAGTGTTCTGGAAATAGTAACTCCTACTAGGGAAGTTGCTCGAAGGTTTTGTAATAATGACTGTGATTATAAGAAGGATTACTATTTACTAGGCACCCCCACTGTGCCAGGTACCTAGAGTACATAGACTCACTTAATTTTCACAATGAACCCAGAATGTTGGACTGATTTTGCTGATGAAGAATCAGGAAAAATATCATGCCAAAGGTCATACAGCTGAACGGCAGCGCCCAGATCCACAGCTAGGACGGGACAGCTTTTCATTTGTGGAAGAAGAAACTCCCTTGCCAGGCCTAGATAGGCTTGTAGTAATAAATCACAGAACAATAGCTGACACTTATTGAAGCTTATATGCCAAGCCCTGTTCTAAATAGTTGCATGCACTGACACATGTGCCAGTTTGGCAGGAAAAGAAGCAGAAGGAAAGGTCTGCCTTGCTAATGGAAGAAACAGCATTTGCAAAAACATCGATTTTAAGTGACTACTAGGTCGTATAGCCCTGATCTGTCCACTTGCCATACAGAGGTAACCCGTGGTTGCTGTGAAGCTGAACACTGTGACAATGATGTGTCAAATGCGAGCATGGTTACCTATGGTGGACAGTGTTTGGTGGAGCTCCCTGATTAAAACAAGCTTGGAAGCAGGAACAGCATCCACTTCCAAAATAGCTTGCCTCTGGAAACCCTATGAACTTGGAGAAATGATGAAAGTTATACAAGTGTCCAGGTCTTTTGTTCATAGGGTCGCTATGAGTTGTCTACAACCCGACGACACTTAACAACAACAGTGCACAAAAAAGAAGAAAATAAATGGCTCAGGGTAGAGGAGTTGGGAGTCCGTTGTTTAGATCTGCCACCATCCATCCCTCTTTGCTTCTAACGATTTCAACTTTCTGTAGTCCAAACCAAGGGGAAAAACCTCATGTTTTTCTTTTGAATTGTTTGACTCATGACAAACCTCCACTGGCTGTATATCTTAACAGGAACAGATTCTCTCATCCTCCTCTTACAGACCTGCTGATGGATTTCAACTGCCAATCTCTCAGTAAATAGCCCAACATATAAGTTCTACACAAGCAGGCTACTTCCCCTGCCCTAGGTGGTGGTGACTCAGGACTCAGGTCCACACTCCTGGTTATGATGACAGCGACAGGCAGGGATGGGCCTGTGACCAGCGTCAGGCCAGTGAGACTGGTTCTAAGAACAGCACTCATTGTACTGGGGCTCCTGTGCCATAACTGTGTATCTGTGCCGGCCTCTATGGGAAGGTAGCCTTTCTGAGAACGAAGCTGACCCTGAGGAAAGTAGATGGATGGAGAGAGATGGGGATAAGTACACTCCTGGATTTCCAGGTGTGAGTCGATTAAGTTCCTTTTTTTTCTCAGGCCTATTTGATTTGAGTTTCTATCATTTGCAAACAAGAGTCAAACACTGACCAGGCCTCCTGAAGGAGGTTGCATTTGAGCTGGCCAGGCAAAGAGCTTAGCATAGAAGGAGTTGTCTAAGTCAGAATCCAGGATACACTGTGAAGTGATGGGCTCCCCACCCTGGGAAGTATTTAAGCAGGAGGGCAGTTATCAAGGAAGGAGATCCTGTGAATTGGAGGCAAAAGGATGTGCAGGGGAATCCCATGATCAATGAGGCCTTGCCCACATCTCTGCAGCCCTCTGACTTGATAGAAGCCCTAGAGGTCTGAGGGCACGGGGTGGAGGGGTACATTCTGAAAGTTCAGGCTAAATGAAATGAATTTGGAAGCCACAATACCTAAACAGAATAGGATTCTGACGGAAGCCAACAAGACTTTGGGCAAAGAGGCGATGTGTGAAAAAGTCACACTCGTCGACTGTGTACAAGTCAGAGAAAGGCGGAGAGGGCCCAAGGAAGGGCAAATGGTTAGACAGCTAGCTATTACAACAGGCCATGTGTGAAACAACAGAGCCAGACCTATGGGGTGAATGGAAATGGATGGAAAGAGGAAGCATCAGTGTTCAGGTCCTGACTCGGTTCCAGCCTCATTTACTCACTATGTCATCTCAGACACACAACTTTCCTCATCTGTAAAACAGATATAAGACTTACTAGGGTTGCTACGGTGATTAGAAATAATAGATGTCAATAGCACAGGATGGATGTGGCATATGGAAGGTCCAGGGCAGTGGGTTATTTCAATGTGGCCACCAGTGCGACAGTTCATACACCGGCCCTCTGTCCTGGCCAGTCAGCTTTCTGGTTTTATTTAGGTTAGTAAGTCTGCTCTGGGTCAGAGTTGAACAAAATTCCTACCTTTAAGGAGTTCCCAGTCTGATGGGACACCGATCAATGAAGACTCTGAACCTAATGTGAAAAGAACTGTGAAAGATGGTGGTGTTTGGAGATGGCTAGGCAGGGCTTTGGAGCCATGACTGTCATCAGCAAAAAAACCTAGGGCAGCCTGAGCAAACCATTCCCATTGCTGCATTCTCCCACCAGCCCAAGTCTGGTCCCTGTGGGGACATCTCTCCTCATTCTTCCACCTGCAGCACCCCAATGGAGTAAGCAGAATACAGAGGCTGCTTCACCTGCGGAGAGGTGGCAGAAGGAAACACAAGCTCTCTGCAACCTGATGCTACTAAGACAGAAACATAAGGAGGGGCAGAGGGAGCAAAGAAGCTGCCCAGGCCTGATGCCCATGCCAGCCCTGAAGTGGAGATGAAACCTCTTAAGCAGCAGGTTACTGAGTCGGTGGGGGCGGTGAATGTGCCCACTATCTTGTCAAGGAATGAGCACCCGGTCACAGAGGCTGTGAGAGGCTCCTCATGCCGGCATGGATCTTCCTGCCTACTTTTAATCATCTACCATAGAAGTGTCAAAACCACCTTGCTGCTACAGAATAATATAAAAACTCTCCAACCAAGCCATCACCGCCCGCCCCCAATTAGCTTCAAACTGCCTTCCCAACCTTTGCCCTTCCCTGTACAGTTCTCCTCCCTCAGTTTGCTCACCTTCCATCTGACACACTGCTTCCCGGTCTCTAGTCCCAACTCCACCTCCGGAAGCTTTTTTTTTTCACTAGGAGATTTGCCTATAGGCTTCTCGATTCAGGACAGTTAGCTGTTACCTGAGTTTTGCTCTTCTCCAATCTTTGGGTTCCGTTTATATCTCCTGGCACCAACACAGAGCTCTGCATATAGCAGGCACTCCAAAACATCTGCGGAATATTCTGCGTCCTCCCCCGGAAACCCCACCATCGTCATGATTTGGGTTCTTCTACTAAGTCTTGCTTCCTAGACAGCGCTAGCTCGGATGCTCCCTTCTCTGCCCTACACATCACTGTCTCGGTTCTCCTCCTGGGCACTTTGCATCTGCTGCTACAGACTAGCAAACCGCTAGCAGCGCATGTGTTCCCGCTCCCTCCAGCCAGGGAGGTTTTGGACCCGCGGTGCCGGGAGCCGGTCCCTGCTCACCTGTTTCTGAATGTCCCGCACGCGCTGCTCATGCAGCCGCGGCGCGCTGCTGAGCCTGAACACCACCCAGGCGCGCACGTAGTAGTAGATGTCGAAGATGAGCGAGAGCGGCAGCAGGAAGAGGCACACGAACACCCAGCGCTGGTGGATAAGCACGAACTCCAGCCCCTTCACGCGGATCCACAGCAGGAAAAGCAGGGCACACACAGCCAAGGACACGGCAGGCTCCATCGCGGCGACGCGGGCGGTGGCCTCGCGGACGCGGGGTGCCGCTTGGGGGAGGGTGGCCGGCTCGCGCTCTTGTCACTGCCACGCCACTCGCTCTGCACCGGCCCGCGCCCGCCGCGACTGCTGCCTCTCACTCCCCGAGAGCAGAAGAGGAGGGGGAAATTGCCTCGCCGGCTTGCGATTGGCTAGGGTCGCAAAGGTTCGGTGGGCCGAGACCCAGGTGGTAACCAATGGTGTGCCGCGCCGGGGATCGGACCAGAAGCCTGCAGCTTTTATTGGCTGTGCGAGTCAGACAGCTCCACCCCCGTATCCTCGCCAACGCGCGTGGAGGGGATGTTAGGGGACGAGGGCGGTGATAGGGTCAACTGCGCTTGGCAGCGCCAGGGTCTCCCTGGGTTTGGCTGCAGCTGAGAGTCGGGGTTTCCCTCCCTCACAATTTGGTGGCCGCCCCTTGAAACAGGGGCGTGACTGCTTCCTTCCCTTCCTTAGGGGGCGCTTCCTCCATACGCGCATTAAATGGTCATGCGTCTGGTTATCTCCAGTGGGGGAGGGCGCCCCAAGGCCGGACGAACTGCTCTGGGAGTCTGTCTGGGTCGGCTGCACTGAAGTAAAGGATTCCTGGCAGGTTATGTCATTCCACACCTGCAAACTGAAGAGTTGCACATTTTCATTTTTCAGTGTGCATAAGTTCATTTCAGCTAGACACAACCCCAGGCGATGGATAGAAGGTAGTCCTATTTTATAGGCGGGAAAACGGCAAAAACAACTTGTTACAGGTTATAGTTGAGGCCTTTCCTCTTGACCGCTCTGCTGAGACAGATCTGGAGATGGTGGTTATTAGTGTCTGTGGAGCTGATGGCATCTTATGAGGAGCGCACATGCTACTTCGTACTTAGTTGTGATCTTAAGGAAAGCAGATTGCCAGGTCTTTTCTTTCACCTTCTGGCTTGACGGGTTCAAGGCTAGAGACCTTTGGGCAAATTATGTGAGACAAAGTTTCACCCTCCATACCTCTAAGGAGCACTCTGGCTGTACTTTCTCCAAGACAGGCTTGTTTGTTCTTTTGGTGCTCTGTGGGGTATTCAGTACCCAAAGGTATCAGGGGTTTTGGTGTTTTTGTTTTGTTTTGTTTTTAAGTTCTTGTTCATTGTCCAACTTTCAGATACATACGAAGTAATTGAAAATATCATGGCTTGAATCTGGTGCACCTTAGTCTTTAAAAGTGATATCTTGGCTCTTTACCACTTTGGAGAAGTCCTTGACAACAGATTTTCTCAATGCAACACATCTTTTGATTTCTTCACGGCTGCTCCCAAGGGTGTTGATTGTTGACAATGTCAGTATTTTTTTCCATCTATCACAATATCACCTGCTGGTACAATTATGAGGATTTTTGTTTTCTTGATGTTGAGATGTAGTCCTTCCTTGAAACATGTCCAAAGTATGTCAGACGGAGCTTCAGAATCCTTGCCTCCAAGGTTTCACCCTCTCCCGGACATCCTTGCCTCCAAGGTTTCACCCTCTCCCGGACAAATCTGTTTGTTCTCCTAGCAGCCTACTGTATGTTCAGTACTCTTTTCAAGCACCACAACTCAAAGGCATCAATTCTATCATCACTAGTCATTGTTCAGCTTTCTGATGCATAGCACATAATTGCAAAGACCATGGCTTTGATCCGGAACACCTTAGTCTCTAGACTGACATCATTGCTCTTCACAACTCTGGAGAAATCACTGACAGCAGACTTTCCCAATGCAACTCTTTTGATTTCCTGGCTTTTGGTACCAAGAATGCTGATTGTGGAGCCAAGCAAATGGAAGCTGTTAGCAATCTCAATCTCTTCATTGTCTAACATGATGCCACCAATTGGCCCCATAGTGAGAATCTTTGTTTTGTTGAGTGTCAATCCATACTGAATACTGCAGTCCTTGACGATCTGCAGCAAGTGCTTCAGGTCCTTTTCAGTTTCAGCAAGCAAAACTGTGTCATCTGCATAACACAGGTTGTTGATGAGTGTTCCTCCAATCCTTATGCTATCTTCCTTCTCACAGAGTACAGCCTTCCAAATGATCTGGTCTGCATATAGATTGAAAAGGTATGGAGATAGGACACATTCCTGGCATACACCCTTCCCAATTTTGAACCATGCTTTGTTTCCTTGTTCTGGTCTGACGACTGCCTCCTAGTCCAAGTATAAGTTTCACATTCGCACAATCAAATGTTCTGGGATTCCCATTCTTCTCAAAGTTAGACACAGTTTGTTGTGATCCACACAGTGAAATGCTTTTGCATACTCAGTGAAACACAGACATTCCTCTGGTACTTTCTGCTTTTGGCCAAGATCCATCTAACATTAGCTATAATATCCCTTGTACCACAACCTCTTCTATACCCAGCTTGCACATCTGGAAGTTCTCTGCTGACGTGCTATTCCAGATGTTTTTGGATAATTTTCAGCAGAATCTTGCTTGCATGTGATATTAATGATATTGTTCCATAATTTCCGTACTCTGTCAGGCCACCTTTCTTTGGAACAGAAACAAATATGGATCTCTTCCAGTCAGTAGGTCAGGTAGTTGTCCTCCAGATTTTTGGCACAGTTTGGTGAGCACATCCAGGGCTACTGTCCCCTATAGCCCAGGTCAAAATAAGTGGACCTAGGAAAATAACAGAAAGGCACAGAGTAAAATTTAGCTTCTTCTTTTTTTTTTTTTAAATTCAGCTTCTTAAAGAAAAGATGCTTGGGGAAAAAAAGAAAAAATAATAAAGAAAAAGACGCTGGGCTGTATGAGGAGGAATGTGACATCAGGATTGGTGGAAGAGTCATGGACAACCTGCGTTATGTGAATGACACAACCCTGATTGCTGAAACAGAGGAGGACCTGAAGTGCTTGCTATGAAGGTGAAGGACTGCAGCCTCCTATATGGATTGAAGCTCAACATCAAGAAGACAAAGATTCTCACCACTGGGCCAATTGGCAGCATCAGTATGGATGGTGAAGAG
>NW_006399755.1:11781720-11793293 GCF_000299155.1 Elephantulus edwardii
AGGAGGGTAAAGAGAATAGTGCAACAATGAATGAGTGGAAGCCCAAAATCTCTGTAAATGTTTATGAAAATTAATAAAATATAATTATAGAAAAAAAAAATAGTTGCACCAGTACATGGACAAAGAACTGCCTGAAATCCAAGATGAGTCAGACGAGGACATGAAATGAAAAATGTCACTGCTGATGTTAGATGGATCTTGGCTAAAAGTAGAAAATACCAGAAAGATGTATACTTGTGTTTTACTGATTATGCAAAGACATTTGACTGTGTGGATTATAACAAAGTATGGGTAATAATATTGAAAAGAAAGGGAATCCGAGAACACTTGTGTTCATATGAGATCTGTATACAGAATAAGAGGCAGTTATCCAAATGTCACAAGGGAACACCGCGTAGTTTAAAATCAGGAAGGGTGTGCTTCAGGATTGTGTCCTTTCTCCATACTTAATTCAGTGTGCATACTAAGAAAATAGTTCAAGAAGCTGAACTATGTGAAGAAGAATGTGATATCAGGACTGGAGGAAGATTGATCGACAACCTGTGTTATGTGGATGACACAACGTTGCTTACAGAAAGTGAAAAAAAACTTGAAGAATTTACTGCAGAAATTCAGACTGTAGCCTTAACATGGTTTACACCTCAACATTAAGAAAAAGAAAAATTATCACTATTGGGCCAACAGACAACATCATGATAAAGGAGAAAAGATTAAAGTTATCAATGATTTTCTTTTTATGTGGACACAATCAGTACTTTTGGTAGCAGTAGTCAAGAAATCAAAAGATGTATTGCCTTGGAGAAATATGCTATCAAAGATGTAAGCAAAGTTATAAAGGACAAGAATGGTATTTTCAATTACTTCCTATTTTTCCAAAAGTTAGACAGTGAATAAGGAAGACTGAAGAAGAATGGATGGATGCCTTTGAATTGTGGTATTGGAGAAGAGTGTTTAGTTGACCACAGAATGCTAAAAGAACAAGCAAATCCGTCTTGGAGACAAGCTGAGTGCTCCTTAAAGGAAAGAATGGTGAAACTGTCTCACTTACTTTGGGTCTAATTTTCAGGAGAACCAGTACTTGGAGAGAGACACATCATGTTGGAAAAGGTACAAGGTCAGTGAAAGAGAAGAAACCGTTCAACAAGAAGTATTACAGTGACTACCACATGGGCTGGAGCAGGATAGAGATCATAAGGACAGTTTAGGATCGGGCAAGTTTCAGATCTGTCATTAACAGGGTCGCTGTGAATCATAGTCAACTTGATGGCACCTAAAAACACACACAAACAACAACATGATTCTAAAGGCTATGTATTTATATAAAGTACAATAAAACTGTATAAAATAGATTGTGCTTATCCTTCTGATGCATCCGATACTACGAAAATAAGGAGGAATCTGTGTTTAATAGTTGTGTCGAGCAGTTGCTGTGTATGAGGCAAAATACACTCATCAGCTCAATACAACCCTCAGAACAGCTCTGCAGAGTGGGTATTGACATGCCCTAGGTATGTCAGCGTTTAGAGAAGTTAGAGAGCTGGTGCAGGGAGAGTAAGTAGTGGAATCAGGTGCTGGGTGCTTGCTTGGTCTTTTGGGAAAGATATCATGAGCCAGGTATAAACTGCCAGGATTGGTTGGTGTGCAGCTTTAATGAAGGAAAATGAACATGTAATGCCAAAAGGTCAAACACTAGTAAAAGGCTTTTCACCAAAGTAGTACTCTTCTGTCCCTCCCTTGCTACACCCAGCCCCACCTTTCTCTCCTGTAGCTGGCTCCTGTGCTGTTGATTGGATAGCTTCTCAAGGGCAAGGCTAGCCCAGCATACCATTGTTGGGTACTGGCCAGTAAACTCTTAATTGTTCTGTACACAGAATGAATAGGTATAGAGAAAGGATATCCTGGATTTTGGCTTTATGCACAGATTCTGCAAGACACAATTAAATGTTTTGAAATTTCTATACTTCTCAATGAAATAAATAATTTATTATCACCTACACACTTAAATAACTTTGCATAGTCAATAAACTCGAGTAAATTTCTCTCTGGTAACAAAGATTCTCACCACTGAACCAATGGGAGCATCATGACAGATGGAGAAAAGAGTGAGGTTGTTAACAATTACAGTTTGCTCGGCTCCACAGTTAACGCTCTTGGTACCAGCAGTCAGGAAATCAAAAGATGAATTGCACTGGAAAAATTTGCTGTCAGGGACCTTTCCAGAGTATGAAGAAACAATGATGTCAGTCTACAGACTAACGTGGTCCTAATCCAGGCCATGGTCTTTGCAATTACTTGCTATGCAGCAGACAACTGGACAATGACTAGGGATGACAGAAGAAGAATCAAGGTCTTTGAGTTGTGGTGCTGGAGAAGAGTATTGACTATACCATGGACCACCAAGAATACAAGTAGGTCTGGTTTTGAGAGGTTTCTCCTAGAAGGCTAGGATTTTGAAACTGTCTTATATTTTGGGCGCATGGCCAGGTGAGGCTGGTCCTTGGAGAAGGACATCATGTTTTAAAAGGTGGAGATACAGTGCAGGAAAGGAAGACTTTGGATAAGATGGGTTGATACAGTAACTGGGGCAATGGGGATAGGTGTGTCAGAGTCAGTGAGACTGGCTCAAGACAGGGAAGACTTCAGGGCTGTTGTACATAGGTACAACAGACACAGTAAATAATCAAAGTTGTGCCTTACTGTTGTATGAGTCACAGGCGACTCGACAGCACATAACAACAGGCTCACTTTCAGTCAATATCCATCTGACATCAGCAAAGATATCTCTTGTTCTATGACCTTGTCTAAATCCAGCTTGAACTTCAGGTAGTTTTCCACTGATGTGATGCTTCAGTAATTTTTTAATAATCTTCAGCAAGATTTTGCTTGTGTGCAATATTGATGTTGTTTGATTTGTTGACATTCTGTTGGACCGCCTTTTTAATTTTTTTTTAAGTGAGAATATGCTTCTCTTCCAGTCAGTTGGTCAGGTTGCTGTCTCCCACATTTCTTGGCACAGGCTAGTGAGCATATCTAGAGTTGCACCTCAATTGTAATAGGGTCCAGTGTATTCAAATCAACAAATCACCAGCTTGATTCTTGAATAAGAATAATTTCAGGGTTTTGTAACAAAAGCAGAATGTATCGTTAAAGACTAAGCAAAACATAATTTATCAGCACAGAAGCATGAAATACCTCCAATAAGATTAATGCAGCTACCTTTCTTTAGTGGGCTAGACTTCCAGCTGGTGAAAATGCCATGCAAGTGAAGCCAGGTAGAGTAGAGGTTGGCTTATTAGGAACTATCTAATAGTTCGTGACTCATGGCAACTCCATTACAACACTTGGTTATTCCTGATCCCAATTGTACCTCATCACCGCTTTAACAAGCCACTTAACTGCATGTATAATCCATGAGTTCTACGTGGTCAATGCAATGAATTCTCAAATCCAGTAGAGAAGCAAGAAGTGCTGTAAGAGAGATGACTGGTGACAGATTCAGTGGAGAGATCGGAGAGCGGAGGTTTGTCTGATCTCTGCCTCATAGGAATCCGCCTTGGTCTGTTGTAGATGGTGATTCTCTTCTTTCCTCTTCACCTCAGGCCCTGTCCCTCAGGCTGTGCTTGACCCAAGCCATGGTATTTTCAACTGCTTCATGGGTTTGTGGAAGATAGACGATAAGGAATGTTGAAGAGTTGATACCTTTGAAATATAGTGTTGGTGAAGAATATTGAACGTGCTTTGGATAGCCAAAAAATGGAAGGTCAGTAAAGGAGAGGAAGACTTCAGGGGATGGATTGACACAGTGACTGCAAAGCTGCATGTGAGCACAGAAAAGATTGTGAGGATGGTGGAGAACTGGGGGGTTTAGTACTGCAGCACACAAGGTCATTGTGAGTTGGAACTGACTTGATGGCATTGAATACCCCCCCCCCATAAATGACTGCTACTTGTCAGTTCATCATACTGTGCTGACTTGTTTGTTGCTGTGATGCTAGAAGCTGTGCCCCCACTATTTCAAATAACCAGCAGAGTCATCTATGGTAGGTTCCAATTTTATCTCCAGACTAAGACAGACTAGAAAAAGAGGTTTAGTGTTTACTTTCTGAAAAGTAGCCAATGAAGATGGCCTGGGTCACAACAGCAAGTTGTCTGATGTGATGTCAGAAGATGAGGTCCCTAGGAAGACATTACAGCAGCTCCATCAATGGACTCCACATGTGGACAGTTGTTAATCACTGCAGCACTAGGTAACATTTTGTTCTCTTATGTATGATGTTGTCCTGAGTCTGAGCCAAGCCAAGGGTATCTCTCAATAACTCTATGAAGCTGTGACTCTCAAAGTCTGGGTCCCAGTCAATGGCATTAGTGTTGTGTAGGAACAGGTAAGAGATGCAAATCCTCAGGCCCCTCTCCAAGCCTGCTGGGACAAATTCTGGGAGTATTTAAAAAACCTCCCCGGTGACTCCGATATACCCACTCATTTTGAGAATGTCTGCTGTAAAGTATCTCTCCTAGATGAGTTGCATAGGCCCTTTCTAGAAAAGCTCTAGTAACAATATCCCAGCACCTCCCTGTGCAGCTTACTCCAAGAGGAGTCAGCTCAAGTGGTTAGAATCCTGATGTTGACATAGCTCTACCTTCTTGGTCCAAGTTCTGCCACACAGTGAGTCTTCTCTGTCCCTTTCACTTGACTTCACCATATTCATTTGTGTCTGACTCTTCATCACTCTTCTCCAGGTAAGGAAGGCCAGCCTTCTTCCCTGGTCCTTACAGGCTTTGATTTTTATCATCCTTGTCACCTTCACCTTGTTGTTGTTGTGTACCATCAAGTTGGAATCAACCCATAGCTGACCCTCCAATGGGTTTTCAGAGGAAGTAAATTGCATGGGAGGAGATTAGCTATCTCCCACCCTCAGAGCACCTGATAAGTTAGAACCATCTGATGTCCATTATTATGTTATGATGATGATGATGATGATTAGTTTTAGTGACATAGTTTGTCCGCTAACATAAAGGCTTTCCCTCTTCTGGTGGTTTGACTCCATAGCTGCTCCTCAGGAGAAAGATGGGCAGAAATACGCAGCCTTAGAAACCCAGAGGAGGGTTGGCTATGTGTTGGTTTAACTTGAGGGCAAAGAGTTGAGTGGGTTATTTACTACGGGGAGCTCTGGTGAGGTAGTCCATAGTACATTGTACTGTTAGCCCAGAGATTTCCCTTCTCCTGTGATTCAAATCCACCAGCAGTTCCATAAGGGAAAGATACACAGTTTCTCCTGATAGCATTTATAGTTTCAGAAGCCCAATGGAGAATGTAAAGAGTAAGGCTGCAGGAAGGCAGCATGTCTGACCTTTACTAAATTCACAATGGGGAACTGTTCCTGTCAACAGCATCAATAGCACAAAACCAATTTCTGAGGGCAGACTTGTCCCCCATGCTCTTAAACCTCTACCTGAACATCTCAACACCAATCTTACTGCTTTATTTGGCCCAAAATCCAGTGTACTTGCCCACAGACCACACCGAACCATACTGGGGAAATTAAAAGGTCAAAATCCAAGTTAATAGGATAATTCAGTCAGGACAGCTTCCTAAATGTGCTCACAGGCACCTCACCCTTGAGTCTTGTGGCTTAAAGTCAGTGTTATAAAGTTCTCAGTCCTGTCAATATTGCTTCCCTCCCCGCTTCGTCCCTACCTCATCCCAATTGTCCAACAAATTTGGGCAAAGTTTCTTAGCTTAGCTCTGGTTCTGTCCATTGGGTGTGGCAGTCCTAAGAAGCCCCATCGGATGCTGACCATCTGGATCTCTGGTTCAGTTATGCCTTCTGCTGCGATAGATGTGGCTGGAGCAGGATATTCTGGGCCCAAGAACATGCTACATTCTCTTCTTTCTTCTTGTTTGCTGGCAGTGATGATCTCTTCTTCTTCTGCTGGATTACTCTATTTCATGGCGAGACTAGCCAATCCCCATGTGGATTGGTGAGACTAGCTAATTCCCTTACGGCTTGATAGATAGACAATCTCTTTGCACATAGGTTAAAACACCCTATTCGCATATTCCCGCCCATCTCCATAGCAAAGTCAAACAAAGGTTAGGAAAGTCATATTGAAAAAGAAATTCTACAGAGGATAACTATGAGTTGAAACCAATTCGGTGGCAGTAAGTGAATGAGTGATTACTTACTGAGCACTTTTTCCTGTATGTCCTGTACCATCTAGGGATGACTCCTGAGCTTCTGCTTTTATTTCACAGCAACCCTGGGAAACAGATCTGCTATCTTTATTTTGCAGATGAGAAAATAAGCTCAGTGAGGTCAAGTAATGTGCCCCTAATAACTTAACTTGCAAATAACTGAGTCAGGTCTCCAAGTTCAGGTCTGTGGCACCCGTGCTATTTCTAATACACTGGGATACTGTGAAATTTTCATAAAAATATTAATGTAGTGCAGCCTGAGCTAGAAAGAGGTGGTCATGGGGCTAAGGATATAGGATGGTGGGAAGAACATGGGCTTTTGGAGTCAAATAAATCTGGGTTTGAGTCCTAGCTTCTGAAACTACTAATTATGTAGTCTTGAGTGTATTTCCAATTCTCTTGAAGCACCAATTTATTAATCTGTTCAATAGGGATAATAATAGCATTCACCTTATAAGTCTGCTTTGAGTAGTAAATTAGTTTAATGATTATAAAATTCTTAGTAAAGGGTTGGATACATAGTAAGCACTCAATAAATATTTCTTCGGTATTAATAATGCTATGTACTCAGTAATTATATAATTATAAAATATTAATGGGTAATACCCAAGCACATGAACATTATAGCAATATAAAGCATTGCTTTCCAATTCCTCTGAACGCCCACACTATTCCTGGCCCTGAACTATTTCTGTGAACTGATTCTCTGTCTCTAGTTTCTGTCTTTTACAAGCCGATCTATGTATGCTGCAGGCCAGTCTTCCCAAAAACCAGCTGTGATTTTGTGGATCATGCCTGCTCAAGCTTCATCTCCACATTAAGTCCAGGCTTTTCTTCCCAGCTCTCAAGGGCCTTCCTAGAATAATCTCACATTTCCACTACTCCCTGGTTCCCACTATTGTAGTTTGTGGACTCTGGATTCCAGGAGAAGAGAATCATGGTCGTTTCTGCAAACATGCATTTTCTTCGATTTGTGGAGGTACTCACGTTGTTATCACACAGAGCTTCCAGACTAAGTAAGATCAGAAGGAAAGACTTGGAAATCTCTCTCCCCTTGCTACCGAGTTGGTGCTGGCTCACAGCTGACCCTTCAAGCTGACCCTTTTCAGAAGCTGTAAACTGCAGAGAAGGAGATTTCTGATCTCCTGTGGAGAAGTTGGTAGATACCTGTCTTTCAGTTGGCAGTACAACTCCTTACCCACTAGACCACCAGCCAGAACACCCTTTACAAAAATCAGCCCTGAGAGTTTAAAACTACAATCAATTGATCACTGGGATGACCCAAGGCTGAATAGTATTGTATTCCTTTGAATGTAAGGTTATGTTGGTGTTGACTATGAAACTAAACAAGAGGAAAGTCCCTTGCTCAACATCTGACTCTAAAAAAAATTTTGAAAAAAAAAAATTTTGAGTGTCTATGCTCCTTCTATTGCATTGCATATTCACAATTTATTTGATAGGAGCAAGTAGTGTATCTTAATCATCTTTGTATTCCTCATATGCTTAGACTAGTTCTTTATGCATCAACACTCCAATAACTGTGTGTGGAGTTGAATTATTTCTTAGTAGATAAGCGACCTCGATTTGCTTAACTTGCTTGAATTTCCATTTTCATCTTCTCAAAGTTAGTGATGTTAGAAATACTTTGTGTAGTTTCCTTCTGGTTATTATCGTTGTTGTTAGGTGCCGTTGAGTATAACTCATAGTGACCCTATGAACAAAAGATCTGAATCCTATTCTGTCCTACACACAAGAGCCCATTGCAGCAGTCACTGTGTCACTCCACCTGGTTGAGATTAATAATCATTATTTAAGTGACTCAACATATATTTATGGGAGACTCTCCCATGAAATATGCAGAGAGCTGAAATTGGAGAATAAAAAGGGAAGAACTCACTCTGCATTTCTCAAGGTGAGAGAACTTAAAAACAACTTTAAACCTCAAGTCACAATACTGAAAGATGCTGTTGGGGTGAAGGGACAGTGCTAGAGAGAAAGACCCTGGATGAGAGGGATTGATTCTGTGACTGGGAAATGAGAGTAGGTGTGTCAGAGACAATAAGGTTGGCACAGCATAGAACAGGGTTCAGAGCTGTTGGACATAGAGTTGTTGAGTCGCAGGTGACCTGATGGCACATAACAACAACAACCAAACAATAACAACATTGAATGGTCCAGGAAGCATTAAAAGAAAATGACAGAATACAGAGTCACTGTGCCAAAAAGAATGGATTGACATTGAAAAACTTCAGAAAATACCATATGGACAAAAGCCAATGGTAATGAAAGAAGAAGTTGAAGCTGCACTGATGGTATTGGCAAAAACTAAGGCCCAGGGAATCAACAAGATACCAGTTGACATGTTTCAACTAACAGATACAACCCTGGATATGCGAACCAGTCTTTTCCAGGAAATTTGGAGGACTGCTGTCTTGTCAACTGACTGGAAGAGATCTATATTTACTCCCATTCCCAAGAAAATGGATCCAACAGAATGTGGAAATTATCTAACAATAACAAAATACTAAAAAAACAAACCCAAACAACAAAATACTGCTGAAGATCTTTCAAAAATGTCTAGAACAATACATAGATAGGGAACTGCCAGAAGTTCAAGAGGGATTTAGAAGAGGATGTGGCATCAGGGATGTCATTGATGGTGTCAGATGGATCTGGCTGAAAGGAAAGAATGCCAGAAGTATGTCTATTTGTGCTTTATTGACTATGCAAAGGCATTTGACTGTGTCAAATCACAACAGATTATGGATAACCTTGAGACAAAAAGGAATCCCAGAGCACTTAATTGTACTCATATGAACCTATACCCAGATCAAGAGGCTGTTGTGTGAACAGAGCAAGGAAACACTGCATGGTTTAAAATGAAGAAAGGGGTATGTCAGGGTTGTATTCTTTCTCTATACCTATTCAGTCTGTATTCTGAACAAATTATTCAAGAAGCTGGACTCTATGAAGAAAAATGTGGCATTAGGATCAGAGGAAGACTCATCAAGAACCTGCATTATGCAGATGACACAACTTTGCTTCTTGAAAGTGAGAAGGACTTGTTCTAGAAGATCAAGGAATATAGCTATCAATATGGATTACATCTCAACACCAAGAAAACAAAATTTTTTATCACTGGACCAATAGGCAACATCATCTGACAAATGAAGAAAAGATTGAAACTGTCAACGATTGCATTTTACCTGGATCCATAATCAATACCCTTGGTACCAGCAGTCAGGAACTCAAGAGATGTATTATACTGGGAAAGTCTGCAGTTAGGGACCTCTTCAAATTATTGAGGAGAAATAATAATGCCAGCTTGAATATTGAGGTGTGCCTGATTCAGGCCATTTTCTTTTCAATCACTTGCTATTATGCGTCTGAGAGCTGAACAACGAATAAGGATGACAGAAGAATTTATGTCTTTGAGTTGTGATGTTGGAAAAGAATGCTGAATATCTCATGTAATGCCAAAAGAACAAACAAATATGTCTTGGAGAAAGAACAGCCAGAGTGCTGTTTGTAGGTAAGGATAATAAAGCTTCATCTTAAATACTTTGAGTCTGTTTCTAGGAGAGGCTAATCCTTGGAGAGGGGCATTATGCTTTGAAAGATGGAAGGTTAGCGAAAGAGAGGAAATCTCTCAACCAGATGGATTGACACAGTGGCTGCTGCAATGGGCTCTAGTGTGCCAGACATTATAAGAATGGTACAGAACAGGGCAGAGATCAGATCAGCTGTTCATGGGTTGCCCTGGTCATACTCAAATCGACAGCACCTAAAAACAACAACAACAACATCCCATGGACTGCCAGAAGAACAAACAAGTCTTGGAGGAAACACAATTAGGGTGCTGGGAAGAGTCAGAAATGGTAAAACTTCATCTCCTATATTTTGGGCATGTTGTCAGGAAAGACCAGTACTTGGAAAAAGAATTCATACTTGGAAAGGCTGAAGGATCAGAGAGAGAAAGACCCTCCACGAGATGGCTTGATACAGTGACTGTGAAAATGGGCCAAAGGATATCAGAGATGGTGAGAATGGCTCAGGATAGGGCAAGATTCAGATCTGTTGTTCACAGGGTTCTGTGAGGTGTGGTCGACTTGAGGGCACATACCAAAAACATCCTATGTTGGGTAGTCCACTACTGGCTAGAGATTCAACAATAACTAAGTCAGATGCTTTAGGATTTGACTTTGGTTCCACAGAAATGAAAATCCAGGCAAAAAGTGCCCCAGAAGCAAGACTAAAACTGTTCTTGGCTGCAGATGTCAGCATTTTGGAGGAGTGAGTGTAGGCATCTTGGGAGAATAGGAACCTTCGAGAATAATGCACTCTTTCTTTACAGGTGGAAACCCAGTTGTTTCCTTTCGCCTGGCCTTACCCCATCCTCACAATCGTGCCTATGTCCGAGCTCACTGGTGCAGCCACTGTGTCAATCCAACTCCTTGAGGATCTTCAATCTTTTTCTCCATTTATCATGATATTTCCTATTGGTCCAGTGGGGAGGATTTTTATTTTCTCAGTGTTGCAATGCAATCCATACAGAAGTAATCTTTGATCTTTATCAATGAATGCTTTTAGCAAGCAAAGGTCCCTCTCTGCATATCACAAGGTGTTAATGAAACTTCCTCCAGTCCTGATGACATGTTTTTCTCCATATAATCCAGTTTCTTGGATTATTTGTTCAGCGTAGAAATGGAATAAGCATGGTGAAGGGATATGATGCACATATTTTCTGATTTAAAGTCATGGAGTATTTCTTTCCTTGCTCTGGTTGAATGTTCTGGTTCCTACCTCTTAATCTATGCTTTATGAGCAAAACAAAGTATTCTGGAATCCTCATTCTTCAAAATTTTATCCATAATTTGTTATCATCCACATGTCTAAGTGCTTTTGAACAGTCAATAAAGCACAGGTAAACATCTCCTAGTATTCTCTGCTTTCAGCGCAGAACCATCTGACATCAGCAATGATATCCCTCATTCCACAGCCACTTCTGGATCCAGTCTGAATTTTTGGCAGTTCCAAATTACAGATAATTCTGTAACCATTTTTAAAAATTCTCTTCAGTGATGTGGAGAGGATTCACAAGAAAACAAGAGACTATTTGATACACAAGCCTACATCACCACTAATAACAAACTTTAGCCTACAAGGAAATACACAGGCAGACAGACAAGGTGAACAGATCTGGGTGGGAAAGAGACCACGCCCATGATCTTGCATAGGTTTGTCAGATGATAATTATCTATGCGTATTTGTTTGCACTACAAATAGATGTTGAAACTGAGGAGGACCTGAAGCACCTGCTGCAGAGTGTCAAGGACTGCAGCCTACAATATGGATTGAGGCTCAATGTCAGGAAGACAAA
>NW_006399755.1:11793858-11795079 GCF_000299155.1 Elephantulus edwardii
GTCAGAGACAGTGTGATTGGCACAGGACAGAGCGGAGTTTAGGGCTGTTGTACATAGGGTCGCTATGAGTCGTAGGCGACTCGACGGCACATAACAACAACAACAACAACAACAACAACTAGATGCAAATAAAGCCCAAAGGGGTGAAGATTATGTAACCACAGACCCTGAGGTAATGTGTCACTGGTCACATGGCATTACAGTCATTGTTTTGTGGGATATTGGCACAAGGTAATCTACAAAGACACTATTCTATATCTCACATTGATGAGTAGTGACTAGAGAATTAAAAGCTCGCAATCAGCTCCCTAAGGTGCAGTCACTGGTCTCTTGCTGTTTGGAGCAAAGAAGACCGAAGAAAATCAAAAGTACTTGGGAAAATTAGTCCATAGCACTGATTGTCCTCTAAACCTCAAGTTCCACAACTCTGACACCACAAGGATCAGATGACATCTGCCGGCCACTGCTGACCACTCTGAATGGGATCACAACAGAGGGCTCCTGAGCAAAGTGGGCGATAAATGTAGACAAAACCCCCAACAACACACTAATGGCCTGACTTACTGGACAGGCCCTGGGAGAGTCCCCAAGATCTAGCCTGTAGCTGCTCTGTGAGCCTGGAACTGAACTGAACTCCTGTGGTACAACCTGCAGTCAAATACTAGTCAGATCTGCAGGCTGAACAATAACATCAGGTAAGCGCTTAGACCCTAGAACAATCAACCATATGAGATGCCAAGAGTGGCGTTTGCTCAGGGGTAACATTCAGAAGGTAGTAGAAGGGAAGATGGAAGGATGAATGGAAACAAGAACCACAGAGAGGGGCGTTTTGGAAGTGCGAATGTTCCCGGTCAGACCGCCATTGTTGAACGTAGCCTTTCCTGCCTCCTTGGCTCTTCCCCCCCCCCCGAAAGCTCTGAATTAAATAGTTTGATCTCATTAAAAAAAAAAAAGAACTACAGAGAGTTAAATGGGGAAAGTGATGGTAGAATAGGAGGGTGGTGATTAATGTTATAAAACAAAATAGGTGTGAGTGGTTGAACGGAATGCCAGTCTGCTCTGTAAACATTCACATAAATGACTAGAAATATGTTGTTGTTGTTGTTGTTGTTATGTGCCGTCGAGTCGCTTGTGACTCATAGTGACCCTATGTACAACAGCCCTAAACTCTGCTCTGTCCTGTGCCAATTGCACTGTCTCTGGCACTCCCATCCCAATTAT
>NW_006399755.1:11795359-11796715 GCF_000299155.1 Elephantulus edwardii
GAGACGCTATTGCTCTTTAGTACTTTGGACAGGTCCCTAACAGCAGACTTTCCCATGGCAATGCACCTTTTAATTTCCTGGCTGCTGGTGCCAAGACTATTGACTGTGGAGCCAAGCAAACTAAAGCTGTGTACAATCTCAATCTCTTCACCATCCATCCTGATGCTGCCAATTGGACTAGAAATAGAAAAAACAAAATTATTTTCAGCCAAACTTTTACTAGTCAAAAATCTATTGCTGTTAATTCTGATTAATATTGACCTGATGTTTGTTGTTGTTATATGCCATCTAGTCACTTGCGACTCATAGCGACCCTATGTACACAGCCATAAAACCTGCTCTGTCCTGTGCCAAACTCGGTCTCCAATACGTCTACCCCCATTACCCCAGAAACTGAATCAATCCACCTCACAGAGAGTCGTCCTCTCCTGTGCTGTCCCTCTATGCTCCCAAGCACGACTTTCTTCTCCAAGACACGTCTCTCCTTGCAATATGTCTAAAAGTTTGTCAGACAAAGCTTCAGAATCCTTGCCTCCAAGGAGCAGCCTGATTTAATCTTCTCTAGGTCAAACCTGTTTGTTTTCTTAGCAGTCCGTGGTATGTTCAATACTGTTCTCCAGCACCACAGCTCAAAGACATCAATTCTCCTTCTATCATCCCTAGTCATTGTCCAGCTCTCTGATCCATAGCAAGTGATTGCAAAGACCATGGCCTGAATCAGGCACACCTTAGTCTCCAGAGTGACACCATTGTTATTCTTTGGAGAGGTCCCTAACAGCCCTGATAGGATGGAGTAAAACTGCTCCATTCGGTGGCCAAGGCTGAGTTCGAGTGAATGCTTTGGCTATTGCTCTTTCAGGGTTCCTTTTCATTTTGATGACTTCTAATTTTTTTTAAAAAAAGAATTTTAATGGACATTTACAGAGATTTTGGATTTCCATTCATTCATTGCTGCACTTCTCTGCCTGCCCAGTCCTCCCCACCCCCAGTTTGCTCCTTTCTTTTAAAAATAAAAGAAACACTCCCTCCCTGATACACAATCCCCTGGCACCCCTCCCACCGCCCCAAGTACATTCCATTATGCAACCTTAATTGTGGACTCTTGTGATAACCATAATACCCTGTCATACATTGCTTTTAAATTATTCACCCCCTCAACTGTTTCAGTGCAGTATACACAATTTATCCAATTTTTCTCAGTCTTACCCCAACCCTGATATCAGTACCATTTTGCAGCAGTGGCCTACCATGCCCTTTGCGACTGAGATATTTCACTCAGCATAATGTCCTCCAGGCTCACCCATTTTGAATAATATTGCATGAGTTCCTTGTTTTTCAATGCAGCGTAGTATTCCA
>NW_006399755.1:11797180-11798899 GCF_000299155.1 Elephantulus edwardii
CCTTTATCTTGTTGTGGTGCTCAAGTATTTTATAAATTCTAGATATAAGTCCCTTTTCTGACATGTCATTACCAAATACTTTTTCCCAGTCTGTGGCTTCCCTTTTTACCCTGTTGGAGAAGTTTTTGGATGTGTCTCCATATCTTTTTAATCTATATGTGGAAAATATAATTTGAGAGACTAGACTCTATCAGGATTGGAGCATCCTCATAACTCATAAACAACCTGCACTATACGTATGAACACAACCTTGTTTGCTAAAACTGAGGAAGACCTGAAGTGTTTTCTAAAGTACGTCAAGGACTGCCACCCCCAAAATGGACTGAAGCTCAACATCAAGGAAACAAAGATGCTTACATGATGATAGCATCATGATAGATGGAGAAGAGTTTGAGATTGTTAACAGTTTCAGCTTACTGTGTTCCACAATCAATACTCTTGGCACCGGAGTCAAGAAATAAAAAAAACATCTTGCACTGGGAAAATCTGTTGTCAGGAACCTCTTCAGAGTGCTGAAGAGCAACGATGTAAGTCTAGAGAGTCAGGTGTACCTGATTGAGGCCTTGTTTTTTTCTATTACTTGCTACAGCTCAGAAAGCTTGTTGATGAACAGGGATGACAGAAGAAGAATAGATGATTTTGAGCTGTGGTGCTGGAGAAAAGTTTCGATCATACTGTGGACAGCCAAAAAAACCAAACAGGTCTGTCCTGGAGAGAGTGTAGCTACTCCTTGGAGGCGAGGATTTTGAAGCTCCTTCTCACATACTTTAGGCATGTTGCCAGGAGGGATTAGTCCTTAGAGAAGGGCATCATGCGTGGAAGACTAGAGGGACAGCGCAAGAGAGGAAGACTCTGGATGAGATAAATTAACACAGTAACTGGGGTAATGGGGATAGATGTGTCAGAGACAGTGAAATTGGCTCAGAACAAAGCAGGGTTCAGAGCTATTGTGCATAGGGTTGCTACGTGTTGCAGGTGACTTGACGGCAGATAACAACAACTTGTACTCTACCCATAAATCACCTTGAAAATTATCTTCTGATCAACATAGCTTTCATTGCTCATGTTCCCCTGCCCGCCCCCTGGGCCACTCAGAGTCACTGCTCTGAGTGGTCTGTTGAGTGTGACACAATCAAGTGAGTTCTAACTCCTGGTTAGTCCTAGTCAGTTAGTTATAGTCTAGACAGTTAGCTCTAACACCTGGTATGTGTGTCAGAGCAGGGCTGTGCTCCCTAGTGCTTCAGTGGCAGATTTTTCACCAGTAGACCATGTTCTTCTTACATACCTCAGTGTGGATTCAGACCTCTAACCTGCCTGTGAGTGGTTGAGCCATTTCTATCATCCAGGGACTTCAGTGCTTTATAGATAACTATGGCTAATTTGGTACAAGGTTTAGTTTTGTTGGTTTCCTTATTTTAACAGCCTAATTGAGATGAAATTAACATATAAAATGTATTGTGACCTCGTGAGTAAAGACTTGAGCTGCCAGACGCAGGTGGGTGATTCAATCTACCAGCTGCTCTGAGCGAGAAAGATGGTCAGTTTCCTCCTGTGTGATTTAGAAGCTCTAAAAACATATAGAGATTGATATTTGTTCCTATCCCAAAGAAAGGTGACCCAACAGAATGTGAAAACTACAGAACAATCTCACTGATTTCACATGCAAGCAAGATTTTACTGAAGATTATCCAAAAACGACAGGAACAGCATATCAACAGA
>NW_006399755.1:11799810-11810685 GCF_000299155.1 Elephantulus edwardii
CAAACAGATTTGTCCTGGAAAGGGTTAAACCGGGTGGCTCCTTGGAGGCAAGGATTCTGAGGCTCCGTCTAACATACTTTGGACATGTTCTGAGAAGAGACCGGTCTTTGGAGAAGGACATCATGCTTGGGAGGATGGAGGGACAGAGCAGGAGGGGAAGGCCCTCTCTGAGGTGGATTGATTCAGTGACTGTGATAATCAGGATGGGAGTGTCAGAGACAGTGCGATTGGCACAGGACAGAGCAGAGTTTAGGGCTGTTGTACATAGGGTTGCTCTGAGTCCCAAGCAACAACAGCAAAAACATGCTAGGACAGCTTCAAAGGCAATGAGATAGAGATAGAGATAGAAGAGAGAGAGAGAGAAGAAGAAGGAGGAGGAGGAGGAGGAGGGGAGAGAGAGAGAGAGTTAAAAGTATAGAAGCCAATGGTTTTAACTTACAGAGCTGTACAAGCATCACCATATTATAATTGTAGAACATTCTCATATCCCCCCCCAAAAAAAAACCCAGCCAAAAGATTCTTACTCCATAAAATTGGCCAAGTTCTTACATAACACGTTTGCCCAAGCCATTGCCGCAGTAATGTCACTTAACTAGTTGTAAAAAGGGTGAGATTGAGAAATCAGGTTGTGGAAATATTTTAACTAGGGATTGTAAATTGTTATGTAGATGAAACAACCTTGTGTGTTCAAAGTGAAGAGGATTTGAAATACTTGCTATAAAAGGTTAAAGGCTAAACCTTCAACCTAATATCAAGAAAAAATTCCTCACACATAACACCTAACAGGCAACATCTTGATAGATGGACAAATGATTGAAGTAGTCAGTAATTTTAGATCCGCAATCAATACCCACACTAGCAGCAGTCAAGAAATCAAAAGACATTTAGCATTGGGGAAATCTGCTGCCAAGGATCTCTCCAAAGTTCTAAAGAGCAGGGTTGTTAATTTAAAGACTAGGATGTCCCTGATCCAAGCCATGGTGTATTTCCAATTGCTTCCTATGATAACAGAAGAATCAATGTGTTTGAATTATGGTGTTGGAGAAGAGTACTAAATATTCCATGGTCTTTGCAATCACTTGTTATGCATCAGAGAGTTGGATAATGACTAGGAAGGATAGAAGGAGAATTGGTGCCTTTGGCTGGAGAAGAGTATTGAGGATACATAGACTGCCAAGAAAACAAACAGATTCATCCTGGAGAGGGTTAAACCAGGCTGCTCCTTGGAGGTAAGGATTCTGGGGCTTCGTCTGACATACTTTGGACATGTTGTAAGGAGGAACAGGTCCTTGTAGAGGGACATAATGCTTGGGAGGGTGGAGGGACGGCACAAGAGGGGAAGACCCTCTATGAGGTGGATTGATTCAGTGACTGGGGTAATCAGGATGGGTCTGTCAGAGGCAATGCGATTGGCACAGGATAGAGCAGGGTTTAGGGCTGTTGTACACAGGGTCGCTATGAGTCACAAGGGACTGGATGGCACATAACAATGACCAAAAGAACAAACAAGTCTATCTTAGAGGAAGTGCAACCAGGCTCTTTAGAGGCAAGGATGGTGAAACTTCATCTTATGTACTTTGGGCATGTTGTCAGGGGGGTTAGTTCTTGGGAAAAGACTTCACGCTAGAAAAGATGGAAGGTCAGAGAAAGAGAAGACCCTCAATGAGGTGGATTGACAGTGACTATAACAATGAGCTTGGACATGTCAGAGATTGTGAGGACAGCGCAGGATAGGGCAAGATTCTGATCTGTGGTTCACAGAGTGGCTATGAATAATTTGATGGCACCTAACAACAACAACAGCAATACAGATAATTCACATTCATTTGGTAAGTCAGCTCAAAACACACTGTCAACCCCAGAGATTCCCCCAGGTAAGATTTGATTAATGGCAAATATCCCTGCTAAATTAATCTTCTCCAAGTACAACTCTGGTTTTATTACCTCCCCACTATCAGCTTCCATGGCTTCCCACTATCTATATAAGTAGGTTTTGGTGATCCTAAAATGACCC
Organism: Elephantulus edwardii; assembly: GCF_000299155.1. Taxonomy (NCBI): domain Eukaryota; kingdom Metazoa; phylum Chordata; class Mammalia; order Macroscelidea; family Macroscelididae; genus Elephantulus; species Elephantulus edwardii. The sequence goes on from NW_006399755.1 coordinate 11,801,825, forward strand.
AAGGTAGGGCTTACTTGACTGTTTATCTTCCTTTCCTCCCCTTGTTCACTACTCTCTCTCTCTCTCTCCCATCCTTCAAGACAACTATTCCTTCTGTTCTCACTTCAAAAGTATCCTGCAACAATCCTTCTCTTCATCCTGCCTCCCTACCCCATACCTATTGCCATCAATTTTCATCTTCTTTCTTCCTTCCTTCCATCTTCCTTTTTAAAAAGTGAGAACCATTAGACATCTTTATTCACTGTCCAACTTTCAGATGCATAGGAAACAACTGAAAATACTATGGCTTGGATCAGGTGCACCTTAGTCTTTAAACTGACATCACTGCTCTTTAGCACCTTGGCAAGGTCCTTGACAGGAAATTTTCCCAATGCATGTATCTTTTGATTTCTTGGCTGCTGTTATGATGGGTGTTGGCTGTGGATCCAAGTAAAAGGAAATAATTGACCGCTTGGAACTTTTCTCCATCTATCAAGATGTTGTCTATTGTTTCAGTGGTGAGGATTTTTGTTTTCTTGCTGTTGAGATGTAATCCATCTTGATGCCTATAGTTTTTGAGTAAGTGTGTCATATCTTCTTCACTTTCTGTAAGCAACATATAACAGGTTGTTGATGAGTTTTATAGTTTGTGTATGTTCATACTTGTGTTGGCTAATAGATGATCACAAACCATTTGTGCCATTCAGGGGCTCCTATGAGAGATATATGAGCCAATTAACAATCTAGGGCCGTTGTACGGATTAGAACCTACAATATTGCCACTTTCCCGACCTCTTCCCCAAAGCTGATAGCACGGATATCTATCTGCCAAAGTGAACTACTCTTGATCTTGCCTGTGGTCTCAGATTTGGTAGAGAGGTTATCAGTGGCTTCCAAAGTATGCCATAAGAATCTGGTGGTTTGAGTATTCCACATGCTATTTCAAGGTGGGCATAACAACGGAGACAGGGCTGACTCTTGTTTAAGGAAAAGACAGGGTTGACAGTTAAGGGACGGCAGCAAGAGTGCTGTTGAACAGTGCCACCTTCTGACAGTGGTGAGTAATTGCAACAGTGAATTGCAAGGAGTTGGTCCTTTGAGGCCTCAACATTCGTGGCTCTCCGGAAATGAAAGGAGGTCTTTAAAGAGCATAGATGGGATGCTCTGTTGGAAAAACAGGTGAAACTGTTTATAGAAAATTAGCAAATAAGATTAAGTAAGCCTGTGTTTATCTTGGTTACAGGAACTCCATCCTGTCAAGAAACTCAAACTTAACTGCTGTCGTTTCTGAACCAGCTCACAGCTGACCTTCCATCAGTTTTTGAAGACCATAGATAGCACTAGAGGAAATTGTCCATCGTTCTCCCAAGGAGCTACTAGTGGATTCGAACCATAAAAGAGGTGAGGTCTTTGAGTTAGCAGCGCAGCTCCCCATAGACTACGTTCCCAAAGCTCCCTCTATCCTGTCAAAGACTGAAAATCTGTAAAGCATCTTTTAGTCTGTACGAAGGTGTAGTGAGGTTGGGAGAGAGACAAGTATCAGTCCCATTTAGAAGCATAATCTTTGGTGTTGGGGGGAAAAAAACCTGTGAAACTGTTCACTACAGATTAGTAAGTAAGCTTGTGCTAATGGGGTAATCGGATACTGAGTATGACTATAGTTATCCAGCGAGCGGGGGAAGTGGGGCACGCTTCACGCCAGCGCACACAGGCAAACGTAGCCGCCTCTTGGCCTGTAGGGAGCTCTGGTGGCGCACTCCGTAGGGAGTTGCGCTGCTAACTCAAACGTGGCTCCTCTTGAGTGGTTCGAATCCACCAGCGATTCTGTGGGAGAAAGAAGGACAATTTTCTCTAATGCAATTTATGGCATTGGAAAATCAGCTGGAGGGTGAAGTTCTGAGTCAGTCTCAGCTTGATGACAATGACTTTGACTCTTTTGACTCTTGTCCTACATCTACAATGACTGTGAGTCCATCTGCATTCTTCTGGACACTTCCTGCTCAGCATACCTGGCGTTCCTCCACAGTGTGCTGTCCTGGGTCATGGCACAGTTGATTAGCTATTGTCGACACCACAACACTAGAGCCATTCTTCCAAAACAAAACCCAGCAATACATAAAAAGACCTAGCTAAGTAATTTGTTCATTATGGAAAAAAATTACAAACTATTCCATTTTATAGATGTGGAAACCGGCCAGGAGATGCCTGTGACTCATAGTGACCCTATGTATACAATAGCTCTGAACCTTGTCCTATCCTGAGCCGATCTCATTGTCTCCAACACACCTGTCCTTATTACGCCAGTCACTGTATCAGTTCATCTCATCCAGGATCTTCCCCCCCTCCACTGTCCCTTCACCCTTCTGATGTCTTCTCCAAGGAATGGTCCCTCCTGGCAATGTGCCCAGAACAATCTGGAACAGAAGGACAAAGATGAAGGATTCACACTTCACAGTTTCAAAACTACACAGCTGTATAGTCAAAATAGTGATATGATGCAAAGTAATAATTTATTGATTAAATAAGATCTAAGCAGAGGAATGTGGTATCAGGATCTGAGGGAGACTCAACAACTTGCCTTTTGCAGATGACTCAACCTTGCTTGCTGAAAGTGAGGAGTACTTGAAGCCCTTGTTGCAGAAGATCAAAGAATACAGCGTTCAATACAGACTGCATCTCAATGTCAAGGAAGTGAAGAGTCTTACCACTTGTCTTGTAGGAAACATCATGATGGATGGAGAAAAGATTGAAACTGTCAACAACTTCATCCTACTTGGATACACAATTAATACCCTTGGTACCAGCAGCCAGGAAATCAGGAGACGTATCACACGGGGAAAGTCTGCACTCAGGGACCTCTCCACATGATTAAGGAATAATGTCAGTTTGAGGATTAAGGTGCATCTGATTCAGGCCATGGTCTTTCTGTTCACTTGTTATGCTTCTGATAGCTGGATGATGAATAAAGATGATGGAAGAAGAATTGATGCCCTTGAGCTGTGTTGCTGGAGAAGAGCACTGAACATCCCATGGTAGGCCAAGACATGTCTTGGAAAGCATGCAGCCAGAGTGCTCTTTGGAGCCAAAGTTGATGAAACTTTGCTTCCCTTACTTGGGGAATGTTGCTAGGAGAGGCTACTTGTTGGAGAGGGACGTGATGCTCAGAAGGTTGGAGGGTTGGCAAAGGAGAGGAAGACCCTCATCAAGGTGCCACAACCAGCTCTAATGTGTCAGAAAGTGTGAGGATGGCACAGGGTAAGACAGATTTCAGAACTTTTGTTCATTTTTAGGTCATTTGTGGGTTGTACTCGACTCAATGGCACCTAAAAACAAACAAACAAGCAAAAAAAAAAAAAAAAAACCAACAACCACCCAAAACAAAAAACCCAAGCCAGGGGAGCTCTGGTGGCCTAATGGCAAGGAGCTGCAACTCCAATCCCAGAGGCGCATGGTTCGAATCCACCAGATGCTCTGCCGGGAAAAGGAGGGACAATCTCCTCCTGTACCAGTCAGATCTGATTTGACCGTACACTCACACAAAAATAATAAAATTTAAAAAAATTTTTTTAAAAAACAAACCCAAGCCAAACTCCTGCCCCCAGTATGATATTGGCACAGGGATAGGCATATGAAGCTAATGGGACAGAACTAATAAAGAATAAATAGACCCAGCCATCTATGGTCAATTGATTTTTTACAAAGGTGTCACGTTCATCCCAAATATACTTCTTCAACAAATGGTGCAGGGACAATAGGATTTTCCATAAATAGCAGAATGAAATTAGACCCAGATCTCATAACATATATAAAAATTAACTATAAATGGAACAACAACTTAAATGCAAAAGCTTAAGCAATAAAACCTTTAGAAGGAAAGTCAATGGTAACTTTATAACTTTGCATTTGGTGATGGCGCCTTACATAGAATACAAAGAAAATGAGCAACAACAACAACAACAACAACAACAAAAAGGAACTGAATTTCACAGAAATTAAAAACTTTTGAACATCAGAGGACCCTATAAGGAAGTAAAAAGACAGTCTAGGGAATGGAGAAACTCTTTGCAAATCATATATCTGATATAACAGCTTCTTTTCTCCATTTATCATCATGTTGCCTACTGGCCTAGTTAAAGGGATGTTATTTTCTTGATGTTGAGATGTAATCCATACTGAGAGTTATAATCTTTGATCTTTTTTGATAAGTTCTTCAAGTTTTCTTCATTTTTTAACCAGAAGTTTATATGATGCAAAGAGAAAGAAAGTAGTTAAGAGATATTAGGGGATTTGGGGAAGTATTGCTTAATGGATATATTTTGGGGGTAAAGAATATGTTATGGAAATAGATGGTGGTAATGGTTACACAATAGTGTGAGTTTATTAATTCCACAGAATTGCACAGTTGAAAATGGTTAAAGTGAAAAGTTCATGATATCTCTATCTTACCCACAATAAAACAAGAAAGAAAGAGTAGACCAAGGCTCATGCCCTCCCCACTGCACTGTCTGTTCTACAGAAGAGAATAAATGTTTGACATTTCAGGTTTAAAATAAACCTCTCAGATCTTAGTCTCTTTGGAATGTAGTTTGTTCACATCCTGTGAGTTCTTTGAGGCCTAGCTAAAGTTTTATCTGCCCTGATGTTTGGGCCCACATGGATTCTGGAAAAGATTGCATAGAACAATTTTGAGCATCTACCAGTCTTAGGAACATTTTCAGACTTGACCTTATTTCATGGTTACCACAAATCCTTTCCTTTCAGAGGAGGGGGAAAAAAGGAGTGGAGAGAAGCTAAGTCACTTGCTGAGGTGCTGGCGGGGTGGGGTTCTGTCTGGCTCTAAACCCCAGCCTTCCCCTGCATGGGTGTGGTGACCTACCAGGACGCTGGCTAGGAGGCGACCTGAGAGCAGGGCTTCTCACACGTGACTAGGCACCTTGCTAGAATGCAGATTCTGATCAGGATGTCTGGGGCGAGGCCTGAGAGTCTGCTTTTCTTTTTTATTACACTTTTAGTGAAAATTTATAGAGCAGACTGGCATTCCATTCAACTGTTCATACGTATTTTGTATTTTTCAAAATGCCCACAATGCATCAGCACTTTCCCACTAGCTCTCTGTGGTTCTTGTTTTCATTCATTCGTGCGTCATTGGCTTTCCTATCTTGTGAGTTTTAACCTTGGACAAATGCTGCCTTGTAATGTGCTCTAAGGGCTGATGCCTCCTGGTGTTACAGCTCATCTTCTAGATCTGTCTATTGTTTAGCTGTGAGTTGTGTTGTAGGGGTGAGTTCAGGTCCAGGCTCAAAGGATGCCAGAGGACCACAGCTCAAGAATTCCAATGGTCTCTGTCAGACCAGTAAGCTGAATAACCTGGTCATTACTGTGATTTTTGAACTTCATTCTATATTATCTCTTACTCTGTCCAAGACATTCTATTTTGATCCATTTTCGAGTGGTCTGCAGTGGTGGCTGGGTACTATCTAGTTCTGCTCATTTCAAGGTTGTGGAAGTTAAGGGTATTGAGGCCCCTTAGTGCAATGGCCTGATTTTTCCCATGCTTCTCTTGGTTGTTGGGTTGAGAAGGCTTATTACTAACCTGTTCAAATAATGCTGGTGTGAGAATTAACCATCTGAGCGGCACAGATCTAGAGCACTATTCTCATTTTGCCACTGGGGGAAAAAAAAATCCTCTGAGGCTTAGAAACTTAAAGTAACTTTTTAAACCATGTAGAAAATTAGTGGAAAGGGTAGGGTAAGGATTCAGGAACCCTGATTTTCAGCCTAGGGCCTTTGCTTTACACTGGGGGCCAGTTACTAAACTGTTACCCCTCAACTCCGACTCTGTCCTTCTACAAAGACACAATTAGAATGGAAGAGAGGGGCTTGTTTCTGTTTGCTTCCTGGGGATTCTGTCTTCCTCTTTCTGTGAACAGCACCTAGCAATATTTCTTCCCTCTGGCATCAGCTGTCCCTGTAGCAGAGCTAGATCCAGGCAGTTTCCCCAGACTTTCTAATGCCATTTTCATCACACCAATGGGAATCTCGAAGATTAGGACTCAATCCATGGTGCCTTGCCATAAGCATGTGGTTTAAAAAATTTCATCAATCATAGCATCGCACAATTTGATGAGTAGAGGGAGGCATGGGGAAATGAAAGGAGAAAGACCCAGAGTGGAAAAATAATGTATATTAATTTTACAAATCATTGTATGTAAACCAGCACACAATTTAAAAAAATACAAAACCAAAAAATTCAACTCCTTCTCATTGTTCCCCCGGCTCTGGCAGCGGACACAGCTTCTTGCACATGCTAAAAACCAACCAAATTAACGTGGAGCTGATTTGGACTCAAGCTGCTCCTTCATGGATGTTTCAGGAGTAGATTGCCTGGCCTTTCTTTTGACGTGCCTCTGGGTGGACTTACACCTCCAATCTTTTGGTTGGTGGCCAAGAACATGAGCCCAGGGACTTCTTTGTACTTGCTATCTCATTGACTTTTAAGTGTCTTCTTGTATTTTCAGTGAATGAGTCAACAGCTTTAACTTGCTTTACATTTCTTAATGTTAAAATCACTCTGCACTGAAAAGTGTAGTTTTGGGACATGGTTTGAATATTTTCTCTGGAATCTATAAGAAATTTTAAATTCTCTTCCAAGAGTTGTCATTGTCGTTGTTGTGTACCATGGAGTAGGATCCGACACACAGCTGACACTCTGGCTGGTTTTCAGAGGCAGTTTAATTGCATGGGAGGAGATTGTCCATCTTTGTACTGTGTAGCAGCTGGTAGACCTGAACTGCGTGCCTTCAGGGTTGCATTGCAGCTTCTTGCCACCAGGCGAGAATTCTAGACTATGTAATTTTACAAAAACAGTGACCAAAAAAAGAAGAAAAAGAGGCTAAAATTGCTCTGTTTAAGTACACCCGAACCCCTCGTGGGATTAATTCTGTAGGTTTTTGTGGTTTTGTGGGGCTAGTTGGTGTAACACTATTTTAAAGTAACTCTTCCTACTTCAATACTTCCTGACCCTCATTTTACCAAGGAGTATCTGATGTCTTAACTGTTTACAAGCAACTATTCAGATACAATGATTGGCTCTGCTCAATCCAGGGGAAGAAAGAGACCAGAAATTAGAGCAAGAGCTGGTCTGCAGACGCAACCGCCTCCAGAAACTTCTGTTTCCTCAGCTGTGGCGCCAGAAGACCTGGATGGTGCCCAGTAACCATTACGGAATGTTTTGTTCAAGCAATCAATAGATAAATCCTGTTCAAAAAGGGAAAAATTTGGAAGAGAATTTAAAATTTCTTATAGATTCCAGAGAAAATATTCAAACCATGTCCCAAAACTACAGCCTGCAGTTACCTTTAAACAACTATTTAGCTAAATTAGTAAAGAATGTTTGCCATGAGAATTGTGCTCTTTTAAAACATTGTCTGTCTGAGAGCACATTGCCAACAGCGATGTTAAATCAGAGAGGAGATGGTTAGAGTGTGGTGACATGAAGGATGCTGGCAGCCACCCAAAGCCAGGGGAGGGACACGAGGTGGATTCGCAGAACCTCCTAACCTTTCAACATCTTGGCTTCAGACTCAGGCTTCCAGAGAATAAATGTCTATTGTACTCAGTCTGTGGTATTTTGTTGCAGTAATTTGTAATTTGTTAATTGGTAATTTGTTGTTTCTTAGGAAACTAACCCAGTTCTTAAACCCCTATATTTCCCATGAAAGATGAAAAAATTGAGGCTTAGAAATTGTAAGCCAGGGTCATGGCAAGAAAGCCACCAAGCCCGCAGTTGTGAAGCAATATGGCTAGAGATAGTGAGAACAGTGACACAATGTAAAGAATGTCACCAATTCTGTGTTGTACAGGAAGAAATGTGTGAGTGTGTTTGTATATACATGTATATATAGATATATATACCAAAATAAAAATAAAATTAACAAGAATCTCTTTGTTAAAACAGGTGGGTCTTGTCGAATATATGTACTCATACCCTTTGATAAGTGAATTAAAAATAAAGAGAACATTCCCATGAGACTCTGAGCTCTGAAGGACAGTTACTGGGTCTTTGTGATGGGTCTATTAGAGTGAGTACCAATACCACATATCACACATCACACACACACACCCCTCAAATGCACACACAATACGTACACACTATATACCATACACATATACAAGCTCTGTACAATACACACACCACACACATACACTATGAAATGCTCTCACACCACATACAACACCCACATACATGCACTATAACATACACCCTCTATCTACACACACATACATACTACACAGACACACACCATTTGCACAGACACCTAGACACACATCCAGTAAGTACCCACATAATACACATACAAACATAACATACGTACACACACTATACAATACCCTCACCCTCCATGACACAGCACATACATACATGTACTAAACAATACATGCCCCCAAATACATACACATGTAGACACCATACAGACATACACCATATGCATAGACACACACACAATACATATATAACACACAATACAAAACACACGTGCATATGCAAAATCCACACATACACATATATACACACCACACACATACATATACAACATGCACATATGGAACAAGTAAAGCTATTACATACCTTTCTCTTAATAATAGGCTCATATTCACTGTTGGAACTGAAGATAATATCTGGAGACTAAGGTGAGCTGATATAGGTCATGGTCTTTGCAATCACTTGTTATGCATCAGAGAGTTGGACAGTGACTAGGGAGGATAGAAGGAGAATTGATGTCTTTGTTCTGTGGTGCTGGAGAAGAGTATTGAATGTACCATGGACTGCCAAGAAAACAAACAGATTCATCCTAGAGAGGGTTAAACCAGGCAGCTCCTTG
>NW_006399755.1:11810785-11822195 GCF_000299155.1 Elephantulus edwardii
AGTGTGGAGGGACAGCGCAGGAGAGGAAGACCCTCTATGAGGTGGATTGATTCAGTGACTGGGGTAACTAGCGTGAGTGTGTCGGAGGCAGTGAGAGTGGCACAGGATTAGAGCATGGTTTAGGTCTGTTGTTTAGGGTCGCTATGAGTCGCAGGCGACTCCATGGCACATAACAACAACAACAAAAGGTGCTATGGAAGGAAAGAAAATCCCAATTTAGAATCAGCAAGATTTAGGCTTCTAAACCCAGGTTTTGCACTTACTAGGCAAATTGCTGGAACTTTCTCTCCATTTCTTTCTCCAGAAGATGGAGATAAGAAGCCTGTGTTAGAACTGGAAAGAATGGAGTCACAGAGCCTGACGCCTGCGTTTGGCGCATGCACTTTGGATGGCTGCCAAGGCACACATGTTAAAGATGATTACAGGGATGTTCTCATCAGGTTCCGAGGGGGAGAACAAGAAGCACATGGTGAACCAGGAAGGTTAAATTATCCATAAAGTTGAGCTAAATTGGAGGTAATTTTTCACTGAAGTAGATAAGGAGGGAATTAAATCCGAATGATGGCTTCTCAGGAAAGGATTTATGCAGCATTTCAGAGTCAGGAGGAGCCTGGTGGGCCATTCAGTCCACAAATAGGGCTGTATGTGCCAGCCCTGTCCTGGGCACGAGGGGCACAAAGGTGAATGGGATGGGGCTGTGGCTCTTCGGAGCACTTAGTGCATTCATTCCTTCAGTTCATTCAAGTAATTTTCACCAAGGTGCCAGGTCTACAGAAGTGAATCAAAGTAGACTTGGACCTCAAGAATTCAGAACTTACTGAGGGACAAGTGAGACCAGAAGAATAACAAGACACACAGAGCCTAAAAGACACCCTGCTCTCTCCCCTCCCTGACAACTCATCCTGCTAATTCATCGCTGTTGCATTTCTGGCCCTTCCACCCCCGAAGAGAGTTCAGCCATTGAGAACTCTGGTTCACACTACAGACAAATACAGGCTCGAGTGCTAGTTTCTCCATCGTTACCTCAATGGCCTGGGAAACTATCTAACCCATGTTCCACCTGTAAAGGGGGGGAAGGGAGGTAGTTATGCAAAACCAATGAATATTTAAAAACGCAGAATAGTGAACTGGAGAGGTAGAAGGGAGGGAAGAAGTGGGGGTAAAAATGTGTAACAATGAATGAATGAAAATCTAACTCTTCATTAAAAACAATTAAAATAAAAAAATTATTATAAAAATAGGGTCATGCAACTTCATGGGGTTGTGGTGAGGATACATAGAATAATGTGTGAAAAGTGTTCAGTACAGTGTCTGGCACATAATTTGTGTTTAATAAATGCTAGTTACTCTTTAAAAAACCCCTCAATATCACTGCCATTTAGTTGATTCTGACTCACAGCGACCCTCCAATCAGCTTTTTGAGGCTATAAATCTTAATAAATGGTTCATCTTTCCCCAAGGACCAGCAGGTATATTTAGCCCACCTGGCCTTTCTTTGTGTTTGCAGCAAACAAATGTAATACACTACATTGCCAGAGCTCCCTAGCTACCTTTTAGTGATTAGTGCAAATAGTTACCATGCTCGACTGTTAATGGAAAAGGTTGGTGGTTCGAGTCAACTCAGAGGTCCCTTGGAAGAAAGATATGGTGAACCCCTCATGGAAGTTTCTACTGTCACACACACTGAGTGACCATAAGTGGAAGCAACCTGTGAGCAACTTATTTATCTTTTATTAAAATCCTTTTGTGTGGTGGCTGCTTTCTGTATATTATCACATTGAAGATTCAATTCTTTCATATTTGAATAATGTTGCCAGGTAAGAATTGCTTCCCTTTAAGAGGAATGTTAACCTCTTGTTTCTTCGGTTTCTGGGAGCAGTGGGAACTTCCACCTCACCCTCCAGAGGAATGATTCACTTGGTGAGCAGGTTTGCAAGAAGGCTTAAGACTCTCTCTTGTTGAAAAGCCAGTCTTTGGCAAAGCACACACTGTTTCCTCCTCTGATGTTACCCAGCTCCCAGCAACAGAGCAGATTAGAGATTAGTTTGAGAGCCAAGTGTTAGTGACCATAATACTAGTGTCATTTATCAGCAATAAAAGTGATCTTTTAACTTCCCCCTCTAATTCATGAGTCCTGTCAACACAACAGATTGTGAGCTCAGAAAGGAGACACAAGGGTGTTATTTATTGTGACAATGGAGTAGATCAAGCTGTGGCCTCCTATATCATAATCTGTGATATGTCACCTAACTCGGAAAACAGATATATGCAAAAATAATTAAGGATCATGAGATGAGATTGCTCTTTTTTATAATGAGCCTGGAATCCAATGATGTGTCTCTTCATGAGAGGAGAACAAATGGATGCTTAGAGCCTTGCCCAGAATTCTACTCACCAGCTGAGCAGGGATTTGAACTCTCGTATGTCCGACTTCAGTAGTTCTTTTTATGACTTTGCTCTGCTGCTTTCTATTTCATGTCACCTCTCATGTAACACAACTGCTCAAAACCTTTCGGTGGTCCATTGCCCATAGACTAAAGTACAGCTGGTGCCTGAACTGGTGTGTAAGGTCTTGCAAATGTGATTTGATCCTCTCTTTCTAGCCTTTATTGTGATTCACTCCACAGCACTCCCCATGAGCTCAGGGTGAGTAGCGGTGGGGATAGGGCGAGTCTAGACAGATGGAATGTTCTCTGGGCTCTTCCTTGCTGCAATGCCTGCCTGCTCACAGTCTGTTCCCTCAAAGTCAAATGTTCTCTATGAACTCCATCCCAATCTGGGGAAAACTGATCTTTGAGAATTGGAAGAAGGCAATCTTCTGCAGGTATTGTTATTATATGTGTGTCCTCGGGTCCACTCTGACTCACAGTGACTCTATGCACAGAGTCAAAATGCCTGATAGGGTGTCTAAGGGTGGGACCTTTATGAACACATTTATGAACATCTTTCCTCATGGAGTGGTTGGTGGAATGCCTGGCAGGCAGCCCTGCTTCACAGGCCACAGAAACAGGACATCTTTCCCCTGTCTCTTCAGGTCTGGAGGTCAATAGCCTCTCCTGTTGCTCTCTGTGTGTTTCAGCATCCCTTAGCCCACACTTCTGTGGGAAGCCATTGAATTAGATTCCAAACAGCTCAAATCACTGGACTTTCAGTTAGCAGTCAAGCGCTTAACTGCTGCACCTCCAAGTGCCCATCCCCTGCAACCCCAGAAGCATTCACCCAGACTCTTACTCTGGCCGGACAGTCGGAGAACAAAGAAGTAGGGATAACATGGGCTCTTGCTGTGGTGAGAGTAGTGGGGTCAGTAATAACAACTGCACTAGGTCCCAGTGTGGCGCCTGGTCCAGCTCCTTGGTGCTGCCATGCAACTTGCAGAACCAATGCTGAGTGCAGCAGAGGGTTTTCCTGGGCTTTCTGCAGCCTGATTTGAGGCTGGGTAGCCTTCCCTGCTTTTCCTCCAGTCCTCCTAGAGATGGAAGAGGATGATGCCCAAGATCCTTTAATGCAGTCCTTTTCTTTCTAAAGGTCTACAGTTGGATTGTACTGCTTACAGCTCAATCTCATGGACTTACCACCATGCAGTGGGATACTAAGATCTATTAACAATCTATTAAGATCTATTAACAATCTGTGTTATGCAGATGACACACACTGCTTGATGAAACTGAAGAGGACCTGAAACACTTGCTGCAGTGGTGCAAGGACTGCAGCCTTTAGTAAGGATTGAGGCTCAATGTCAAGAAGACAAAGATTCTCACCACTGGACCAATTGGCAGCATCAGGATGGGTGGTTAAGAGATTGAGATTGTTCACAACTTTAGTCTGCTTGGCTCCACAGTCAACACTCTTGGCACCAGAAGCCAGGAAATAAAAAAACATATCACAATGGGAAAGTCTGCTATTAGGGACCTCTCCAAAGTACTGAAGAGCAATGGTGTCACTCTGGAGACTAAGGTGCTTCTGATATAGGCCATGGTCTTTAAAATCACTTGTCATGCATCAGAGACCTGGACAATGACTAGGGAGGATAGAAGGAGAATTGATGCCTTTGAGCTGTGGTGCTGGAGAAGAGTATTAAATGTACCATGGACTGCCAAGAAAACAGATTGATCCTTCAGAGGGTTAAACCAAGCTGTTCCTGGGAGGCAAGGATTCTGGGGCTTTGTCTGACATATTTTGGACATGTGGTAAGGGGGGACAGGTCCTTGGAGAGGGACATCATGCTTGGGAGGGTGGAGGGATGGCGTAAGAAGGGAAGACTCTCTATGAGGTGGATTGATTCAGTGTCTGGGGTAGAGACAGTGTGATTGGCACAGGATAGAGCAGAGTTTAGGGCTGTTGTACATAGGGTCGCTATGAGTCACAAGCAACTCAAAGGCACATAACAACAACAACAACAACAAAATTGGGATACTGTGGGTCCTGGAGACATAAACAAGAATAAAATTTGGTTTCTACTTTCCAGGACTTGGGGTTTTGTAGTGGTAGTGTGGTGATACATAAATGAAGTCATCTTACATTTGATTTCATTTTTTTTTGTGTCAGTTCTGTGCCAGGCACCTACAGCATGATCTATGCAAAGGAATGGCTAAGGGTGACGTGGATATTATAGCTCTTTTCTCAACAACCCAAAGGTGGAAACAACCGACATGTCTATCATGAAGTGAATGAATAAGCACGCAATGTGACACATGCGGAAAAGAAATATGCTCACTAGTAAGGAGAAATGAAGTCTTGATGAACAACATAGACGACCTTTAAAACATGGTGAATGAGAAAGGACAAATACTGAATTATTTCACTAATACGATATACACAACTATATAGAAAATGAAGATTATTTGAGACTTTATAAGATTGTGTTGTCAAGTGCCATCAAACTTGTTCTGGCTCATAATGACCCTTTGAACAACAAAACCAACCCCTGTCTGGTCCTGTACCTTTCTCAAAATCTCTGTTGTGTTTAAGCCAGTGTTCTAGCCACTGTGTCGGATCATCTACTCAAGGAGCTTCCTCTTTTTCTCTGATCCTCTGATTCTTCAAGCATGGTGTCTTTCTCTAAGGACTGGTTTATCTCCTGATGTAGTTCTTGATCTTCTGCAGCAAGCGTTTCATATCCTCCTCACTTTCAGCAAGGAAAGTTGTGTCATCTGCAAAATGCAGGTTGTTGACGAGTCTTCCTCTGATCTTTATGTTGCACTCTTCTTCATAAAGTCCAGTTTCTTGAATAATCTGATCAGCATCCAGACTGAATAGGCATAGAGAAATGGTACAACCCTGACTCACTCACTCCCTAATTTTAAAACAAGCGGTATTCCCTTGCTTCGTTCAGACAATAGCTTCCTTAGTATAAGCACTATCAAGTGTTATAGGATTATCATTCTTTTCAGTATTAGCCATGATTTTTTGTGATCTACACATAGAAATTACTTTTCATAGTCAATAAAACACAAATAGACATTTAAAAAATGCCCAAAGTATGTAAGACGACATTTTACAAGCACTGATTCTAAGGAATATTCCCTCTGTATTTCTTCCAAGACAGATTTGAGTTCTTTTGGGAGTTCATGATCTTTCCTAACATCATCATCATCATCATCATAATGCAAAGGCATTAAATATTCTTTCACCTTCCTTATTCATTGTCCAGCTTCCACATGCATGTGAGGTAATTGAAAAAACTTGCTTGGTCAAGGTACACGTTAGTTCTAAAAGTGACATTCTTGGTGTCTAACACTGTGAAGAGGTCCTTGGGCAACAGATTTTCCCACGGTAATTCATTGTTTGATTTCCCGCCTGCTGCTTCCATGGATGTTGATTGTGGATCCAAGCAAAACAAAACCCTTATGAACTTCCATTTATGCTCTGTTTATCATTATGTTGCTTATTTTGAAGGTTTCTGTTTTGCTTCTCTTGCTGGATAAGCCATACTGAAAGCTGTAGTCTTTGATTTTCATCAGAAGTGCTTCAAGTCTTTATTTTCTGTAAGCAAGATCTTGCCATCTGCATATCTCAAGTTATTAAGTCTTTCTCCAATCGTGATCCTGCATTCTTCTTCGTATAGTGTTGCTTCTCCAATTATTTTCTTTTCCTTAGCACACAGATTGGGAAAAAACCCAAACCCCACAATGAAAAGACACAACCACAATACAAACATATACTGATTTTAAGCCATGTACAATTTCCTCTTTCTAAAAAGCAGTATCTTTAAACACAATACCTATCACAATAGCTAAACAAAAGACTAAATACTTGGGAACAAATCTAACTAGAGGCACAAAAGACTTATACAAAGAAAATGGCAAAACATTACAACAAGAAATAAAAAGAGGCGAGCTCTGGTGGCTTAGTGGCAAGAAGCTGAACTGCAATCCCAGAGGCATGTGGTTCAAATTCACCAGATACTCTGCTTAAGGAGGGACAATCTCCTCCTGTACCAGTCAGATCCAATTTGACGGTACACACACACATCATCATCATCATCATCATCCTCAAAATTTTATTATTATTATGCACAGGACAGAGCAGAGTTTAGGGCTGTTGTACATAGGGTCGCTATGAATCGCAAGCGACTCGACGGCACATAACAACAACAACATTTTAAAAATAAATAAAAAGAGACCTGGAGAAATGGAAGAATATACCATGCTCATGGATAGGAAGACTTAAAATTGTGAAAATGACAATCTACAAGGCAATCTACAAGTTTAATGCAATCCTAGTATAGATACCAATTTCATTCTTCAACAAGATGGAAAAAGCATTTTCCAATTTTATTTGCAATGGAAGAGACCCTAAATAAGTAAGGCACTCTTGAAAAAGAGAAACGAGGTGGGAGGCAACTTGGTCTTTGATTTCAAATACTACTGCACAGCTGTAGTGGTCAAGAAAGGGTGGTGTGGTACTGGTACAGTGACAGACACATAGATCAATGGAATAGAATTGAGAACCCAGAAATCAGCTCATCTACCTATGGCCAACTGATTTCTGACAAGGAAATGAAATAAGTCAAGTGGGGAAATTATAGACTTTTAACGAAGAGTGTAGGCAAAATTGGAAAACCATCTGTAAAAAATTCAAGCAAGACTTAAGACACCTCACACCATATATGAAAACCACTTTAAGGTGGATCAAGGATCTAGGTGTAAAACCAAGGATTATTAAATCAGAGAAAAGCTTGGAAGAACTCTAGAAGCTCTAATCTACAGTATGAACAGTCTTCCAAACATAACGGAAAATCTACAACCAGGAGAGAATAAAATAGATGAATGGGACCGTCTAAGAATCAAATCCCTACACACATTAAAAAACTTCTTCAGATGCTCTGCTGGAGAAGGACAGGAAATCAGATTGACTCAATGGCACACAACAACAAAAATGAAATAAAATAAAATAAAGTGTCACTTAAAAAAAAAGTTTAAAAAAACTCCTCCAGTAGGGTAAAAAGAAAAGCCACACACTGGAGAAAAAAAATTTTTTGGTATTAACATATCTAATAAGGGACTTACATCTAAATTTATAAAATACTCCTCAACAAGAAAAAGGTAAACAACCTAAACACAAAATGGGCAAATGATATGAATGAATAGATACTTCACTAAAGAAGACATTCAGATGACAAACATACATGTGAAGAGATTAGTTGTGAAAAGTGAAATGGAATGTATGAGATAAAAGTTCTAGGCATTACTGAGATGAGATGGACTGGCTTTGCCTACTTTGAATCAGAAAATCACATGATATAGTATGGTGGGAATGAAAAACAGAAGAATAGGGTTGCATTCATAGTTAAAAAGGCAATTTCACAGATGAGGGGAAGAATGACCTCAAAAAAATATATGATTAGGTTTTACATGTATGGCGCCTGGAACAAGAGTTGCTTAGCAACGGAAAACCTCATAAGCAGTTCCTTACTTCACCTCTACTTTGCATGCGGACTTCTGAGTTGTAAAACAACCCAGTTGTAGATGGAATTTGTTCCAGGACTTAAGAATAATAAATGACATAGTTGAGCCTCTACATCTTGTGGTTCCTAACTTTTATACTATAATAGACAAAGTGCTAGTCAATAGGCCTTTTATTGTAAGAACTACCTTCCCTCTGTAACTTGATTAGTGCCACTATTAGAACCTCTACTTGGAATATTAATGCTTTTTAATTTTTTACTCATGTACTTTTAACTTGTTAGTTAAATTTGTGTCTTCTAGGCTGCAACACTTCCATGATACATCTTCAAGGATATGAACATGTATGGCTAAGCACAATTGATAACAGTGCATCTAAATTCCAAAGTCAATCTCCATAATAGTCTGCATGTTTCCTATTGCCAGAGGGGCCCTTTAGAGTAGTGAGAGAAGATCTTCACCCTGAAACCCACAGCATCCCCTTTCAGCAGGAAGTAGCTAAGAGAATACGCCATCCCCTTTTCCTTATGACTCAGGGTGAAGTCTCTCTCAGGGAGGAGTGATAGGGAATGGCAAAGGACACAATGACAAAGGAGATTAAACAGAACTGGCTTTGACAAGCAAATGGACAATTAAAACAGACTTTAAAGGGGGGGTGAAAAAAAGAAGAACAAACTGGGGAGGAGGGTAGAGAAAATAGTACACCAATGAATGAATGAAAACCCAAAATCTCTGTAAATGTTCATTAAAATTAATAAAATTTGATGATTAAAAAAAGGATTCTGAAAATGATAGCACAACTTGAGGAATGTAACTGATGTCACTGAGTTATATTTGTAGAAATCGTTGCTTTGGTGTATGCTTTGTCATGTAAATTTTCACTATAGTGATAAAGGAAACATCTATCTCATCAGGAAAAGAGCATACTCTTCAAAATGAACCCAATTTCCATCTTCTCAGTGAGGTCTTCTTTGATCAGTACCTCTACCCCATCTCCAGTTTCCAGCTGAGTTCCATCACTGTCTCTTTTGAACCTTGCTTGATCTTGGTGTGTGTAAGAAATCTGTTCCACATCGTGGTGAGATCAGTTCAGAGAACATTGACCACGAGGACCTATGTGCCAACCACCATGCCAATGTGTAGAAGCAGCAGTGAATGGTCAATATCTTATAGGGAGAAGTCAGGTGTAGTACGACCATAATGCCACTTCTCACAGCATGTCTGTTAGGAAGGCGCAATTAGTCTAATTTAATGATTATCTTTCTTAAAAATGAGCTATGTTTCTTGGGCGTCTCTGTGTCTCCCCATTCTTGAGCAGTATTGTGCTGGTCATCCCTTATTGTATATTGCCTTTCTCTTCACTCATCTTATTATGTGTCTGCGACTTATTTACTGATTTTTCTTTCTTTCTCTCTCTCTCCCTCTCTCACATTCCTTGGTAATCATCTAATAATAATATTTTTATGTATAAACTTAACTTTAGCTTTGTATAATTTTATATTCATACAATATTTGCCCTTTTATGACTGATGGTCTAGTTTTCTAGATGAAGTGTTAAGTGTTCTGTAGGTAGCTAAAAGCTGAGTCAGGACTTGAACTCACGTCATCACAAAGGACTGTTTAGGTGATAGAGGAAATTGTACTCTCTGCCTAAATATTTACTCAGAGCATGATGCTTTCATCTGTTCAAATGCTTCCTGCTGACTCACTATTTTATTATGTGCAGTCAAGTCACCTGCGACTCATATTGACCTAATGTACAACAGCTCTGAAGCCTGCCCTGTCCTGAGCCAGTCTCACTGACTCCGACACACCTACTCTCATTGCCTCGATTACTGTATCAAACCATCTCATCCAAGGTCTTCTCCTCTGCTCTCCTTCCACGCTTTCAAGCATGATGTCCTTCTCTGAGGACTGATCCCTCCCGGCCACATGCCCAAAGTATGTGAGATGGAGCTTCAAAATCTTAGCCTCCAAGGAGAAACTTGTATTAGCAATGTCAAATTGTAGGTGTACTCACTTATGATAAAGGAATGACAAGTTCATGTAAAATTCACTGAAGCCACAAGAGTAATCATGAGAAAGATTTAAACTGACAGATTTGGGACTGTGTTGGAGGAACTGGTGTTTTAAAAATAATTGAACAGGAGGATTCTAGAAAGTGAAGATGTATGACTCCCGGTGCCTTGATGAACAATAGATTGAAACTTAGCCCCCTCCCCTCCCCTCATCCTCACAATCTTCCTATGCTCAAGCCCTTTGCTGCAGTTACTGTGTTAATCCATCTCAAGGAGGGTCTTCCTCTCTTTCTCTAACCTTTTACTTTTCCAAGAGGGATGCCTTTCCCAAGGGGTGACATTTCTTGATCACACACCTAGAGTATGGGAAGTCTCACAATATTTCCTCTAAGGAGCATTCTGGTTACACTACTTCCAAGACAGAATTGTTTGTTCTTTTGACAGTCCATGGTATTCAGTACTCATCAATACCACACTCCAAAAACATCAATTCTTCTTTGGTCTTCCTTCTTCATTGTCCGTCTTTCAGCTGCAAAAGAAGCAATTGGAAAAACTATGGCTTGAGTCAGGCACTTTTTATTCTTTAAGGTGGCATCCTTGCACTCAGGCGAGGTCTTGGACAGAAGATTTATCCAAAGCAACAAGTCTTGATTTCTTGACTGCTGTTACTATGGGTATTCATTGTGGACACTAGTGAAATGAGTGTGGATTCCCCGGCATAGTGACAGCTGAGCCACAGCTGAGATCAGAGTCCAGACAGGACTGAGCACCCTCTGCAAACAGAGAATTCTGCCCAGCCTCCCACGGGAGGGGATGCCATGTCTGTACTTCGGTCTTAGTTTAAAGATTAAGTTTATCCATTGTTATGTTGGCAACACTTAAATATAAGGAAAATACAGTCTCCAGAGATTGAATTTTTTTTAGAAGATTGGCCTAAACTAAATAAAAACCACAGGGAGACTAACAAAGTGGCCTTTTCACAGTGCAAAGCTGTGAGAGGACCTCTGCCTTAGCCTTCCTTCTTTTTCAGAATTAATCTTCTGGTGTTCCCTGCTTTCTTTCTGCGTCCAGTTTGCAACAATTGAGATTGTTGACAACTTTAATTTTTTTCTCATCTGTCATTATGTTGCTTATTGGCCCAGTGATGAGGATTTTTTCTTGATCTGAGTTGCAATCCATACTAAAATCTTTGATTTTCTTCGTAAGTACAACTTTCCTTCACTTTCAGTAAGCAAGGTTGAACCATCTGTATCACATAGGCTGCTAAGGTGCCTCCCTCCACATTCTTTCTCAGATGGTTCTACATGAATGGTTTGCTCAGCATACAGACTGAATAGGCATGGAGAAAGAATACAGCTGTAATGTGTACTTTTCCTGTTTTTAAACCACACTATGTTGAAAAGTGGAAGAATATCCCTTGCTCATGGATAGGAAGACTCAATGTTGTGAAAATGGCAATACTACCAAAAGCAATTTACACATTTAATA
>NW_006399755.1:11828305-11837290 GCF_000299155.1 Elephantulus edwardii
TTTTTTAAAAAACATACTTGGTTTCCTAGGTAACTGTCTTCTAAATTTGTTGGCCTAACCTCGTGAAAACATCCAGGGCTACATCTGTTTGCTGAAACATCTCAATTGGTATTATGTCAATTCCTGGAGCCTTAATTCTTGCCAATGCCTTTAGTGCAGCTTAGACACATTCATTTAACACTTTCCCCCCTACATATGCTACTTCATGAAAGTTGTGTGTCAACTACTTCTTTTTGATACACTATCTCTGCATATTTGTCCCATTCATTTTTTGCTACTTCCTGCATCATTCAGTATTTTGCCCATAGAATCCTTTAGTATTGCAACTTTGTGCTTGAATTTGTTATTCATTTGTTTTGGCTGGAGAAATGCTGAGAGTGTTCTTTCTTTTGGTTTTCTAACTCCAGATCATTGCACATCTCCTTGTAATACTTTGTCATTTTGAGCTTCTCTTTGAACTCTTTCGTTAAGCTTATTTGCTGTCTCTGCATTTTGCTTTAGCTTCTCAATACTGTGTAGCTGCTAGGAATTTACAAAATTGTGGCTCAATAAGGTTATCAGCTGGTACAAAAATAACGATATAGCATGTTGTTGTTAGGTGCCATCAAGTTAAGTATGACTCACAGTGATCCTATGAACAGTGGATCTGAATCTTGTCATTTCCTGTGCCATCCTCATCATCTCTGACATACTTGAGCCCATTGCTACAGTCATTGTATTAACCAATCTTGTTGAGGGTCTTCCTCTCTTTTGTGGACGGACCCTCAATCTTTCCAAGCATGATATTCCCCTCCAAGGAATATCTGCTTCTAGCAAAATACCCAAAGTATAAAAGATGAAGCTTCACTATCTTTGCATCCAAGTAGTATTTTGGCTCCACTTTCTCCAAGGTATATGTGTTTGTTCTTTTGTCAGTCCATGGGACATTCACTACTCTTCTCCAACACCCCAACTCAATGGCACCAATTCTTCTACCATTCTCATTCATTGTCCAGCTCTGAGATGCATAGCAAGTGATTGAAAAGACCATGTTCTGAATTGAACACATTTGAGTCTTCAGGCTGACATTATTGCTGTATTCTTTGATCTTCTGCAGCAAGTGCTTCAGGTCCTCTTCACTTTCAGTAAACAAACTTGTGTCATCTGCATAACACAGGTTGTTGATGAGTCTTCCTCTGGTCTTGATACCACATTCTTCTTCATAGAGTCTGACTTCATGAATTACTTGCTTAGCATGCAGATTTAACAGTTATGGGGGAAAGAATACAAGCTGAAAGAAATGAAAAACAAATTCAAGCCTCAAGTTGTAACACTGAGAGATGCCACAGGCAAAATCTTGAATGATCTAAGAAATATTAAAAGATGATAGAAGGAATACACAGAATCACTGTACTAAAAAGAATTGGTTGACATTGAAAATTTTAGGAAGTATCATATTAACAGAAGGTCTCTATGAGTCCGAAACGACTCGACGGCACATAACAACAACAACAACAATCTCAACTCTAGTTTAATCCAGATGAACTATTTTTAAAGCACATTTGTAACATTCCACACACTTTTGAACCCCCTATTTGGTACATAAATAATTCTCTACAAAGCTATTGTGTCAGTTTTAACCCATTGGTACTCTCCACCAGTTTCCTGATGCTGTAAATATTTATTTATTTTAACTAATTTTTTTATTTTAATTGTGATTTTAATGATAGTTTACAGAAAAGTTAGATTTTCATTTATTGATTGTTGTACTTTTCCCTCCTCTACGTCCCTTCCCCCTAGGTATTTTTTAAAAAAATATTCATTTGCTCTTGCACAGTTACTTCCCTCCCCCAAACCTCTTTGCAATGTACCTCTTATTTTGTGCTTTTGTCATACTTATAATGCCTAATCATATATTCCTTTTGAACAGTTATTTTCTTCATCTGTTCCAGTGCAGTGCTCATTATCTATCTACTCTTATCCAATTCTCCTCCCACCTCCCAATGTCTCCCCCATCAGTTCTGCTTTATAACAGTGATACTATGTAGTATTTGTCCTTTTGTGGTTGAGATATTTCACTCTGATGCTGTCAATCTTAATGAGAACATGTTACCTCATCTTAATCCCATTAAGCAGCTGGTGGATTTGAACTGCTGACCAACATATAATCACCAATCCACAAGTCTCTACAGGGGCTACATAAATCAATCTCCATTCCTCCCTGAAACATAAGCACATTTCTTTGGAATGATATAAATCTCTATGGAGTTCTCTTGTCTATACAATCTGTTTCTTTTAATACTTGCTTGTTTTAATACTTGTTAAAGAAAAAAAAGCAAGAAAGAAACACACACACAAAAGAAAGAAACATACACCTTATTTCTTCCAAGTGTCATAGCCACTGAGGTAATAAATATTCATAACATCTATAAGCATGCACGAAGACCTATAATGTGCCAGGGTCTGTAGGCAATGGACAAAGAGCATTCACATCTGCCCTCAAAGGGCCTCAGCTCTAAAGCAGAGAGCAGACAGTGTTGCAATCCCAGGATAGTCACCACCTAGCACCAGTTCAGCTCTACTTGACTAGGGCTGTAAGAACCTAGACATTTCCTCCCTTATAGGAAAACAAAACAAAAACTAATTTTCACCAAGTTGCTTCTAACTCATGGCATCTCTGTGTGTCAGAAAAAACTCTGCTCCATTGGGTTTTCAGTAATGTTGTCCTTTTTTAAAAAAAATTTTATTCTGATTTATTTATGAAGTTTGAATACATTGTTTTTCACAAAAAATCCTTCCCATTTCCTTCACCCCGCCCACCCAATGAATTGTGCAACCCTATGATTAACACCCTACCCCCCCATCCTCACCCCTCTATTTCTACTCCCTCCCCCAGACTTGGACCGTCGTACTCATTCTACAATAATGGTTTTATACAGTATTTGTCCTTGTGGAACTGACTTAGTTCACTCAGCACTATGCTTTCTAGTCCCTCCCAAGTTATGTAGTAATTTACAAAATCATTGCTCCTGCATGCTGCATAGTATTCCATTGTATGAATGTACCATAACTTCTTAGTCCATCCATCTGTGGTTGGACATTTGGGCTGTTTCCATGTTTTTGCGATGGTGAATAACGACACTATGAACATTGGTGTACAAGTCACTGTTTGAGCCTCAGTTCTCATTTTCTTGGGGTATATTCCAAGCAATGAAATAGCTGGGTCATATGGAATTTTTAACAGGACAGCAAGTAATAATTGTTGGAGAGGATGTGGTGAGATAGGAACTCTCTCACAACAATTACATTGTTGGTGGGGTTGTACTATGGTACAGCTACTCTAGAAGGCAGTTTGGTGCTTCCTCAAAAAGCTGAACATAGCTTTGTTGTCTTGGTGAGGCATTTCTCCCAAGGAACCTCTGAATAGATTTGAACAGCCAGACTTTGATTCAGGAATTGGACCACTGGAATCCCTTCTGTCTTATAGCGGCCTTAAAACCTGAACTCTGCCATCATTCTCTGAGGATCAGTAAGTCAGCGTCATTTGTTTAAGAGAGACAGCTGACCTTGCCCATTGCCCAGACCTGGCCAGACCTCAGAGACACTGGTATGTGAGGAGCTGCCCAAAGGGGGTCAGTAGTACAATCTGGCAGTGCAGGGGAGTGAAGGACTGTGGGGTGGGCCTTGACCAGTGAAGGCAAATCTACTGCTTGTCTGACACTCTCCGCACTCCAGGACTGCTCCAAGGTGTTTGTTGTTATGTGTCATTGAGTTAGCACCTACTCACAGCCGGCCCTCCAGAGGGCCTTCAGAGGCAGTAAACAATGTTTGCAGGAGGAGACTGCCCTTCCTCCTCCTGTGGAGCAACTGGTGGTTTGAACCATGTCCCTGCTCCGAGGTGTAGTGAGTCCATATATTCTTTCTCATCCCTTGTATTTTCTCCCTCCTTTCCTGCCTCACCTCCCTGTGCCCTCACTTTGGCTTTGCTGGGCTTGCACTTCTTAACAAAACTTGTGCTTCATATTACATATCTTTTTTTATCCCAGGTTCATTATCTAGGGAACCTAAGATAAAACAGGTAAATGATTAAGTAACCTGGGCTAAAGGAGACATATAACCCAGCAGTGTCACAGGTGGACAAACTGTGTGCAAAGTGTAGAAGTGACACAGACGTGTCATGGTGACTTGGATGTCAGAGTGCCCAATCCAAACACTGGGAACAGAGAGCTTCTGGAAGGTGTCAAGCACTAGAGTGATAACGATGACCTTTGAGAAGGTCATCCTGTGCCTGAGGAGAGCATGGCTGGAGTTGAGGATTGCTCAGTCCTCAAAATAGTCATGTTGTTGTTGTTTGGTGCCGTTGATGAGTCAAGTAAAATTCATAACAACCCTATGAGCAACAGATCTGAACCCTGTTCTATCCTGCGCCATCCTCACACTTCCTGACACGCAAGAGCCCATTGTAGCAGTCACCGTGTCAATCCACCTGGTTGAGGGTCTTCCTCTCCTTCACCGACCCTCCACCCTTCCAGACATCATGTCCTTCTAGAAACATGCCCAAAGTATGTGAGGCAAAGCCAGTTGTCATTCTTGCCTCCAAAGAGCACTCCAGCTGCACCCTCCAAAGCATCTTCATTGTCTTGGCTGTTCATGGAATGTTCAGTACTCTTCTCTAACACCACAACTCAAAGGCATCAATTCTTCTTCTGTCATCCTTATTCATTGTCCAGCTCTCAGATGCATAACAAGTGATGGGAAAGGTCACTCCAGTTGAATCAGTTGGAGTCTTGAGGGTAAGTTGTTTTGATTTAATTGAAAGTCAGGCGTAAACTGTTTGGTTGTTTTGTGTGTGTGTGTGTTTTTGGTGGGTTTTTAAAAATTTATTTTGTTAACAATCAAGGGTAAGCTGATTGACCATTTGGATTTAATTAACAATCAAAACAGTCATATTAGTGAATATTTTGGAGTACTTGGCCCGTGGTGAGTCCACACTAGGTTATTTGTTATGATCATTATCCCTGTTCTACAGCTGAGGAAATAGAGGCACAGACAAGTGAATGCATATGTGTTGTGTTTAGGATACACAGTAGCAGAGCTGAGGCTTAATCCTGGCAGCCTGGCCTGGAACCAGATCTTTCATTGAAGATCTAAGGAGAGCTGCAGTCAGGAGTGGAGAGGAATAGCCACTCTTCCCTCCAAAGGCAGCTCAGAGAACTCCACAGCACCCCTGAGGAGCACCAGGCCACAGACTGCAGCTCTCCTTAGATCTTCAACCAAAGATCTGGTTCCAGGATGCGAGGCCTTCTGAACAAACTCTAGAGGGCTGAGTGGTCCCTACATGGCTCTCTATCTAGACTTGAGGTGAAAGAGACACGCTCCTTAAAATCTTCCCTGTTTTTACCCTTTGTACTAGTTTTCTATTGCTACATAGAACTGCCTGAAGTGCAGGCTGGGTTTAGAAGAGGCTGTGGTACTAGGGATATTATAGCTAATGTCATTGCTATAGTGGATCTTGGCTGAAAGTAGAGAGTACCAGAGGAATGTCTATCTGTGTTTAATTGACTATGCAAAGGCATTTGATGGTGTGGATCACAACAAACTGTGCTGACTCTGAGAAGAATGGGAATCCCAGAACACTTGATTGTGCTTATGCGAAAGTTATACATGGACCAGGAGGCAGTCATCAGAACAGAGAAAGGAAACACTGAATGGTTCAAAATCAGGAAGGGTGTATACCAAGGATGTGTCCTATCCATTCCTTTTCAATCTGTATGTGGATCAGATTATCCTGGAGGCTGGGCTCTATGAGGAGAAATGTGGCATCAGAATTAGAGGTAGACTCATCAATAATTTGCGTTATGCAGATGACACAACTGCTGAAACTGAGGAGGACCTGAAACGCTTGAGGCAGAAGATCAAGGACTGCAGCCTTCAATATGGATTGAAGCTCAACAACAAGAAAACAAAGATTCTCACCACTGGGCCAATCAGCCGCATCATGATAGATGGTGAAGAGATTGAGATTGTTAACAGCTCTAATTTGCTTGGTTCCACAATCAACACTCTTGGTATCAGCAGCCAGGAAATCAAGAGACAAATTGCATTGGGAATATCTGCTGTCAGGGACCTTTCCAAAGTGCTGAAGAGCAACGGTGTCAGTCTGGAGACTAAAGAGTGCCTGATACAATCCATGGTCTTTGTAATTACTTGGACAATGACTAGAGATGATAGAAGAATTGATGCCTTTGAGCTGTGGTACTGTAGAAGAGTATTGAATATACATCATGAACTGCTAGGAGAACAAACAGGTTCGTCCTCAAGAGGGTGAGGCCAGACTGCTTCTTGGAGGCAAGGATTCTGAAGCTTCATCTGACATACTTTGGACATGTTGCAAGGTGGGGTCAGTCCTTGAAGAGGTACGTCATGCTTGGAAGGGTGGAGGGACAGTACAGGAGAGAAGGACCCTTGATGAGATAGACGAGTGGCTGGGTTAATGGGAGTAGGTGTATCAGAGACAATAAGATTGACACAGGACAGAGCCAAGCTTAGGGCTGTTGTACATAGGGTCACTATGAGTCGCAGGTGACTCGACGGCACATAACAACAACAACAACAACATAACACATTGTAGCATCTTAAAGCAGGACACATTTATAGCTATTATTCTGTAGTTCAGATGTCCATTGTTTCTGAAAATGAGGTTTCTATTTACAACTCCAAAAGATCAGAATCAATTTCTTGGTGTAGCTGAGCTCATATTTTGAAGCCCCAGGGATGTACCAACTCCCAAGCTCATTCAAAGTGCTGGCAGAATTCAGTTTCTAGCTATTGCAGGATTGAGGTCCCCATGTCCTTGTGGACTGTTATTCTGAGGCCTTTTATCTCTTCTCCTTAAGGTTACACACATTACTTCCTAAGTGGTCCCCTCCATCTTCGACAATGGCACATGATGGCCCCCTGGACTTGTGAAAACCTGACTATTTTTTCTGCTACCAATGTGAGAAATGTGCTTTGGTCAGATTAAAAGGACCACTAGCAGTGGTCAGTTTAATTTCAACTCATCACATTCTCGTGCATGTCAGATGAGAACTGTGCTCCAGAGAGTTTTCAATATCTGAGTTTTAGGAAGTAGATCACCAGGCCAAGGTGTTTCTGGATGGACTCAGACAGATGCAATGTTCATGGAAGCACTACTTAAAATAGTAAAAAATAGTCCTAAGTGCCTATTAACAGATGAATGGAAACACATAAGATAGAATACCACTCAACCAGTAGAAAAAAATAAGTCTTGGTCCATGCTACGCAGTACAGTGAATCACTCTGGATCTAAGACATCTGGACGTACAACCTTTGAGACTCTGGAGACAGAGCTATAACACTAGAGATGATGAGAGAAAGAAGGAAGCAGCAGAGGCAAAAGAAATCAAGAATTGGCACAGTGGGCTTCCTAGTCCACGAAGCCAGAAAGCTGGACACTGTTGGGCAGGAGGCTTCATGGGGGGTCAAGAGGGCTTCCTGGTGCTTAATAGAACTAGGCTCCGGACCTACCCACAGAACAAGACAGGAGAACTGAGGGACCAAGAGACTAAGAGCCAGGGAGACCCTGGGTTGCAGGAATGATTGAGAAGAAGTTGTCCTTACTGAAGAAACGTATCCTGAGTCATTCCTGATCCTGAATTACAACCTATTACTTTCAACAACAGCACCACTTACTTCCCTATCAAAGCCATAACTATGATTAATGTTTGTGAGTTCTGTGTTCCCATTGCAATGAAATATGGAACCCAACAGAGAAGTAGAGAGTGGTCTAGGAAGGGATGTTGTGGAAAGGGTCAGAACATGTAAAAAAGTTAGAGAGCGAATTGACTTCCACTTCACAGGACTCAACCTTGGGCTGAAGTTAAAGGTAGTCAGACGTTTCAGCCCCTCCATTTTCACATGCTGCAGTATGTATTGAGCTTAAAGACATTCACTCTTACTGTCTCGAGTCAGACCCAACTCATAGCTGACCCACCAGCAGGTTTCTGAGGCTGTAAATGTCCTGTCTGAGGAGATGGCCTGTCTTTCTTCAACAGTATTGCTGGTGGGGGTTTTGACTAACAGCATAACTCCCTATGGACTACGCCACCAGGGCCTCTTGAAAGACATTATGCTGAGTGAGAAAGCCATTAGGAAAGGACAATTATTTTATGAACTCACTTACTCAAAAAGACAAAGAAAGCAAATACACAGTTTATTAGTTGTTACCCAGGACAGGAGGAAAGGGCAAAAGAAGAACTAACCGTGATGGGGAAATTGCATTGATTAAGGGTAGTGTTGCACAGATGATTACCGTAATTGCCATCAGTAAAGCCGTGCACCTACTTGCTGTGAAACTTTGGGCGTGCTACTTAACCTCTTTGAACCTTCGTTTTCTAAGCTGTCAAGTAGGGTTAATAAAAACAGCCACGTTGAGTAATTGCAAGGATTAGATTCAGTGAGAAAAGCAAAAGAGTATATGTAACCCAATGTTAACACAGACCTTACTAAAGCGAGAACCAGATAGAATCACTATAAAAATACGAAAAGATATATGAAAATCCCCAAGATACAGTTCCAAAGGCTGGATGTCGTGGTGTAGTTACACATATTAAACAACTGGAAGATCCTAACTGATCAGAGCAGAGCCTGTGATTTGAGGAGGGTCACAAATGTGCTGGGGTTAGTGAACTCTGTCCCTGCTGAGTTAAAAGGTGGGTGAGGGCATTCAGGCTTTAGGAGCAAGGGCTAGACTAATGAAAGAAAGAAACATCTTGGTGAAGCAACTTTGACTAATTAGTAGAGAAATATTTTCATATTTTAACCACCAACATAGTCACACTGTTGTATCCTAGTAATTATGTGGAAAGTGTGGCAGGTGGAGTTAAAAAAAAAAAAAAAAAAAAGCTCCACCTCCCCAAAGGTTTCATATTCTAAATCCTGGAACTTGTCAAATGATGAGATTGTGTCATATGGTTAATGTCGACT
>NW_006399755.1:11837515-11851067 GCF_000299155.1 Elephantulus edwardii
CAGGGGGCCTAATCTAATCACCAGTGGTACACAGAGATGACCACTGAGCCAATTTCAACTCTGATTCAGGGTGTTCCCACGTCTGTTAGAGTACAACTGTCCTCCACAGGGGTTTCTGTGGCCGATTTTATGGGTGGGTGTTGGGTGGTGGTTTTGGGGTTTTTTTTTAATCATCTTATAAATAGACCCATCACACAACTTTCATCCGTTAAAATTTCATCAAGTACAGGATCCTTGTTTCCCCTACACACACAGCAAAGTGTTCCCTATAGATGAATACATAAGCACAAGTAAGCTGATGCATATGGTACTTACTGGGAATTCAGTCCCTGTCAAGCATTGTCAATTTCAAAAAAGACTTTGATTCTTAAGGAAGGTGCTGTGAGACTGGGAAAGAGGCAGATGACAGCCAGACCTAGAAGCAGAATCTTTGATGTGGTGAGAAAATGTGAAATTGTTCAGTACAGATTAGTCAGTAAATCTATGCTTACCTTCCTGGTTGGGTAATTTGACACTGCCAAAAATTGCTAAATAAATCCCAGGCTCTTCGATTGCTTCCCAGTCATCTCCCTAGACCAAGGTGCCATCATCCCTCACCGCATCCAATCCTTGACTCCTGTGAGGCCTGCCTGAAATCCCTTTGCCCCATGCTAATCCATTAATTCAAGAGTCACGGTGGTGTTTTTAAAAATACAGCATTTGATGTCAGGCCTCTGTCAAAACTCTTCTCTGGCTCCACAGTTCTTAGACAGTCCTGGTCTGTTGTATGTGCCATATAGTCAATTGGACCTCATAGAAACCCCATGTGACTGAGAACTGTTCAGTAGACATTCCTACACTTTAATCCTATAGGAGTAGATCATCAGAGCTTTTTTTTTTCTCCCTTGAGTAGTCAGGGGTTCAAACTCTCCACCTTTTGGTTAACAGCACAGCACTTCAGCCATTGTGCTTCCAGGGCTCCTCAGTCTTCATCTAAAACTAACGCCCCCAATGTCATTCTATCTAGCTAGCCTCTGCTTGTACTTCCTTCTCTTTATCTCTCTGCTCCAGCCACACTGTTCTTCCAATACCTGCCAGATTCTTTCCTGACTTCTCCTTTTGCAAATACTGCTCTTGTTTTTTTCAAGGCAGTTGAGTCCCCTAAACTATAACCCAATTGTCTATTATATGCTTTCATGAGCATGTATATTTTCTTCATTGTATTTTTCTCAGTTTAAAATTATATCTTTCTATAGCCTAGTCATATGGAGTTGCACTGCCAACCGAAAGCACATGATTCAAATCTACCAGCTGCTCCACAAGAGAGAGATGGTGGATCTTCTCCTGTGTGATTTATTGTCTCTGAAAACCCACTGGAGGTTCAGCTATGAGTCAGTGCTGCCTGAATGGTACATAATAACAACATGAGGGAGCTCTGGTGGCCTAGTGGCAAGAAGCTGCACTGCAATCCCAGAGGAGTGTGGTTTGAATCCACCAGATGCTTTGCTGGAGAAGGAGGGACAATCTCCTCCTGTATCAGTCAGATCACACACAAATAATAACAGCATGATTATTCGATTATGATTTATCTCTACTTCAGACTCTAGGCTCCATGAAGAACCAACTCTGTGTTGCTCACCAAGATCCTAATACCAAATACAATGCCTGGCACAAAGCGCCATACTTTGATTGCCTACTTTATGCAGATAACACTACTTTGCTTGCAGAAAATGAAGAAGACTTGAAGCAAGCATTTACAGAAGACTAAAAAAAAAAAATCCTCACGATTAGACCAGTAGGTAACATCATAATAAAGATTGAAGTTATCAAGTATTTAATTTTACACAGATTCACCGTCTATACTCACAGTGGTAGCAGTCAAGAAATCAAGCCATACTTTATTGGAAGAAATCTTCTGTTGAAGACCAAAGAGTAAGGACGTCAGTTTAAAGGCTAAGGTCCACTAGATGTAAGTCATGGTATTTTTAATTGTTTCCTATGCATGTGAAAGTTGGACAAAGAATAAGAATGAAGAAGAATTTATGCTTTTGAGTTGTGATACTGAAATACCATGAACTGCTAAAAGAGTAAACAAATTTATTTTGAAGGAAATGAACCAGAGTGCTCTTTAGAGCCCAGGATGTTGTAACTTTATATCACATACTTTAGGCACGTTATTAGGAAAGACCGGCAGATGGAAAAGGACCTCAAGGATGATACAAGATAGAACTAAGTTTCTGTTTGTAAAAACAGCAAGAGCCGCATGGGGACAGCCATATCAGACCTTTACCAACTTGACAAAGGGGAATTGTCCCTGTCAACAGCATCAACACCACAAAACCAATTCCCATGAGGTAAGACATGTCCCCATGCTCCCATACATTTTTCTACTCGTCTCAACACCAACCTCACTGCTTTACTGGGTCCAAAATGGATATGATAGCTCACAGACCACACAGAACTATACTGGGAAAGTAAAAACATTATAATTTAGATTAACAGCAGAATATAGCCAAGACAGGTTCTGAAATGTGCTTGCAGACACCTCAGCTTTGAGCCCTGGAGCTTTAGACCAGTATTACAGAGTTCTTAGTCCTGTCAATCCTGGCTCTCCACACCCACTCCTCCACCTCAGACTTCCAGTTGCCCAACAAACTTTAGCAAAGATACTTGGCTCTGGTTCCATGGGGTGGGGGTGGGGATAACAGTATCAAGGTCAACTCCATCTCGTGTTGGGTCTCTGGGCCTCTACTTTTGCTTCTACGGCTGCTGTTCTGGTTCTGAAAGACAAGTTGCATTCTCCTGTTTGCCCTATCTGGCAATGAGGTTCTTCCCACTTCTTCTTCTGGTTCCGCTCAATTTGATGGTGACACTAGTCAATCCCCTAGCGGATTGGTGAGACTAACCAATCCCTTTGTGGATAGGCTAATATGCCATATTTGCATATTCCCACTCATCCAAGTAAGGAAGTCATATTCAATGGCTAGGAAAGTAATTTTGAACTCTAAACTCTTCACACCATGCTGTTATTTATGGGGCTGCTATGAGTTGCAGCCGACTTGATGACATCTAACAATATAGTATGCTACTCCTTCTAGAAATTGGACTGTAAGAATTGACTCAGCCATGAATTTAGTCTTTGGGGGTTTTGTGGTCATACCGATCATCTCTGCTGCTTAGAACATAAACATGTCTTTACTTAGTGAAGTAAGAAGATAAATTTACTACCACTAAATCAATTCTGGCTGATTTTAGCCAAAATCTTTTAAGTCATAGAATCTTTGGCCTGAAAAAGAATGAGAGTGTCTTGTGGATCTGGTTCCCTGAAATTCATGGTTATCCTCCGAGGTGGCAGCGTGTAGAAGCAAGTCAAAGTCAGCACCAAGATTTCACTCCCTTCTTCCTAAACCCAAACCCAAATTCTCTGCCGTGGAGAGGACGCCCACTCGTGATTACCCGGCAGAACAGAGCAGGAATGTCTCACCATGTTTCCAAGACTATAAACCATTACAGAAACAGAGAGGTCGGTAGGTTCAGACTGCTGACCTTTTGATTAGCAGTAGATGACTTAACCACTGCACCACCATCCTTCTAGAGAGAGGTGTAAAACAGAACAGAGGCATTAACAAGGAAGATGGAGATGACAGAGATAGATGATCCCACAAGTCTGGAATGCGTGGCTACTAGTTGAAACAGACAAGGAAAGACCTCTGAGGACAGCTGTGAATTCAGACAGCTACCCTTTCGGAATTTTCATTTCGAAAGAGAGTGAAAAATGGTAGCCTTCAATATGAATTACATTTCAATATCAGGAAAACAAAAGTCCTTAACACTGGACCAATAGGCAACACCATGATGGACAGACTGAAACTGTCAATGACTTCATCTTACTTGGATCCACAATAAGTACACTTAGTACTAGTAGCTAGGAGATCAGGAGACATATCACACTGGGAAAGTGTAATTGGGGATCTCTTTAAATTACTGAGAAGTAATGATGTCAGTCTCAGGAATAAGGTGCGCCTAATTCAAGCCATGGTCTTTTCAGTCACTTGCTATGCATCTGAGAGGTGGACAATGACTGGTGATGACAGAAGAAGAATTGATGCCTTTGAACTGTGATGTTGGAGAAGAACACTGAATA
Organism: Elephantulus edwardii; assembly: GCF_000299155.1. Taxonomy (NCBI): domain Eukaryota; kingdom Metazoa; phylum Chordata; class Mammalia; order Macroscelidea; family Macroscelididae; genus Elephantulus; species Elephantulus edwardii. The sequence continues at coordinate 11,841,639 of NW_006399755.1, forward strand.
TCCCATGGATTGCCAGAAGAACAAACAGATATGTCTTAGAGAAGATAAAGCCAGAGTGCTCCTTGCAGGCAAACATGAGGCTTTGTTTCACATACTTTAGGCATGTTGCTAGGAGAGGCTATTCCTTGGAGAAAGACATCATGCTTGGGAATGTAGAGGGACAGTGAAAGAGAGAAAGATCCTTGACCCAGTGGGTTAACACAGTGACTGCAGCAATAGGCTTGAGTGTGTCAGAGATTGTGAGGATGGCACAAAGTAGGACAGGGTTTAGATCGGTTGTTCTTAGGGTCACTATGAGTAGTACGCAACTCGACAGTACCTAACAACAACAATAAATCTCCAAATTCACTAGGGTGGATTCCATTTTGACTCATATGACCCTCTGTCGAGTTACTGAGGCTGTAAACCTTTACAGGAAGAGCTGCCCATCATTCTCTTCAGGAGTCAACAGTGGATTCTAACCATCTTATAATGGACGATCTTAGGTTTAGCAGCACAATTCCCCACAGACTAAGCCATAGCCTCTGGTGGTTGGAATCCAACAGTGGCTCCTCAGGAGAAAGATGGCCCATCTCGCCTGTGCTGAGTACAGCTTCAGAAACCCAATGGAGGGTAAGCAGCTGTGAAGTTGGTTCTGACTAGACCACAATAAGTAAATGAGAGCCCTTCTTAAATTGAGAAAATAAATTCTGTTCTTCAAGGTCATCCTTTATAGTATTTCTGTTACATCAGCATTAGGGAGCTAAGGTGGTGGGAGTGGTTTGTTGTTGTTTTTGTTCTGTGTTGTAGAGTCGCCTGTCACTCATAGTGACTCTATGTACAGCAGCTCTGAACCCTGCCCTGTCCTGAGCCAGTCTCACTGACCCACGTACACCTATCCCCTTTGCCCCAGTTATTGTGTCAATCCATCTCATCGGGAGACCTCCTCTCCTGCGCTGTCCCTCCACCCTTCTGAGTATGATTGTCCTTCTCCAAGGACCGGTTCCTCCTGGCCACGTGCCCAAGTGTGTGAGACAGAGCTTCAAAATCCCAGCCTCCAAGGAGAAACTGAGAGAGGTTTAGGCAAGGGCTAATTCCTTGGATTTTAGAAAGATGTATGGCAGTGTTTTTTATCTTTGTTTACCTAGAAACCTTTGAAAATTTGCCTGTCTCCAGCCACCCAGATCACATAGAGATTTCCAGCATCTGTCTTTTAGTCCAGCACTTGGTGGCTGTGTCCATACAATGGACCCCATTGAGACTGCCTGGGTCGCAGGCAAGGAGGGTTGTTCTACATTTGAAGGTGACCAGCGACAGCCTGACTGTGGCATTTCTGGGGAAATAGAAAGCGGGATACACAGGTCGACTCGTGCCATGCATCCCTTCGTCTGTTCTCACTGCACTTTCTGCAGTTGGGGTGTAGAAGGCGTGAAGGTACAACCTGCGCTCAAGGAGCATATGAACCAGTGCAAGTGGCCCAGCACATGAATGGGGCAGAGTCAGGAACTGTTGTCATTTCCAGGAGCTGCTGTACCCCAACTCTGCAAAGTGGGTGTCTTTACGCAACAGAAACTTGTCTCACTATTCTAGAGGTTGAAAGGCAAGATTCAGGTTGTGCCTTCATTGAGAGCTCTAGGGAAAGTTCCTTCCTGTCTCTTCCAGTTGCTGCAGTCCTTAGCATTACTTGGCATCCCCTGGCTTGCAGATGCTTCTTCACCTGGCTGCCTTCCCACTGCCTCTCTGCAGCGATTCTCCCTTTTAATAAGAAAAACACTCTGAGGGGACTAGCACTTAACCTGCTCCCACTACAGTCTAGCTTCCTGTTAATGGATAATGTCTTCGAAGAAACAATTTTAAAACAAGAAATGAATGATTCAAAATGATGTGTATGACAATTAACAGCCTGGAACAAGACAAAGGAAATTAGAGGAGGAGGAAGGAAGGACAATGTGCATAAATAAATGAATAAAGGCAAATCTCTCTGTGAACTTTCACTAAAATTTTTTAAAAAGCAAGGTCATGCTCACAGGGGTTAGAATTGGAACATTATCCAAAAATGATTGCCTTTTTTCTTGTTTTATTTTATACCGGTTTGCTTACAAAGTTCGTTTACTTTGTGTTTCACGCTATTCTTCATTCACATTGTGTTTCATACAATCATTCCCATGCATTATGTTTTATAAAATCAATCACCATTGGGCCTTGCCCATCATTACCCACTCTTTTCAGGTCTACAACAGATCCTCCCCATATCTTTTTGAGGGGACTGCTTCCCTTCCATAGGGAGTCTTGGTCATTTTTGTGCATTGTTTGGCTACTAACAGAAAGGCTGACAGTTCAAACCCACCAGCTGCTCTTTGGAAGCAAGATGAGACATTCTGCTCCTGTTAAGATGTCCAGCCTCAGAGACCAAAATGAGGGTTGATGTGAGTCGGAAATGACTGACGGCAGCAGGCTTTTGGTTTGAGAATTCAAGATGAAAGCGGATTCTGATTCAGGACATCTGAGGAAGAGACAATGATTTGCATATCTAACAAGCTCCTCAGGATGCAACGCACCTGGCACAGGCTCTTTGAGGAACAAGGACTTAGCGACTGTGCGGTAAAGAGCTTCCTGGTGCTGAGAACAGGGAGGGAGCTCCTAAAGCCAACCCTTTTAAATTCTAATTTTTATATCTCCTTTGTGTACTTATTTTGTTCATTTCCCCTACTTTTGTCTGGTTTGGGGTGGGGTTCCCCCCCCCTTTCAGTCATGTTACAGAGCTGGAATCTTCCCTTGTCACCCAGTGTTCCTGAAAGCTTCAACTGGGAAATTTCTGTCACTCCAATTTTCCTTCTAGAAAATGAAATCTGCTTGCAGTGTGACAGGTATGTACAGAGAGGTAGGGAGACTGGTGAGGGGCAGAGATGGTGATGGATTAGTGTACAATAGTGACAGGAAGGAAGAGGAACAGAGAGATGCATGAAGTAAGAATTATAAGAGAAAAAGGGTCTGTGTGGCAATTGGGGGTAACACGGGTGGGAGAGAAGATTCTGGAAAGACTCCGAGGACAGAAGGGGTGACACTGATAAGCACGAGGAACTAGGAGGAGGGGACTGAGCAGGGATGAGGGTTGTGCATCTGGCAGCTGCACAGAGTATGGCAGCCCTCAGGGAGCAGGATTTTAGGGGTGAGCAGATGATGAGTTGGCTGTTAGTCGCTCCTCAGCACAGAGCCCGACACTGCTAAGTAAATGGATATTGTTGGTAGGTGCTGCCACGTTGAGCACGACCTATAGCGACCCTATGAACAACACATCTGAACCCCATCCTATCATGCCATTCTCACTGTCAATCCACCTGGTTGACCCTTTTCTTTGCTGACTCTTTGCCTTTCCAAGCCTGATGTCCTTCTTCAAGGAATAGTCTCTCCTAGCAACATCCCCAAAGTCTATGAGGTGAAATTTTGTCATCTTTGCCTCCAATGAGCACTCTGGCTGCACTTTCCACAAGATGTATTTATTTGTTTGTTCTTTTGGCAGTCCCTGGGAGAGTCAGTTCTCTTCTCCAAAATCATGGCTTAAAGGCATCAGTTCTTCTGTCATCCTTATCCATTGCCCAGCTCTCAGATGCACAGCAGCAGGTGATTGAGAAGACTATGGCCTGAATCATGCACCTTAGTCCTCAAACTGACATCACAACTCCTCAAACATTTGGAGAGGTACCTGATTGCAGACTTTCCAAGTGCTTTACGTCTTCTGATTTCCTGACTGCTGATAGCAAGTGTGATTGTGGATCCAAATAAGATGAACTTGTTGATAGCTTCAATCTTTTCTCTTTTATGATGTTGCCTATGAGTCCAGTGGTAAACATATTTGTTTTCTTGATGTTGAGATGCAATCCATATTGAAAGCTGTATTCTTTGATTTTCTGCAACAAGTGCTTCAAGTCTTCCTCACTTTCAGCAAGCAAGGTTGGGTCATTTGCATGTTATTGTGTGTCATCGAGTTGCCTGCAACTCATGGTGACCCTATCTATGTACAACAGCTCAGAGACCTACCCTGTCCTGAACTAGTCTCACTGACTCCAATACACCTACCCCAATACTCAATTTACTGTGTCAGTCCATCTCATCCGGGATCTTCCTCTCCTGTACGGTCCTTCCACTCTTCCGAGCATGATGTCCTTCTTGAATGACTGACTGGTCCCTCCTGGCTAGAGACCCAAAGTATGTGAGATGGAGTTTCAAAATGTTTCCCTCGAAGGAGAAACATCCTTTCACCTTCTCCAGTATAGAACCTCTTTGTTCTCTTGGCGGTCTATGGTATGTTCAATACTCTTTTCCAGCACCAGAACCCAAAGGCATTGAGTCTTCTGTCATCCTTAGTCATTGTCCAGCTCTCTGATGGATAGCAAGTAACTGTGAAGAGCATGGCCTGGATCAGGTCATGAAATATATTGATGAATCTTCCTCTAATTTTGACACCACATTCCTCTTCATAGAGAGCAGTTTCATGTATAATTTTCTCAGCATACTCATAGAATATGTATGGAGAGAGAATACAACCCTAACACACTCCCTTCTTGATTTTAAACCAGGTAGTGTTCCTTTGCTCTGTTCACACAACAAACAGCCTCATGGTATAGGTATAGATTTCTCTTGAGCATAATTAAGTGAGTATGTATTGAATAAAAATGAAGTTCTTGGCCCTGAGAGATGCACTATTAAAGGACACCAGCTGAGCAACCAGACCCCACTGTGTCCTGAGTCATCAAGACCGTTTATGAACCCCTAGCTGGCAAGAAGGATGACTGAGAAGTGATCTTGCAGCATGAGCCCCGACCCTGTGAACATGTCCCTTGAGGAAGTCACTGGAGCTCTTGCTTTGTCCTGTGTACCAAAGCGTCCTGTGCCCAGCATCCTGTGGTTCCCGATCCAATATCTTATGTCCTAAAGGTTGAAGTGTCATATAGATTTGCAATGTGATGGAGTAGAACACCACAAGGTGGCGCTCATAGGCTGCATTATTTTTTAAAAAGTATTTCTACTTAAAATCCTTTGTTGTTGTTGAGTACTGTAGAGTCAGAACCGACCCATGACCCTCCAGGGGGATTTTGGAGGCATTTAATAGCACAGGAGGAGACTGCCCAATCAATGCTCTTGGTATCAGCAGCCAGGAAATAAAAAATGAATTGCATTGGGAAAGTTTGCTGTCAGGGACATCTCCAGAGTATTGAAGAACAATGATGTCAGTCTGAAGACTAAGCTGAGCCTGATCCAGGCCATAGTCTTCACAATTACTTGCTATGAATGAGAAACCTGGACAATGAGTAGGAATGATAGAGAATTTATGCCTTTGAACTATGGTACTGGAGAAGAGTGTTGAATATATTATGGACTGCTAAGAGAACAATCAAGTTTGTCCTAGAGAGGGTGAAACCAGGCTGCTCCTTGGAAGCAAAGATTCTGAAGCTTCATCTGACGTATTTTGGGCATATTGCAAGGATGTCATGCTTGGGAAGGTCAAGGGACAATGCAAGAGGAAGACCCTCGACGAGATAGATGGATTCAGTGACTGGGGTAATGGAGGTAGATGTGTCAGAGACAATAAGATTGACACAGGATAGAGCAGAGTTCAGAGCTGTTAGACATAAGGACGTTATGAGTCACAAGCAACACTATGACACGTAACAACAACAACAACAACTCCTACGAAGTTGCTGGTGGATTCAAACCTTGTGTCTTTGGGATTGCAACACAGCTTCTTGCCACTATGTCACCAGAGCTCATATATAGACATGTGTATAACAACATGTTTGTCAATGAAATCCATTTTTCACATGTAAAGTTAAACGGCCTTGGTCACGTACGTAATGCTATGCAAACGTCATCAATAACCTTTTCCAAATCATTCCATCACCATTATAGGAAACAACTTAAAGACAAACTCACTGCTATTAAGTTAGTGCCAACTCATAGTGACCCCTCTATTGGTTTCTGATGCTGTAAATTACAACAGAAAGACCTCCCATCTTTCTTTGGTGGAGGTGCTTCTGAATTGGAACTGCAGGAGACACATGGCCTTTGAGTGAGCAACCCATCTCACTACGGAGCACAGCTCCAGAATTAATTCCCTACAAGAAACTCCATGCCCCCTAACAATGACTCCCCCTTTCTACTTGCCTCCCACCTCTGAGAACCACTATCAATGACGTCTTTTCATTTGCCTGTTCAGTATAAATGGGATCAATGTAACACCTAAATTTTGTGACTGACTTGTTTCACTCTCCACATTTTCAAGACTCAGTCACGCTTGTAGACATACCAGGACTTCATTTCTCTTTGTGGCTGCAGTGCCTACACTATCTTTCAAATAAATCAATGGAACTGTGATGTTCAGTGTTAAGTGCCATCTTTTCTTAGTTTTTATTTTATTAATTTTAATGAACATTTACAGAGATTTTGGATTTCCATCCATTCAGGCTCCATCTTATACTGTATATTTGCCATTCCCTATAATGTATATCTCTCCTCCGTTTTGTGATCTGATGTAATTATCTTTCTTTTTTTTTTTTAAAAAAAATCTTTTTAGGGAGCTCTGGTGGCCTAGTGGCAAGAAGCTGCACTGCAATCCCAGAGGTGCATGGTTTGAATCCACCAGATCCTCTGCTGGAGAAGGAGGGACAATCTCCTGTACCAGCCAGATCCAATTTGACGTTACATACACAAAAAAGAATAAAATCTTAAAAATATGATAAAAATTATTTTGTGATTTTAAGAAAAGTTTACAGAAGTTGGATTTTTATTCATTCATTGTTCCATATTTTCCTCCCGTTGGATTTGTTTTATTCATTCATTGTTCCATATTTTCCTCCCTCCATCCCCTTCCGCCAGTTAACTTTGTTTTTAAAAAATATTCATTTATTGCTGCACAATTTCCCCCCTTCTTTCCCTCTTCCCCTCTCCCTCCCCTAGTCCTCTTTGCAATGTGCCTCACTGTTATCTCGGATACAATGCCTAATCATATATTCTTTTTGAACAATTCACTCTCATCTGTTCCAAGACAGTGTTCATTATCTAGCCAATCTTTTCCTCTTCTCCTCTCAACTCCCGATGTCAGTCCTGCTTCCTAACAGTAGTGTTTTATTTTTTGATATGCTGTAAATCCTAACCTCTCTAACTGTCGAGGGAGCTCTGATGGCATAACTTGTAGTGAGTAAAGCTTCTAACCAAAAGGTGGTGACTCTCTGGAATTTGAATCTACCAACCACTCCAAGGGAGAAAGATGGGTCATCAGGTCCCACAGCCTCAGAAACAAACCTGCTGGATGCTCACCTATATGTTGATTCTGACTTAATGGCAGTGAGTTGGTTTGGTTTTTGTTTTTTTGTTTTTGTTTTTGTTTTTTTGAAAGGCCTAGGTTATGGTCCCATTTTGGGGAGTAAGTTGTCCATTATGTTAATGAGGCAGGATTAGGGTGGGATGTATCTTGAGTCACCACCTTACTAGAGGGTGTGGCTCAAATAACCACCCTTAACCCAGTCACCACCCTTCTTCAAGGCACCACCCTTCACGCCTTCCCGAAATCCTACCCTGTCTTGAGTCACACCTTTTTTTTTTTTAATTTAATTTTTTTTTTTACAGAGGTTTTGGATTTCCATTCATTCATTGCCACAATTTTCTCCCTTCCCACCCCTCCCCACCAGCTCGCTTCCCCCTCTGAAGAGAGAGAAAAAAAAAAAGAAAAGGAAAAATATTTCTTCATTAGTATATAATTCCCACATCCCTTCCCCCCACCCTCCACCCTGAGTACACTTCTCTATGCAACCTTAATTCTGGATTCCTGTGCTAACCATAATACTCAATCATATATCACTTCTAATCTGTTCTTTCCCTCATCTGTTTCAATACAATATACATAATTTATCCAGTTTTTTCTGTCATACCCCCACCCTGATGTCAGACCCATTCTACAACAGTGGCACCATGCAGTATCTGTCCCTCTGTGACTGAGATATTCCACTCAGCATAATGTCCTCCAGGGTCACCCACTTTGAATAATATTGCATGAGTTCCTTGTTTTTCAATGCAGCCTAGTATTCCATTGTGTGGATATACCACAGCTTCTCTATCCATTCGTTTGTTGATGGGCCCTTAGGCTGCTTCCAACTCTTTGCTATTGTAAACAAAGCTGCAATAAACATGGGTGTGCATATATCTGCTTGGATGGCAGACATGGTCTCTCTGGGGTATATTTCCAGTAATGGAATTGCTGGGTCAAATGGTGTCTCTATTTGCAATTTTTTGAGAAAGCGCCACACCGCCTTCCACAATGGTTGCACCATCTTACATTCCCACCAACAGTGAATAAGAGTTCCAGTTTCTCCACATCCTCGCCAGCATTTGTTGCTTGCGAGTCACACCTTTTATCTTATAAGAGATAAAGGGAGAGAGAAGCTAGTGAAGGGGAAGGACCTACCAAAAAGAGAAGGGAAAAGAGTGAGTCCTTTAGACCCAGGCTCCCTGCACTGGGAACCTCCTAGATCCAGGAGACAGAGAACCATACCATCAGAGACAGGTGAGAAGGGCAAGAAGCAACAACAGAGAAATACGAAGCAGCAGAACCAAGACAGTGGCTGGAGACCAGCAGGAGATCCTGAAGGTGGGCCTCTGGCTGCTCACTGAGAAAGCTGGGCAGGAGGCCTGCTGGCGGAGTGGGCTGACTCTGGGCACGTAAGGTGGAGCTAAAGAGCCTTATAATAGTTGCCTGAGCAGAGCAGAGGCCAGGCTAGCCCAAGAGGAAAAAGGAGCCAAGAAAGTCCCGAGACAGGCCTACTTGCAGAAATGGTTGGGAAAAAGCTTTCTAGACTAGAGTATATCCTGAGTTGTGTTCCTAAATTGTAACCTATAACTTCTCTAATAAACATCTTTAACTGTGAGTATAGTCTGTGAATACTATGTGATCATTGCAACAAATCTTTGAACCCAACGGAGGAGTAGAGGGTGCTGTGAGAGGGATGATTTGTGTTAGAATTGTCTATAAAGGTTAGAGTGTGGAGGTATATTTGATCTTTTCATAGGAATTGGCTGTGGGCTGGTGCTGCAAAGAAGGAATCTCTCTCCTTTTCTTTGTGAAGTTAGAGGAGGAGATCAGATAGCCTGCATTATTTATACATTGCTGAGTAATACCCCATTCTATCCATATACAACATTTTACACTGGTGGACATTTACATTGCTATCATCTTTTGGTTAGGTTTTATAGTTTGTTTCCATCCCACAATACATTTAGGATTCTAATTGTTTGTTGAATGAACAGAACTCTGATTTAGTCTTCACAAATTAAGAGACTGATTCTGATTTTGTGAAATTTAAAACTCTGTCGTGTTGAAACTGCTTTCAGCCTGAGAAATACAGGATTGGCTTCCTAAACAAAATAAAGACCCTAAGTTTGTTTTTTTTTTTTTCTTTT
>NW_006399755.1:11851707-11853273 GCF_000299155.1 Elephantulus edwardii
GAGGGTCACATTTCACTATCTGGTTGGCTGGCTCGAAGCAAGCATTGGTAATCTCTGCTACAGAAAGTTGTTCATGGTAAGCTTTCTCAGCAGAGATAACAGGGGCATATGTGGCCAGAGGGAAGTGGATGCGGGGATAGGGCACCAGGATGATCTGGAATTCTGTCAGATCGACATTCAGGGCACCATCAAATCTGAGGGAAGCAGTGATGGAGGACACAATCTGACTAATAAGGCGGTTAAGGTTAGTGTAGGTTGGGCGTTCAATATCAAGGTTTCTGCGGCAGATGTCATAGATGGCCTCATTGTCTACCATGAAGGCACAATCTGAGTGCTCCAGGGTGGTGTGGGGGGTGAGAATGGAGTTGTAGGGCTCCACGACAGCTGTGGAAACCTGGGGGGCTGGGTAAATGGAGAACTCCAGTTTGGACTTCTTGCCATAATCAACAGATAGGCGCTCCATCAGCAGGGATGTGAAGCCAGAACTGGTTCCCCCAACCAAAGCTGTGGAAAACCAAGAAGCCCTGGAGACCTGTGCATTGGTCAGCCAGTTTTCTTATTCGGTCCAAGACGAGGTCAATGATCTCTTTGCCAATGGTGTAGTTCCCACGGGCATAATTATTGGCAGCATCTTCCTTGCCTGTGATGAGCTGCTCAGGGTGGGAAAGCTGGCGGTAGGTGCCAGTGCGAACTTCATCAATAACTGTGGGTTCCAGGTCTACAAACACCGCCCTGGGCACATGCTTGCCAGCACCAGTCTCACTGAAGAAGGTGTTGCAGGAGTCATCTCCTCCCCCAATGGTCTTGTCACTTGGCATCTGGCCATCAGGCTGGATGCCGTGTTCCAGACAGTAGAGCTCCCAACAGGCATTGCCAATTTGGACACCAGCCTGGCCAACGTGGATGGAGATGCACTCACGCATTCTGACTACGGGTTAGAAAGCAAGGACGACAGGAGTGGACAGCGGGTTCCGGTTACCGTTCCCGACAAGCTAAGAGTTGAGGTAAGTAACGCACTCAAAGACCCTAATTTTAAAACCTGGCAGCCATCAAAGACAGGAATGCCACACTCTGATCAACTTGTGACCTTGGGTGAGTCATGGAACTTTAAGAATCTTAGTTTTCATGTCAAAGTGAAGAAATTCAATGAAGCACGAAACGGCAGGAGTAACTATGACTCTCTTAAGGTAGCCAAATGCTTCGTTATCTAATTAGTGATAGAGATTCCCACTGCCCCTACCTACTATCCAGAAAAAAGAAAAAAAAAAAAAGAAAGAATTTTAGTTTTCCTCAAGTATAAAATGGAGATGATAAACATCCTCCCTCATGCTGGTGCTGGGTTAAATAAGAATAAGTAGAAACTACATTGTGATTTGCATCTGCCGCTCTAATTGTATTCTTGAGCTGTTAACCAAACCCTGCACTGTGCCTAAATCGTTGTGGCTGCTGGGGAGACAAAGATGTAACTGTTGTTATGTGCCGTCGAGTCGCTTGCGACTCATAGCGACCCTATGTACAACAGCCCTAAACTCTGCTCTGTCCTGTGCCAGTCGCACTGTCTCTGAC
>NW_006399755.1:11853853-11863293 GCF_000299155.1 Elephantulus edwardii
CCAGTGGTGAGAATCTTTGTCTTCTTGACATTGAGCTTCAATCCATACTGAAGGCTGCAGTCCTTGACTCTCTGCAGCAAGTGCTTCAGGTCCTCCTCAGTTTCAGCAAGCAGGCTTGTGTCATCTGCATAACGCAAATTGTTGACAGATCTTCCACCAATCCTGGTACAGCATTTCTCCTGATAGAGCCCAGCCTCCTGGATAATCTGTTCTGCATACAGGTTGAAAAGGTATGGAGATAGGACACATCCCTGGCGTACGCCTTTCCCAATTATGAACCATGCAGTGCTTCCTTGCTCTGTTCTGACGACTGCCTCTTGGTCCAAGTATAGGTTTTGCCTTAGCATTAGATGTAACTGAGGCACTGGTTTTTTTCAGGGGCCTTCGGTCTGAGGCTTTGTCTCCAAATTACTGAGGAGCAACGATGTCAGTTTGAAGACTAGGTACACCTGGTTCAGGTTATGATCTTTTTCAATCAATTGTTATGTGTTTGAGAGCTGGACAATAAATAAGGATGACAGAAGAATTGATGCCTTTGAGGTGAGGTGTTGGAGAAGAGTACTGACTATCTCATGTGGCTGCCTAAAGAACAAACATTAGTCTTGGAGAAAGTGCAGCCAAAATGTTCCTTGAAGGCAAAGATGACAAAGCTTCATTTCACATACTTTGGGCATATTGCCAGGTGAGACTATTCCTTGGAAAGGGACATAAAGCTTGGAAAGGCAGAAGATCAGTAAAATAGAGAAAAACCTTCAAGAGGATGGACTGGCACAGCGGCTATAACAATGGACTCAAGTGTGTCAGGAACGATGAAAATTGGATAGGATAGGACAGGGTTCATAGTCTGTTGTTCACAGGGTCATTATGAGTTGTACTCAATGGCATCTAACAACAACATTGTCTGCAAAGTTTTCTCTAAGGAAGGGTTTTCCAGGGGCTAGGAGTTGTAAGATGACTCCCCTTGGGTCCCACAGCTAATGAGTGACCATGACAAAGCTGAACTCCAAGTGTTCTGACCTCCAGCCCAAGATCAGAGAGTTCAGAACAGTGAGTTTAGCTTTCCAAGCCAGAACAAGACTTCCTTTGATACTTGCCCAGTGCCTGTTAACACCTTGCCATTAACTCACTGGGTCCTAGTGAGCAGAGAGTCCAACCTTCCCTCCAACATAGGCATACATTTTCGCTTGAGTTTGTTACTCGTTTTTCTTTTTCATTCTTACTTTTAATTGTGTTGAAATAGATACCAATTCAACAATTTCTACATGTTTCACTATCATTTTCCAAATTATTCCAGCACCATAAACATAACTCTCTCCTCTTTCCTTTCTCTCTCTGATTCTTGGCAACCACTAATAATATTTGGTTTCTGTCTATTTACTTATTTCATATGAGTTAGATCACATAGGAGAGCTGTGGTGGCTTAGAGGTAAGGAATTGCACGGCCAACACAGGGTACATGGTCCAATCTACCAGCTGCTCCGCAGGAGAAAGACGGGCAATCAACCCCCGTGTTATTTGATGTTATTGTGTGTCATCGAGTCAGAATCAATCTATTGCTGACCCTCCAGTGGGTTTTTAGAGACAGTAAGTCACACAGGAGGAGAGCTTTCTCTTGTGGAGCGTCTGGTAGATTCAAACCTCATGCCTTTGGGATTGCAGCACAGCTTCTTATCATTATTTTCTGTCTCTGAGGACCTACTAGTGAGTAAAATAGGAGTTGATTCCAACTTGAAGGCACACAACAAGCTCATAGAGGATCAGTTCTTCAGTGACTGATTTATTGTGCTCAGCGTGATGCTACAAGACTCATGCATGTTGTATTTGTCATCCATCAGACTTAATTTTCATTTATGGCTGAATAATAATAGTCCATTGCAAATGTGCTGTGCTTTTTTTTTAAAGCAACATGCAAAAATAATTGGCAATGTAGAACTTACAAAACATTTCCTGAAAAGAGAAAACATTTGACAAATACAGAAGATGAGTTTTATATGTGAAAATAAGTGGTATATACCACATTTTCTATAAGCAGAACAGATCATTCAGGAGGCTGGATTGGAGGAAGACTCATCAACAACTTGTTTTATGTAGATTATACAACTCTACTTGCCAAAACTGAGGAAGACCTGAATGAAGTGCTTGCTGCAGAAGGTCAAGAACTATAGTCTTCAATATGGATTGAAGCTTAACATCAAGAAGACAAAGATTCTCACCATGGGCAGCACCATGATGGATGGAGAAAAGACTGAGGTTGTTAACAGTTTCAGCTTGCTCAGCTGCACAATCAATATTCTTGACACTTGTTGTTGTTGTTGTTGTGTGTCATCGAGTCACCTGCTACTCATAACGACTTTATGTACAACAGCCCTAAACCCTGCTCTATCTTATGCCAATCTTTTGTCTCTGATATACTTACCCCCATTTCCCCAGCCACTGAGTCAATCCATCTCATAGAGGTTCTTCCTCTCTTGCGCTGTCCCTCCGTCCTCCCAAGAATGATGTCCCTCTCCAAGGACTGGTCCTTCCTTGCAACATGTCCAAAGTATGTCAGATGAAGTTTCAGAATCCTTACCTCCAAGCAGCCTGGCTTCACTCTCTCTAGGACAAACTTTTTGTTTGTTCTCCTGAAAGTCTATGACATATTCAATACTCTTTTCCAGTTCCACAGTTCAAAGGCATCAATTCTCCTTCTCTCATCCCTAGTCATTGTTGCTGTTGTTGATTGCCTTCGAGTCGAGCACAACTCATAGCAACCCTATGAACAAAAGGCTTGAAGTCCTTCTACAACTATCTACATTTATCAAGTTCAGAGAGTTTCCAGAGGCAAGTTATTTATGAAGTGGATGCCACTCCTGCTTCCAAACATGTCATAGTATGTTATGTGCCATTTAGTCGCCTCTGATGTATAGCAACCTTATGTACAGCAGCTCTGAACCCTTCCCTGTCCTGAGCCAGTCTCACTAATTCTCACACACCGAGCCCCATTGCCCCGTTACTGAATCAATCAATCTAATCTGGGGTCTCCCTCTCCTGCACTGTCTGTCCACCCTTCTGAGCATGATGTCCTTCTCCAAGGACCAATCTCTCCTGGCCATGTGCCCAAAGTAAGTAAGGCGGAGCTTCAAAATCCTAGCCTCCAAGGAGAGACCTGGTTTCACCCTCTCAAAGACAGATCAATTTGTTTTCTTGGCAGTTCATGGTATGTTCAAGACTCTTCTCCAGCATCACAACTCGAAAGCATCTATTCTTCTTCTGCAATCTTTAGTTATTGTCCAACTCTCTGAAGCATAACAAGTAATTGAGAAGACCGTGGCCTGGGTTAGGTGCACCTTTGTATCTAGACTGATATTGTTTGTTCCTCAGCACTCTGGAGAGGTCCATGACAGCAGATTTTCCCAATACAATTTGTCTTTTGATTTCCTGACTGCTGATGTTAAGAGTGTTGATTGTGGAATCAAGCAAACTGTAATTGCTAACAACCTCAATCCCTTCCCCAGTCAAATGCCTTTGCATAATCAATGAAACACAGATAGACATTCTTCTGGTATTCCCTGCTTTCGGCCAAGATCCATCTAACATCAACAACAATATCCCTAGTACCACGACCCCTTCTAAACCCAGCCTGGACTTCCGGCAGTTCTCTGCTGATGTGCTGTTCTAATCGTTTTTGGATGATCTTCAGTAGAATCTTGCTTGCATGTGAAATCAATGACACTGTTCTGTAGTTTCCACACTCAGTTGGGTCACCTTTTTTGGAATGGGAACAAATATAGATCTCTTCCAGTCAGTTGGTAGCGAACCTTTTTGAGAGATCACCTGAGGCCACTTATGGGAAAAGGAAGAGAAGAGGCACTTAGGAGAACTGATAAGAACCAAATCATAAATTGACTTCTGAGCACTGCTTTTGCGATATATATATCCCATGGAGTTTGGTATGCTGTACTTTCATTCTCATTTGATTCAAGATAATTTACAATTTTGTTTTTATTCTTTCTATTATCCAGTGGTTTTTAAGCAAAGTGTTATTTTCCATGCGATTGATTCCCCCCCCTTCATCTTTCTTTTGTTGATTTCCAATTTTATAGCTTTATGATCTGAAAAGAAACCTTATTGGTTTTGGAGTTTAAAAATTTATTAAGGGCGAGCTCTGGTGGCCTAGTGGCAGAAAACTGCACTGCAATCCCAGAGGTGCGCGGTTCAAATCCACCAGATGCTCTGCTGAAGAAGGAGGAACAATCACCTCCTGTACCAGTCAGATCCAATTTGACAGTACACACATAAAATAAATAAATAAATAAAAATTATTTTAAAAAATTATTAAGGCTTGCTTTGTGGCCTAACATGGGGCCTATTATGGAGAATGTTTCATGTACACTGGAAAAGAATGTATACTGTACTCTTGTGGGGTACGGTGTTCTATATACAGCCATGGGATCAAATTAGTTAATTGTACAGTTTAGTTTTTCTGTGTATTTTTAGTTTCTTTCTAGTTGTGTTATCCTTCATTGAAAGTGTTAAGTTAAAGTCTCTTATTAGAATTGTGGAGTTGTCTGTTTCTCTATTCAAATACTTTTTTTAAATTTACATCTTGGGGTACTTTCATTGGTTGTGTGGAGGATAATCATGACCAAGTCTTCTTGTTTAATTGACATTTTGCTCATTCTGTAATATCCTTCCTTGTCTCTTACGTGGAATATTGCCTTGAAGTGTATTTTATCAGAAATTAATATTGCCACTTCTGCCTTTTTTTATATTGAAATTCTTTTGATATACTTTTCCCATCTTTTGATATTTAGCCCATTTGTTGATGGGTTATAGTTTCTTATTTATTCTGCTACTCTTTTCCTCTTCGCTGGTATTTTTAATCAATTCACATTCAGAGAAATTTTTTATAGAAATTTTTTTGCTATAATTTTTTTGCTGGGTGTATGTAGTGCTGCCATTTTGTTTGTTCTACATACTTTTCTGTGTTAATTTTGTGATTTTTTAAATTATCATTTCTGTCATTGCTGTGACTTTAATGTACTAAATAAATCTTTATGGTTTTCTTTCTTTTGTTTTATGAGAAAGTTTATTCATTTTCTATGGTTACTCTCTAAGTTTTTATTTTTATTCTCATATTTAAATCAGTTCACTCTATCTGTAAAATAGATATGATTTCCTCTTTTTTTAACTTCTGTAACTATGCTACTTATTATCCTTTCTGTTTTATAGTTGTCCCCATTTACAGACTGAAGCCTCTG
This sequence comes from Elephantulus edwardii, assembly GCF_000299155.1. Classification (NCBI taxonomy): domain Eukaryota; kingdom Metazoa; phylum Chordata; class Mammalia; order Macroscelidea; family Macroscelididae; genus Elephantulus; species Elephantulus edwardii. The sequence continues at coordinate 11,859,097 of NW_006399755.1, forward strand.
GTTCCCTTTTCTCAGTGTCTTAAATGTCTTTTACTCTGCACATCATTTCCTCTGAAACTTGAAATTCCAGGATTATCATTTGTATCTGTTATTTTTGTTTATCTGGTGTCTTAGTTGTAGAGGATCTGAGCGGAAATCTGCATAGTCTCCCATCTTGCCTGAAATCCTCTATAGCTTCAAGTTTTAAAATAGATTTAGATATAATTAGATGTTTTAATTCTTCGATTCACTTTCAATCATTTGTATTTTCAAAGAATTTTTAAATTTTACTGAAATTAAATGAAATAGAACAGAATCTAGAATTGGACACGACCTTTTTAAAAATATAAATGTATCCACAATATTCTTTTATGTTTGGTGTCTATCTTGGTAGAGATGTCTACTTTTCCAACCTTGACATTGATGATGAATGACTTAATTGAATTCTACCTAAAGCAGAGCATGAACCCAAAATATCTTCTCTCAAATGTCCACTATAAGTGAATTTTCCCCTCTCCTTTGAGCAGTTTGCTAGGAAATATAAAATAATGCTTTGGGTTTTTTTAGAAATGATAATGTTTTCTAAGGACCAGAATTTGGTTATGTTAATGTTTTTGTGGCATAGTCCTTTCTATTTCATTGACTTTTAGATGTCTTTATTAGTTCTTTCTTTCCACTTGATTTTGGTTCATTTCATGTATTTTTTCTATTTTCTCAACATGAATGCTCACATGTTTTATTTTTGTAATAATACTAATGGAAGGTTAGACATTTCCTCCAAGTACTGCTTGGCTGCATCTCACATTCAGTTCAGATTATTTCTCATTTCCACTGTATTCTTTTCTCCTGTAACATATGGGTTACTTGGAAAGATATTGTCCTTGAATATCAGGTTCACCATCTGTAATGGAGAAGTACTAATTTCCATTTTTCAGGGTTCTTGTAGAGAATGAGTGAAATATGAAACTCTCATGAATTAGATGTGTCAGTCCAGGCACATCAAGTGTGTAATAACTGTCAGGTCCCTGTGATGTAATGAGTCCGTTGTTGTGGTTTTCTGCTGCTTAAAATAACTTTCCTAGACCATTGCTTAGGTAGCTGTCTCATCTATGCCTGGCCTGCAAGCACGTTAATCTGATCCAGCTCCCTTCACTCTGGTCACTCTTGCAGGCAAGTGGCTTATATCAGCAGCAGCTGTATGAGCTATTTCTTCTTCATAAGGTGTGGAAGTCTATCCCCAGAGGACTGGCTAGTCTTGCCATTAAACTAAGCAGATTCAGGGCTAACAGTTGAGAACCTCAACACCAAGAAAGAAGCAGAAGCAGCAGCAAAAGAAGCCCATGTCCTTCAGGGTCAGAGGTTTCTGGGCCAGGGATTGTATCTTGCTGTTAACTGAGAAGCTGCCTGGACTACATGAGGGACTATATCTTTCTGTTGAGAAGTTGTCTGCGTCTTACAGTTGACTGAGAAACTATCTGACCCAAGAGATGACTTGTGTCTTCTTGTTGACCTGAATTATTGAGGGATTGTGTTTTGCAGTTAACTGTAATTTTGTCACATTTGGCTTCCCTAATAAGCCCCATAAATGAGAAACATGTGTGGTCGTTACAGCAGATTTCAAGCCCAGTACATGAGAAAACTTTCTGGGAATTAGATACATGTTGTGGATGCTATTAATGGGGCATTTCACCATTACGGAGTTATTAGAAGTCCGTCTTGGCCATCCCAACATTTCCCAGACTTTTAGTACAGTCCTTACGTATATCTGCACCAATCTATGAAAAAGAAGAGAATGAAGAACTGTCACTAGGGCCTAGTTGGCTCCCTGAGTCTGAGGGCTATGCACAAAAGGAGGTTAAGACAGGAGTGAAACACCTTTTGTTTCCCTCTGTGGCAGAGAAATTATTCTAAACATTCCCCTACATTTCTGATTCCCTTGTAGTTGTTTTGTTGTTGTTAGGTGCCGTTGGGTAGAATATGACTCATAGCAATGAACAACAGATCTGAACCCTGTCCTATCCTCTGCCATTCTCACACTTCCTGACACACTAGTGCCCAATGCAGCAGTCATTGTGTCAATCCACCTGATTGAGGGTCTTCTTCTCCTTCATTGACCCTCCACCTTTCTGAGCACCATGTCCTTTTTCAAGGATTAGCCCTTCTTAGCGACATGCCCAAAGTATGTGAAGCAAAGCTTTATCATATTTGCCTCCAAGGAGCACTCTAGCTGCACTTTCTGCAAAACATATTTGTTTGTTCTTTTGGTCATCCATGGGATGTTCTGTGCTCTTCTCCAACACCCCAGCTCAAAAGCATCAATTCCTCTTCTGTCCTCCCTATTCATTGTCTAGTTTTCAGATGCATAACAAGTGATCAGAAAGACCATGGCCTAAATCAGATGTACCTTGGCCCTTAAACTGACATCATTACTCCTCAAGAATTTGGAAGGGTCCTTGTCTGCAGACTTTCCCAGTACAATATGTCTCCTGTTTTCCTGACTGAAGGTACCAAGTTGCTGTCCTGTCTTCCGAGCCGTGTTGTCTTTCTGCCGACCGGATGGCCTCCCAGAACCGTGATCCAGCGACAGCCAGCATTGTTGCCTCCCTAAAAGGGGCAGAGCCTAGTGGGGGCGCTGCCCGGGGCTCCGTGGGCAAGAGGCTACAGCAGGAGCTGATGACCCTCATGATGTCTGGCGACAAAGGGATTTCTGCGTTTCCTGAATCCGACAACCTTTTCAAATGGATAGGGACCATCCATGGAGCCGCTGGCACAGTATATGAAGATCTGAGGTATAAGCTCTCCCTAGAGTTCCCAAGTGGCTACCCTTACAACGTGCCCACAGCGAACTTCCTCATTCCCTGCTACCATGCCAGCGTGGACACTCAGGGTAACATCTGCCTAGACATCATGAAGGACAAGTGGTCTGCCCTGTATGACGTCAGAACCATCCTCCTCTCCATCTAGAGCCTGCTAGGAGAACCCAACATCGACAGCCCTTTGAACACACGCTGCTGAACTCTGGAAAAACCCCACAGCCTTTAAGAAGTACCTACAGGAAACCTACTCGAAGCAAGTCTCCAGCCAAGTGCCCTGACCCGCTCTGTCCGGCCTCTGTCCTTGTGTCGCGTCATCTTTTTTCCTTAGTTGATCTGTCCTCCTTGATTTCTGTCCAAGATTCTGTATCTGAAGCTGTGGCATCCTTTCTGTTTTATTTGTTTTTTAAATTAAGCCTCTATTTGAACCTTTATGATGAATATATTAAATAAACACTTTTGGGGTTAGTTTAAAAAAATTGTGGATCCAATTGTGGATCCAAGTAAGGTAAAATTGTTGACAGATGAAGTTGTGTGTAGTTCTTCAGCCATATTTAAATCTACTCAATGGACTGAGGGGAGAAAGGGGGGAAAATTTGAAAATTTCTATTAACTTTTGTAGTTTGAAATTGCCCAAATAGGCAGTCAAGAGGCAGTAGTAATTATTGGTGACTGGAATGCAAAAGTTGGCAACTATGAGGAAAGAATTATAGTTAGAAATTCTGTCTTGATGACAGAAACGAGGCTGGACATTGAATGATTGAATTATGTATGTACATTCAGTGATTTATTCATCACAAATACTTTTCTTAAATAACACAAAAAGCAACTTTAAACATGGATCTCACCTGGTGGACTGCACAGGAATCAGGTTGATTACATCTGTGGAAACAATCATTGGAGAAGCTCAATTATCAGCAGTGAAAACTAGGCCAGGTGCTGATTGTAGGACAGGCCACCAAATGCCAGTCAAATTAAAGATGAAGAAAATCAAAACTAGTCCACAAGAACCAAAATACAAATTTAAGTCTCTCCCACCTGAACTTAAAGTTAATCTTGAAAACAAATTTGAGGGATTGAACACAAATGATAAGAGGAATTGTGGGATGACATCAAGGATAATATCAGAGAATATGATCAGAGGAGATCAGAGGAGTTGTGGGGTGACATCAAGTATATCCATGAAGAGAAGGAAAGCCCATTACAAAGACAAATAAGAAATAGAAAATCTGAATTGGATGTTAGAAGAGGCTATGAAAATTGCACTGGAGTGTCAAGAAGTGAGAATACAAAACAAATATGAGATATCATCAACTCAGTAAGAATAGCAAAATTTAACAGAACAGCAAGCAACAAATGCTGGCAAGGTTGTGGAGAAACTGGAACCCTTATTCACTGTTGGTGG
>NW_006399755.1:11864508-11865395 GCF_000299155.1 Elephantulus edwardii
TTTAAAAGGGATATGTGATTAGGTATTTTTGTCATGACAGGAGTCCAGAGCGAAGGCTGCATAGTGGAGTGGACCTGGGTGGAGGGATTGTAAAACAATGGGGGAACTTTTCTTTTACTTTTCAAAGAGAAGAGTGTACTGGGGGGAGGGGTGGGTAGGGAGAAAAGTGCAACAATGAATGAAGGGAAATCCAAAGTCTCTGTAAATTTTCATTAAAATTAATTAAAAAATGATTAAAAAAGAAGTGACAATAAAGGGAAGAGAACACCAAAGTAAAAGAGACAAACAGAAGATTTCAAAGGACACTTGAGAAGACAAAGCAGAGTATTAGAATGGGCAAAGAGCTGGAGTTAGAATATACACAGGGAAGAACTCACTTGGTTTTTCTCAAGTTAAAAGAACTAAAAAACAAATTAAAGCCTTGAGTTGCAATATTGAAAAAATGCTATGGGCGAGATCTTGAAAGATCTAGGAAGCATCAAAAGAAGACAGAAGGAATACACCAAAGTGATTATACCAAAAGAATTATTGACACTGAAAAATTTCAGAAAGTATAGAAAAGCTTCAGTTCTTTTGTTCATAGGGTTGTATGAGTCATGATCGACTTGACGGCCATCATCAACAACAACAACAACCAAGGAGCCAATGGTAATAAAGGAAGAAGTTCAAGCTGCAATGAAGGCATTGGTAAAAAAGCAAGGCCATGGGAATCAATGTGATACCAATTAACATGTTTTAACTATCAAATACAGCTCTGGGTGTGCTCACTAGTCTCTACAAGAAAATTTGGATGATAGCAAGCTGCCCAATAGACTGGATCAGATCCATATTTGTTTCATTCCCAAGTGAGGTGATCCAACAGAATGTGGAAATTGTTGAACAATATT
>NW_006399755.1:11868006-11878319 GCF_000299155.1 Elephantulus edwardii
GGCACATAACAACAACAAGCAAAATATTGGTGAAGATCATCCAAAACAGTTGACAGAGACCTGCCAGAGGTTCAGGCTAGGTTTAGAATAAGCTATGGCACCAGCAATATGATGGCTGATGTTAGACGGATCCTGGCTGAAAGCAGGAAATGCCAGAAGAATGTCTATTTGTATTTTATTGACTATGAAAAGGCATTTGACTATGTGGGTTATAACAAAATGGCTAAAATGAAAAAGAATGGAAGTCTCAGAACACTTAATTAGGCTCATACAAACCCTATACCTAGACTGAGAAGCTGTTGTCCAAACAGAGCAGGGGAACAATGCGAGGTTTAAAATCAGGAAAGGTGCGTCAGAGTTGTATCCTTCCACTATACTTACTCAATCTGTATGCTGAGCAAATAATTTTTGAAGCGGAACTTTATGAAGAAGAATATCACATCTGGATTGGAGGAAGACTCATCAACAACCTGTATTATGTAGTTTATTATAATCTTACCTGCTGAAAGTGATATAAAATCTTGTCTGCTGCAAGTGAAGAGGACTTGAAATGTTTGCTGCAGAAGATCAAATATGGTTTGAGTATCAAAGTTAAGAAAACAAGAATTCTCATCACTGGACAGAGATAATGTCATGATAGATGGAGAAAAGATCAAAATTACCAGTAATTTCATCTTACTTTAATTCTCAATCAATGCCCTTGGTACTAGCAGTGAAGAAGTTTAAAAAAAAACCAACTTGTTTGTTGCATTGGGAAAGTATTGTCAAAGACCTCTCCAGTATCATTGCTACTAAGTTTAAGGACTAAAGTGGGCTTGTTTATCTAATCCAACACCATCTAAAATAGAGCACAGCTCACTCTGTCCAAATTCAGTCAAATCCAGTCACTGTATTTTTCTGAAAAAGTTTATTCAAGCACAGTCATATTTCCATCAACATATGTCAACATATTTCAGCTTCCATGCCACAATGGTTGAGTTGAAGTACTGTGGAAGTTAGAAGTCCAAATTCAGGGTGCAAGGTGTTGTTGATTGCTGTCGAGTCCAGCACAACTCATAGCACCTCTATGAACAAAAGACCTAATGCTTCTCCACAACTATCATCATTTCTCCAAGTTCATAGAATTTCTAGAGGCATGTGGTTTAGTAAGTGGATGCTACTATTTCCAAACCTGTTTTACAACTCAGAGCTCCACCAAACACTGTCCACATTGGGAAACCATTTTAGTATTTGATACACCAATGGTACAAGGTTCAGCATCACAGTAACCCAGGTTACTTTATAAAACACATTGACAAAGAATGATGTACAAAGTGGAAGAGTGTTTCTCCAGATTTAACAGCACTAGTTTCATTTAGCAGTGGTTAAATGTCGTCAAGTTGAATATGACTGAGAGTAAGCTTTGCACAAAAGACCTGAACTCCCTCTTGGACCCACCTGCACACACACACACACACACCCCAATTCATTCCTCTCTAAGCAACTCAATGTCATCACCCAGGTATAGCAACTCTGCTTGCAATCCCTAGCAATAGCAGCTCTCCTCACTAAAGAGGTGCTTAAACTTACCCTGAGAAACACTCTGCAAGTCTTCTCTAGCAATAGACTTCGAGACTGCTTTCCCCAAACCTCCTTTCTCACTGCTTCCTATTTTTACCTCCACCTGGGCAGATACAGGAGCTCCATCTACTTTTTTCTCCAGAACCCTGATATTACCCTCTCAATCACTGTCCCTCAACCCGCCCACCCTACTTCCAGTAGACACCTGGACTTATGACCATGGCTGCCCTGAAGTCCTTGAAGATATGGGCTCTACTTCCCTCCTTATCTGCCCAACCCAGTCCTAATCCAGACCATACTCTCTTATTACCTCTGAGGGTTACCATTAGGCAGCCTATGCTGTAGTGTCCATAAACAGAGTGTGGAAATCAGCAACTTACTTCCTATTGCCCTAGCCCTATTGCCTTAGCCTGTATCCCAGCAATACCCTACTCGCCTTTTTCTGAGCCCCTTTGATCTGATGTACAGCCAACTGTTTCTGCTGAACCATAACCAACCCACTAAACCCCCGCTTTTAGCATTATATCTTCTTCATCTCTCCTTAATTAGGCAATTATTCTGGGAACATGCACACCACTGCATACCCAGACCCTCACCTGAAAGCCTAGACCAGACCACTAGAGTCACCCCAGGAGATGCTGTTCTCATCAGATGCCACATGTGCACCCAAAACCTCTTCAACTATGCTAAGATAGACTTTACACAGTCATCCTAACTACCCCTGCAGCAGTTAAGGTCATAAGTAACCCCCACTGGCACCACCTTTTCCAGGTCAAACATGCTCCTCTCACTGAGTAGATCTCCTACATCTCTCAAATGGTGGGCCCCACTACTCTTCACCTCACTCAAGTCTCAAGCATTACGTATCGCTTCATATCACCCCCCCCCACTACTCTTTGCCTCACTCAGATCCCAAGCCCTAAGTAGCCCTTCATTTTGTCATTAATTGCTCCTTGCCTTTTTGAATTCTTACTTCACAGGATAAAAGAATTAACCAACTTGAACCAGCTGCTGTGACATCCATATTCTCCCCTGGCTACTGGCTATTGGGCCTTCCCAATCCAGCCTCTGAGCCCCAGATCTTTGACCCTGTTCAGCAGAAAGTAGCTAGAAAGAATACGTTACCCTTTATTCTCACTAAAAAGGCTAGATGTCAGACTGGGACCAAGGTCAAAGGGAGAACAAAGAATTCAAGGAATATCAACGTGTCAGCAAAGGGAGTGAACAGCCTCAACTACCATGGAGCGCCTCTCCCTTCCCTCCCTAGAAGACCACCCACCTGGCTAAACCACAATAGAGTGTCCTTCCCTTCCCTTCCTAAAGACCCTTACTATAAAACCTGCCCTAATCCAATTTAAGGTGCTGTATTTCCCTGGTCTGTCCCTCTGCAGACCAAAGAATCCCACTCTGGAAACCCCTTAATAAAGCTTCTTAGCTTAAAAAAAAAAAAGAAAAAAGACCTGAACTCTGTCCTATAACATCATTTCTATACAGAACTCTGTTCTATAAATGCCATCATTTCTGTACATTTGAAGAGTTTAGAGAGTTTGTAGAGTTTCCAGATGCATCTAGTTTAGGAAGTGGATGCCACTCCTGCTTCCCAGCATAAACCAATCTGGAAGCTCTCCAAACACTGTACATAATTGTGGTATTTGACAAGACTATGGAACAGTATGCAGCATCACAGCAACACCAAGTTGTTCAGTTCAGCAAATAACCAAAAGATTGTTGTGTCATTCAAGGAATATTCATTCAAAAAGCTTTGAGCAGACTTCCTCTCCAGGCAAAGGAAAATATTTTTTCTATTTCTCCTGGTTCTAGGACCTGGGTCCAAAGAACACACTCTACTTCTAGCTCTTCTTTTTTGGTGATACTGAGGTCTTCCTATTCGGTTCACTTTGCTCTCCTCTTGTCTCTTATAATAGAAAAGGTAATGCACACTACACCATAGAGTGACTCACTTTATATGAGATTAAGGCTGTGACATAACCAAAGGTGTTGCATCTGACCCTAATCCCCTTATAATTGATCGTATCTTAGATCATATCATGGAGTATAATCTCATGATTCCAATTATTATATAATTGCTTCTAACCTTATCTCATTAATATTATGTTATTATTGTTATTGTTGTTCTATGCCACTGAGTAGAAACCAACTTATAGCTGAACCTTCATTGGGTTTTCAGAGACAACACATTACACAGAAGGACACTTTCCATCTTTCTCCTGTGGAGTCACTGGTGGACTTGAATTCTTTGTGTGCCTTTAGGCTGTCAGCACAGCTCCTTACACTAGACTTTTCATAAGCTAATTGTATAATACTGAAAATTGTAGCCTAGATAAATTGAAACATATTTTGAGGAGGACTCAATTCAAGGCAAGGAATTCAATACCTTCCAGGTAGTTGACCGCTTATTATAGCATTACCTACACTGGACCAAAACCTATATTTCTGTAATTTCCCTCCACTCTCCTGGGTCCAGTGGTCATTGCCTCACAGAACATAAATTCATACTTTCATCCCAAAACATTCCCACAAAGCATGTATAAATGTGAAGTCTCTTGCATATATGTTTAAATGATATAAATGTTCTTATGTATTGCAATTTGCAAATTTCAGAGAAAACGGGATTATCCAAAGAAAGATTTTGTTTTTATAAAGTCAGCACTTAGAGGTTCCAATTGCCCAAAATAAACTGTGTTGCTGAGAATTATGGTAGGAACAAGAATGGAATCCTTTCAGGAGCTGCCCCAACCCCCATACAACCCTGCCTGAATAATATCATTGTGAGGGCTGCAGGGAGCCCACAATATTCATCTCTCTGGTTACAAACAGGTTATCAATATGGGCCTTTTGCCTTACAGTGAATATTTTGTTGAGGATACTAGACTCAGTGCCTGGCCCCACGTATTCTGAAGAAAGAATGGAACTAACACTCCTCAAGTATTTTCTATATTCCACTACAATCCTAGCATATGCATCAAACCATGTATGTTACAGGAAAAGAATAAAAGAATGCTATACAGATGAGGAAATTACATAGCTGACCTTGACTAAAGTTGGAAGGTAACCAAGACCAGAATCTACAGGAGGCTGTAGAAGTTGCTGCTGCTTCTGCAGAAACCTCATTGTTCTGCTTTGCTGTTTCCTTGGTAAAATGGATGATTCTGGCTAGTCTAAGGATGGGTAAGAAGAAGACAGTGTAATGAGTAATGCTCTTAACTGCTGAGGAAGCTGAGGTTCAAAACAGTCAATCATACATATAGTAAACAGTAGGGCTGTGATTTGAGCATAGATCTGCCAGATCATAATTATCCATTCTTTCATTTCACAGTATTCTCTATTGGTTGAAACAGAATTCTACAAAAATAGCCAACAAGATATTGAAAGTTGAGGATGTGTCTGCCTTCCTTTCTAAATCAGACCTACCTCTCCTCACTATTTCCACCTCTTAATATACTTGTGTAATTGCTTAAGCCTGAGATTTTTACCACCAGGCCATAATATACCAGTAGGGTTTTGCTTCTCATAGGCCACTCAAACTTGAGCCTACTGGACCCCTGCAGGCTTAGAGAGAAATAGAAAGGCTTTTTGTGGCTTCAAACCTAGATTTTGTTATCCAGTTCTGACTTTTACCACTTTGGCAGTTTTTGAGCCCTAACTCAAATCCTAACAAAGTGGCCAGTGATTCCCATTCATTTACTGTTCCTTGTTTTGTTGCCAGAACCTTACGGAAGAACAAGGCAGGATCAAGGCATTCCTGAGTCTCTGACCATATCTTTATCAAGCTGCTATTACTGTTATGAGGAGCCTGTGAGTAGGTTCCCATGCACAGTGTACAGCAGCAGGACACCTGGCCTGGTTTTACATCATCCTCACAATCTTTGCTGAACTTGAGCCCATTATTGAAGCCATTGTACCAATCCATCTCATTGAAAGTTTTCTTCTTTCCTGCTCACTTTCTGCTTTACCAAGCAAGACCTCATTCTCCAGTGACTGACCCTCCTGATAACATGCCCAGAGTATATGAGAAGTTTCACCATACTTCCTTCTAAGTTGCATCCTGGCTTCACTTCCAAGACAGATCTATCTGTTCTTCTGGCAGTCCATGGTATAGTATATATTTGTCAAAGGGAACAATTATTCTTCAGTTTATTTGTTGTGCAGCTTTCACAGGCATATAAGGCAATTGAAAAATACCATGGCTTGGGTCAGGCACCTTACTTCTCAAAGTGACATTGCCTTCTGTTCTTTAATGCTTTAAAAAGATGATCTTTTACTGAAGATCTCCCCTCACCCCACCCTTCGCCACAAGGTAATGAATCATTTGATTTCTTGACTGTCACTTTCATGGGTGTTGATTGTGGATCTATATAAAACAATTGACAGCTTTAAGATTTTCTATATACTGTGTGGTTTATCTATCCAGCTGTGAGAATATATTTCTTTATGTTGAAGTGTAATCCATACTGAAGGCTCTCATCTTGGACCTTTAACAAGTACTCCAAGCCCTCTTCACTCTCAGTAAACAAGGTTTTGTCAACTGAATACTACAGGTTGTTAATCAGACTTCCTCCAATCCTGGGGCTACACTCTTCTTCATAGAGTCCACTTCTTGGGTTATAATAATAGTTTCATTGTTGTCGGGTGTGCATTCAAGTCAGAACTGACCCATAGCTGTGCTTGCAGTGGGTTTTCAGAGGCGGTTAGTTGCACAGGAAGAGTCTGCCCATCCCTCTATCATGGGACAGGTGGTGGATTCAAACTGCATGCCTTCACAGTTGAAGTGCAGCTTCTTACCACTAGGCCACCACAGCTCAATAGAAATATCACATTGTTGTTGGGTGTTGTTGAGTTGGAACTGGTCCACAGCTGACCCTCCAGTGGGTTTTCAGAGGCAGTATATTTCAGGGGAGGAGATGGCCTGTCTTTTTCCTGCAGAGCAGGGGTGTATTCGAACCACATACCATTGGGATTGCAGTACAGCTTCTTTTTTTAAAAAATAAATTATATTGGTTTGCTTACAAAGTTTGCATACATTGTATTTCACACTACCCCTCATTCACATTGTGTTTCACACAATCATTTAGATTCATTTGTTGTTAAGTGCCATTGAGTCACCTGTAACACTTAGCAACCCTATGTACAACAGCTCTGAACACGGCTCTATCCTGAGCCAACTTTGTTGTCTCAGACACAGCTACCTCCATTACCCCAGGCACTGAATCAATCCATCATCGCCTTGAGGGCCTTCCTCTCCTATGCTGCCCCTCACTCTTCCATGAATGATGTCCCTCTCCAAGGACTGGTCCCTCCTTGTAATATGTCCAAAGTATGTCAGATGAAGCCTCAGAATTCTTACCTCAAGGAGAAGCCTGGTTTCACCCTCTCCAGGATGAACGCATTTATTCTCCTAGCAGCCCATGGTATATTCAACACTCATCTCCAGCACCACAGCTCAAAGGCATCAATTCTCCTTCTATCATCCCTAGTCATTGTCCAGCTTTCTGATACATAGCAAGTAATTGTGAAGACTATGGCCTGGATCAGGCACGTCTTACTAATTAACATTGAACTATGCTTACCATTGCCCTGTTTTTCCAGATCCCCAGCGGATCTTTCTCATTTCATTTATCCACTCCTCCCTCCATCCATCAAATTGTGTGATTCTGTGATTTAACCCCTGCCTGTCCTCCTCCCTCTGCTCCCCCTCTCCTCTTGGGTTCTCCTACACGTTTTACTAGTTATCTTTCTATTTCTACAATGACGGTCTCATACAGTACTTGTTCTTATGAGACTGAGTTTGTTTACTCAGCATAATGCTCTCCAGTCCCTTCCAAGTTGTTGCTTCTGATCAGCACAACTTCTCACCACTAGGTCACCAGAGCTCCCTAGTCGTATCTTGTTGTTGCTATTGTTGTTGTGTAACATTGAGTCTAAACTGACCCTTAGCTGACCTTTTGGCACGTTTTCCAAGGCTGTTAATAACGGTGGTGGCCTCCAATCGCATGCCTTCAGGATTGCAGAGCAGTTTCTTGCCACTAGGCCACCAGAGCTCCCTCCAAAATCTTACCTCCTACCTTTAACCCTATGCATTCTGTTAACGAAACATTTAACTTCCTTCTCGATATGGAAATCTTACTGATTATTCTGCATATTGACTAGGGCGCTCAGGCAGCCATAGTCTGTGAGGAGGGGCACAGCTAACCTAAAGGCCTTGTGTCTCTTTGGTGGTTTGAATCCGCCAGCAACTCCGCAGGAGAAAAATGGGAAATCATTGCCTGTGTAATTTACAGCTGTGAGCTGGTTCCAAATTGACGGTGCAGCGGAAAGACCCTAGGCTTTTACATCTGACAGGGCTGGGGAACCTTGGCTTTGGCATTAGCAGTCCAATAGCCTGATACGAGAAGTTTTACTTTCTGAGTGAAGTCTCTATTTATTCATCCACACAGTGGACAAAGAATGCATACCTCAGTGAATTGCTTAAGGAAACAGTGACTAATTAAGGGGATTAGACAGGTCACAGAATCCCTAGAAGGCTGGAGACTCAAATTGGAGACTGAATTTCCAAAAATGGCTCCTAACACCAGTGCAGAGCGGGTCCACCAAGGGAGTTGATGTCTCTGTCATAGTCAGGATACACTAAATCAAAGACTGACTCAAGGGTAGGGAACTACTCTCTCTGGCTCTAACCAACAAAGGTCTTAATTCCACCACTTCCTCTGCTGGACTCCAAATGCCTGCCATAGGGAGAACAATTTATGTCTTGGAAAAAGTCCAGCCAGAGTGCTCCTGAGACAAAGACGGCAATGTTTTGTCTCTCATGCTTTATTCGCGTTTAGCTAAAAAAGGATCTTCCTTGGAAAAGGATATCATGCTTGGAAAGGTGAAGGGTCAACAAAAGAGAAGAAGACCCACAATGAGATGGATAGACATAGTGACTGCAGAAATGGGCCCCACTGTGTCAGACATGATGAGGATAGCATAGATTAGGATAGGGTTTAGGTCTGGTGTTTGTTTATAGGGTTACTATGAATTATACCTGACTTGATGGCATTGACTAAAAACTACAGTGAGAACAAAACAGAAAAAAAAATTAGGCTGATGCTCTGTTAGCAGTGAAAACAAAATATTTTATTGAAGAAATAATTGCATTTAATGAAATGAAGCCCAAGAGGCACCTTACTATGTAACATGTTCTCCCTTGTAGAAGGCCTCATCATCATTTCATTTCCATCAAGCTGAAACTGTCTCACAGCTGACCTTTTTGTGGGCATTCAGAGACTGTGGTCACACAGGAAGAGATTGTCCGTCTTTCTTCCAGACAGCAAGTGGTGTATCTGAACTGCGTACCTTCAGCAGAGCAGCTCAATTCTTTATCCATGAGGCTACCCATAGAAGACGTAAATTTTTATTTGGTAAAGCAGACTAAGGGAAATAGTTTTCCATCAGCGAAATGTAAGGGAAGAGAGGAAATTGCAAGGAGTTGTCAAACCAGTTTTCCTAGTTAAGGGGAAGTGATAGTGACTTAGACAATCTGGCTGCTGGTTCAAGGAGCAGTCAGGTAGCAAGTTTAACCTGCACTGACTCAATGGCACCTAACAACAGCAACAACAAAATCAATTCTTCATCAAGGTTAGAAATTATGATTCTTATTTGCCTTATTACTCAAACAGTAACATTTTGACAAGGAAAAGGCTAAGTGGCTTTCTTCAGAAAGGTATAAATACAAATATTAGCTTAATGGAAAGTGAAGTTTCTTGCTTTTATTCAGGTCTGAGTCATCCTGCACATGCATTTTTCTAAGATTCATCACCACATGCTATTCCTGTGCAGCTGACTGGAGAAACCAAAGTCACAGTGGTAACTCCAGTTGCAAGGGAGTCTAGAAAGCATTGTCTTTAGCTTCTCAGTCCTGGCAGAAGGGGGCTGGAATTGGTTTTGAGCAAACAGGCACTAGAGTTGTATAATCTATAGCCATCCAGGTTTCCTTCCAGAATTAGTTCAGGCATCTATGTGCTCTCCAATTTGTGTGGCCAACGAACAAATAATGATACTCTTGGCTAGTTATAGTGACCCATTTCCTCTGACAGTCTGATGACTTCGTTTTAACTAATGAGGATAAGAGGAAGTCGGCGGGGGGCCTACGGAGGAGCTCTGGGAAGGTTTCTTGATTTGTCAATAAAGGGATAGCTGCAGCTCATGCCAGATCTTCTCTTTGCTTCTACCTTGAATGTCTGGAGCTGCAGCAGCCATCCTGTTACCATGAGGTGGAAATGACAAATGAAAGGTCAACAGAAGACAAGTATGCAAGGATCCTGAATTCCTGTCGGCAACGCTGAGCCACTGAAGCAACAAGAATAAATAACTCCATGCAAAAGTCTTGTTATGTGAAAAGAATACATTCCTATTGATTTAATCAACTGTTATGTTCTTGTGGCTGAAAGCATTCCTAACGGATAGATAATTCTTTCTCTGAGCAAGGAAATTTCTGAACTGCTGATGAAGAAGTTTATGAGAGTCTAAAATCAGACAGTGTGTAAACATAGGAATAAAAAAGCAGAGTCTCAGATGATTATGCGATTTACTATCCCAGAGATGAAAAGGTGAGAAAGAATGGGGTTGGTTTCATAATTAAAAAAAGTCATTTCTAGATCCATCCTGAAATACAATGTGGTGAGCGACAGGATAATATCAATACACATACAAGGAAGTCCAGTGAATACCACTATAATTCAAATATATGCATC
>NW_006399755.1:11882649-11960269 GCF_000299155.1 Elephantulus edwardii
AACAACAACAATGATTTATCTTTGTCTTCAATAAAAGGCCATGGCCATTCACTTGCTGTATCTTAAATATCAAGAAATAAACTTTAGTCGAGTCCCAGTTGAAACAGTTAGACCTTTTAGGAAATTGAATAATCAGATTGAGGATTTTCACTTGTTTACTTAATCAATTCATGCACTTGGTGAATTTGCTTCTGGCAAAGCTATTTATGAGGGTATTTATTAATCAAAGTGATCCCAGCAGTCTTTTCGATATGGACGTGGATCAGCCTCAGGCATCTTCACCCACTGCTCAGCCCCCACTGCTGCTAATAGCCACCTCCGCCTCCTCTCTCTCCTGCCTTCCATGCTTCTGGACATTAGTATGGTTTTCTAGTGATTTTCACTTATTTATTTTATTATATTAAGTGGTACTTTTAATCAATTGTTATTTATCATTTCATTGCAACTTACAACACAGTGAATAATTTGTTGTTGTTGTCATTAGGTGACACTGCATCATCTATGACCCAGCTTCCCATAACAATAGATCTGAACCTTGCCTTCTCCTGTGCTCGCCGCATGATCTCCGACATGCTTGAGGCCTTTGTTACAATCACTGTGTCCACCTATCCGGTGGGAGGTCTCCCTCTCCTGCTCTGACCCTCCACCTTTACCAGCGTGATATCTCTCCAAGTACTAATTGCTCCTGACTGTAGGTAGGCCCAAAGTGAGAGAAAGTTTCACCACCCTTGCCTCCAAAGAGCACCCTGATTGCTCTTCCTCCAAGACAGACTTGTTTGTTCTTTTGGCAGCTCCTGGGAGATTCAGTTCTCCAAAACCATAATTCAAAGGCATTGATTCTTCTTTTGTTATCTTACTCATCGTCCAACTTTCAGATGCATAGGAAGCAACTGGATATATCATTCATGCTTGTTATTATTGTTATGTGTTGTCAAGAGGGAACTGATGCATAGATGACTCGCCTCTGGGTTTTCAGAGGTTGTAGGTCACATAAGAAGGGATTGACCATCTTTCTCCCAGGAAGAAGCTGGTTCATTTGAATTGTGTGCCTTTTGGTTGGCCGCAAAACTCCTTACCACTCACTAGGCCACCAGAGTTCCCTTATGCTTAGGGAATGAAAACATAATTTGCATTTAACACAGTACAATATTGTTGTGTGTTTGTAACATCCAAAGAGGTCAACAGTTAATTTTATATGAAGGGTATATCCTCCATATTATATGTAAATTCTTAGTGCTGTGTTAGTAGATGTTTAAGTGTTTCAGTGATATTTAGAGACATTTGTGTAGTTTTTAGGTGGGCTGTGTACACAACATTCATTTTTTAAAATTTAAAATAATGACATATAAAGCTCTTGTGGCCTAGTGGCAAGAAGCTGCGCTATAATCCCAAAGGTACATGGTTTAAATCCACTAACTGCTCCTTGAGTGAAGGATGGGCAATCTCCTCCTATGTGATTAACTGCCTCTGAAAACCCACCAGGGTGTCAGCTATGGGTTGGTTCCAATATGACATTGTTACCAGACATAAAATAATGGGACATAGTGTCACGCTTGCCCAATTTTTTTTCCTTCTAGCCGCCTGGGGAGCCACAGTAATTAAGAGGCTTTCAGTTGTTCCAAAGAACAATCTGGAGGCTTCCAGAGTGATGAGTGGAGACAAATGCATCCTGGAGTTGTTAGCTGAATGACCTAAGAGAAGCCAAGATAATCTTAATGTCTTAGAATGCCAGGGGGTTGAGAGCCACTGTAAAGCATATAGACCAATCTTTCTTATATGACAAAGGGGAAAATACAGCCCATGTCGGGAAAGTGCTTGCTCAGGGCTGCCTGATGAGGTAGTTCTTAGGTGAAACCAAGTCTTCTGCTTTCTACACTTGAGCTTTATCCACTACCCCTATTCTAAAGCGCATCTAGTCCAACCTCCCCAATTACTGATGGGAAAACTTAAGTCACAGAGAAGAGCATCTGACTTAGGATTACTACACAAAGCTAACAGCAGAATTGGAAGTAAATTTCAATTAAATAGATCTTTCAGGTCTGTGAGCAACATTAGACACCATCAGGGCTCAACTCCTTCTTGAATTGTTGAAGACTCAGGCCCAGGAAGGGTATCAAGTGGTTGAGGGCTCTCCCCTATGCTCTATCGTTGTCACTGCTAGCATCCTGGGCTGGGTGAATGGGGGCACCATTCTTATCCTGGACCCACAGGTGACATTCAGCTTAGGGGTAAACAGTGACTTCTCACAGAATAGTAGCTATTGGGAGAATGGGGCTGAACAAAGTCCTTAAGGAATCTTGAGTAAGAAAGTAGGTGACTCTGGAAGAGTGTCTACACTAATAAAACCAATGTCTGCCTCAACCAATGCTAAGAGTTCAGGACTCTTGCTGGCCTTGGATGGGGATCTGTGGATTATATAGTGTAATTCAGAGGAAGAAGAATAATTAAGCCCTGGAAAGTAGAGTCTCAGAGTTGAGAAGGATTCACAACCTTTCCCAGATAAGAAAACTGAGGCAACAGTGCCAGTTTTTTACCCACCCACTGTTGAGAACATTCTCTATGCGGAGACCTTGCTATATCTTTCTGTATCCCACCCTGCTGCACTTTCTCAGAACCTCTGCAAACAGAGGGAGTTGCTATTTCTTTCCCATAATCTGCTCTTTTATATATCTGCACAAGCTTCCCAGAGGTTGTCTTGGAGTCAAGGCCACCACCAACCATGACCATGAACTCCTCAGCTCCTAGACTTTTGTCTCGGCTCTCAGACAAGATTTCCTCCTCCCCCTCTCGCTGGCCTGCATCTCTCAAGGTCCAGGGCCGCTGGCCAGCCTCACCCTGGGGCCCTCCCTCAACAGAGGCTCCAGAATAGCCAAGCAGTCTGATTTGGGCAGAAACAACCTTCCAAGGAAGCTGAGGCCTTGGGCTTTTTAATGCTTTTCTTACTCACAGAGTACAGTTTCCTTTTTTAGATCATGAACTCAGAGGACACAGCTCTTTGCCTGTCCATGAATAGACTGTCTCCCAAGGCCTGAATTCCAGGAACCTGGTGGAGCCACCAGAGATGACCAGCCTTCAGGCTTTCAAGGTTGAGAGTGGGACAAACATGTTCCTGTAGGGTGGCTGCACCCAGCTCCAGGGCCACCAAGATCAATGCAACTCTGGACCCAGTGAAAATCTCTGGGTATTTCCCACAAGCTCATGCCCTCATCCCACCTTCAGAGCATCCCTGAGGACTTATTCTCCTCTTCATTTCATAAGAATTTTCTGAAAGTCTACTGTGTGTCAGTGCTCTCTTAAGTACTAGAACTTGTTTTGATACAGCTACAAAAGCAAAGATCTTTGGTCTCATAAATTAATGTTTTATTAGGGAAATGGTTATTTTAAGCCTACCCAAACTTTAGGGTTGTGATGGTTCAGTGGTAGAATGCTCACCTTCTATGTGGGAGACCTAGGTTTAATTCCCTGCCACTTAGGGGTTGGTCAGTGGTGGCCTGTGTGCTGTTACGGTGCTGAAGTTTCAGTAGTGCTTACAGACTAAGCTGGGTTAGGAACAAACCCCTGGTAATCTAATTCTGAAAATCAGTGAAACCTGTATGGATATCAATTATCAGATCCACCATAAATCCTGGAGATGGTGCAGGACAGGGTAGTGTTTCATTCCATTGTGTGTGGGTCACCATGAGTCTGCACCATTTCACCAAGAGCTAACATCATCCAAAGCAGGAGGGCAGGGAGCTTTGAAGTTGGGCTGACCCAGATTCAAATCTTCTCTGTTCCGTGATCCTGGGTAGTTGAATTTTCCTTTTTGCTTTCTGTTTCCCCCCATATCTCATTAGGTGACTGTCTTAACTTCTCTGATCTTCAGTTTCTTCTGGCTATCCCCAACCCAAACCCATTGACGTCCATGTGGTTCAGTTCCAGCTCACAGTGGTACTTCATTAGGTTTCCAAGGCTGTAAACCTTTCTCCCTGGGCAAATGGTGAACTAGGATTGCCAGCATTTCAATTAGCAGCTTAATATGCTAAATTTCTATCTTGTCCTCAAATATTATATAAGAAGTTTCCATATGATCCAATAAACTCACCCCTATGTATTTATCTAAAAGAAATGAGAGTATATGCCTACAAACTCTTGTGGACAAATGTTTGTAGCAGCACTATTCTTTTTTTCTCTTTCAACATTCAATTGTGCAACCCAACAATTAAACCACACTGCCCCCTGGCCAACCTCACCCCTCTGCTTCTACCCTTGTCACCCTCTTCCTTGGATCCTAATATTCATTCTACAATAATGGTGTTATATAGTATTTGACCTTATGGAACTGAGTTAGTTCACTCAGCATAATACTTTCCAGTCCCTCCCAACTTAGGTAGTAATTTACAAAATCATTCTTCCTGCATGCTGTATAGTACTCCATTGTGTGAATGGACCACAGTTTTCCAGTCCATTCTATTTTAGTTAGACATCTGGGCTTTCCGTATTCTTGCAATGGTGAATAATGCTGCTATGAACATTGGTGTTCAAGTCTCTGTGCCTTGATTCTCATCTTCTTGGGGTATATTCCAAGCAGTGGAATAGCTGGGTCATATAGAATTTCCATGTTCAGCTTTTTGAGGAAGCGCCAAACTGCCTTGCAAAGGGGTTGTATCATTTTACAATCCCGCCAACAATGCATAAGAGCTCCTATCTCGTCACATCCTCTCCAACGTTTATTACTGCTGTCCTGTTAACTTTGCCACTGCTGCTGGGGTGAGATGGTATTTCATTGTGGTGTGTGTGTGTTTATTGGTTTTTTTTCCAAGTATGATCTTTATTTTTTTTTATCTCATAAGTGACAACTCATTTAGGTTGGTTCTGGCGGCGTAGTCTGTAGAGAGTTGTTCTGCTAACAAAGCTAACATCTCTGTGGCAGTTCAAATCCACCAGCCGCTCCGAAAGAGGAAGATGGGCTATCTCCCATACGATTTACCATCTTCCAAAAACCCACTGGAGGATCAGCTGTGAGCAGTGATGTGTGAGAAATGACAACAACATCTACATACTGTAATAACTGGAATACTGGAATAACTCAAACAAGACCCACACCTCACACCATACACAAAAACCAACTCAAAATGGATCAAGGACCTAGGACTAAAATCAAGGACTATAAATTTCATTACAGAAAAGCTTGGAAGAACCCTAGAAACACTAATCCACAACATGAACAAACTTCTAAGCATCCTGAAGATCCTACAACTAGGAGAGGATAAAATAGATGAATAGAATTGTGAACATTTCTTCATATGTTTGCTGGCCATCTGAATTTCTTTGGTGAAGTGTCTGGTGATATCCTGTGCCCATTTTTCAATTGGGTTATTTACCTTATCTTGTGGTACTTGATTATTTTATAAATTCTAGATATAAGTCCCTTATCAGACATGTCATTATAAAATATTTTTTCCTAGTCTGTGGCTTTCCTTCTTACTCTGTCGGAGAAGTTTTTAGATGTGCATAGGGATTTGATTCTTAGAAGGTCCCATTCATCTTTTTCATCCTCTCCTGTTTGTAGATTTTCCTGGATGCTTGGAAGACTGTTTAAGGTGTGGTTTAGGACTTCTAGAGTTCTTCCACGCTTTTCTTTAATGAAATGTATAGTTTTTGGTTTTAGTCCTAGGACCCTGATCCATTTTGAGTTGGTTTTTGTATATGGAGTGAGGTATGGGTCTTGCTTGAGCTTTCTACAGGTAGTTTTCCAATTTTGCCAGCACCATTTGTTAAAAAGGCTGTCATTTCCCCACTTAGCTGATTTCATCTCTTTGTCAAAAATCAATTGACCATAGGTGGATGGGCTGATTTCTGGATTTTCTATTCTGTTCCATTGATCTATATCTCTGTCATTTTACCAGTACCACGCTTCACCCCAGTAAGAATAGCAAAATTTAACAGAACAGCAAACAACAAATGCTGGTGAGGTTATGGAGAAACTGAAACTCTTATTCACTGTTGGTGGGAGTGTAAAATGGTGCAACCACTATTGAAGGCTGTATGGCGCTTTCTCAAAAAGTTGGAAATAGAAATATAATTTGACCCAGCAATTTCACTACTGGGAATATACCCTAAAGAAACCGTAACTGCCACCCAATCAGATATATGCACACCCATGTTTATCGTGCCTTTGTTCACAATAGCAAAGAGTTGGAAACAACCTAAGTGCCCATCAATAAACGAATGGATAGAGAAGCCGTGGTATATTCACATAATGGAATACTACGCTTTATTGAAAAACAAGGAACTCATGCAATATTATTCAAAATGGGTGACCCTAGAGGACATTGTGCTGAGTGAA
Organism: Elephantulus edwardii; assembly: GCF_000299155.1. Lineage (NCBI taxonomy): Eukaryota > Metazoa > Chordata > Mammalia > Macroscelidea > Macroscelididae > Elephantulus > Elephantulus edwardii. The sequence continues at coordinate 11,888,978 of NW_006399755.1, forward strand.
GTATCTCAGTCACAGAAAGATAAATACTGCATAGGGTCACTGTTGAAGAACAGGACTGATAGCAGGGTTGGGGTAAGACTGAGAAAAATTGGATAAATTATGTATACTGCATTGAAACAGATGAGGGAGAGAATAGTTTTAAAGTGATATATGATTGGGTATTATGGCTATGACAAGAGTCCGGAATGAAGGTTGCATAGCGCAGTGTATTCCTTGGGTGGAGATGGGGGGATGGAGGTGGGGAACTGTGTACCAATGAAGGAATTTTTCTTTCACTTTTCAAAGAGAAGAATGAACTGGGGGAAAGGGATAGGCAGGAGAAAAATGCAAGAATGAATGAATAGAAATCCAAAATCTCTGTAAGTGTTCATTAAAATTAATAAAATAAATTTTAAAAAAAATAGATGAATGGGACCTTCTAAGAATCAAATCCCTATGCATATCCAAAAACTTCTCCAACAGGTAAAAAGGGAAGCCACAGACTGGAAAAAAAAATTTTTTTGGTAATTGCTAGGTTATACTGGATGTAAGACTTAAGGAAGGGACCAGGGAAAGAAAGGAAGCTAAACAAGCTTTATTAAGGGGTCTCCCAGGTGGGATACCTTGGTCTGCAGAGAGAGAAACAGGCAGAGAGAGGGATCAGGAAAATACTGCACCGTAAAGTAAATTAGGGCAGGTTTTTTAAAATTTTATTTTATTTTATTAATTTTAATGAACATTTACAGAGATTTATAGTAAGGGTCTTTAGGGAGGGAAGGGAAGGATACTCCACTGTAGTTTAGTCAGGTGGGTAGTCTTCTAGGGAGGGAAGGAAGGGGCACTCCATGGTACTTGAAGCTGTTCACTCCATTTGTTGACATGTTGATATTCCTTGAACTTTTGTCCTCCCTTTGACCTTGGTTCTGGCCTGACATCCCAGCCTCTTTCTTGAGAAAAAGGGCAATGCATTCTTTCTGGCTACTTCCTGCTGAACTGGGGTGAAGTTCTGGGTCTCAGAGGCTGGATTCGGATAGCCCAGGACCAGTAGCCAGGGGAGAATATGGATGTCACAACAGCTGGTTAAAGTTGGTCATTTCTTTTATCCTGTGAAGTAAGAATTCAAAAAGGCAGGAAGCTATTAGTAACAATTTGAAGAGCTACTTAAGGCTTGAGATCTGAGTGAGGTGAATTGGCAACAATATGAAGAGATAATTAGGGCTTGTGATCTGGGTGAGGCAAAGAGTAGTGGGGGAGCAATTAGTAACAATATGAAGAAATACTTAGGACTTGGGATCTGAGTGAGTGCCCATCAACAAACAAATGGATAGAAAACCTGTGGTATATTCACACAATGGACTAATATGCAGTACTGAAAAACAAGGAACTCATGAAATATTGCACAAAGTGGGTGACCCTGGAGGACATTATGCTGAGTGAAATATCTCAGTCACAGAAAGACAAATATTGCATAATGCCACTGTTATAAAACAGGACTGGCATGGGGGCTTGGGGGAAACGAAGAAAAAAGGGGATAAATAATGTACATTGCATTAAAACAGATGAAAGAGAAAAGTGTAAAAAGGAATATATGTTAGGTATTATTGGCATGATAAGAGTCCAGAATAAGAACTGCATAGTAAAGTGGTCTGGGGTGGGCGGCTGTATAACAATGAAAGAACTTTTTTCCAAAGAAAAAATGCAATCTGGGGTGGGGTTGAAGGAAGAAAATGTGCAACAATGAAGGAATGGAAACTCAAGTTCTTTATAAAATTTCATTAAAATCTCAATTAAAATAAAAGAAAACTACTCAGCCATAAAAAGGGAAACAATGAGAAGTGATTATTGATGGGTATGAGATTTCTTTTTGCAGTGACAAAAATGTTCTGCGATGAGTGGCAATGGTTGCTTATCTTATAAATATTTCAAAACCACACAATTGTCCACTTTCAATGGATTAATTCTATGGTATATTGATTACATATCAATTAGAACAAAAGACAGGGGGGAAAAACTATTTGAGGTATTAGCCAACAGACGTAGCATGTGTAACAAACAAGAAACCATTTTTGCCTGGTAAAACAGTATTAACACTGTGTAATAAAGTTATATTGAACCCATGTATTTTCAAATGTGCAATAATAGCCTGAAAGACTTTCTTAAAAAATTAACTAAGATAAACTGGCAAGCTTATAATGTATAAAACCAGCATTGATATAAAGCCAAAGCTATAAATACAGCCTTTAACATTTTAATGTTGGAACAGAATCATAAATGGTTTAAATATCATGTAAGTTCTGCAAGATTAGAGGATGAAACATTAACTAGAAATTTAGGGTGCTACTATTTCCAAGGAGTGCTATAACTCTGGCTCTATCTGTGCTGTATCTTACTGTCCTCTAGATTCTGCACAATGTTCTCTTGACACAGCAAAGCAGCAGCATTTGTAATCAAGGATGTGCTCTGAAACAAGAATATGCATATTGCTCTTGGCTCGGAAAGGAGAATAATATCCCCTTTTCAAGTTGTGAAACACTTTCTACTAAAAACTCTACAAGGTTGAAACTGCTTTGGTGCCAAATACAATGTTATCTTTTACCTCACAATTAAAAAACATGGGTTAGTGTCAGGCTCTTAAAATCTTCTTTCTCCCCCCCCTCACTTTTTTATTTCATACTGATTTTTTACAAAGTTTGAATATATTGTTTTTCACAAAAGATCCTTCCCATTTCCTTCACCCCCTCTCACCCATTAAATTGTGCAACCGTGTGATTAACACTCCACAACACCCCCGCCCATCCTCACCCCTCTATTTGCACCCACTCTCCTCCGTGTGGATCCTGATACTCTTTCCACAATAATGGTCTTAAACAGTATAATTCCTTATGGGACTGAGTTAGTTCACTCAGAATAATACTCTCCAGTCTATGCCAACTTAGGTAGTAATCTACAAAATTATTGCTCCTGCGTGCTGTATAGTATTCCCTCGTATGAATATACCACAATTTCTCAATCCATTATATTGTGGTTAGACATCTGAGCTGTTTCTATGTTCTTACGATGGTGAATAATGTTGCTATGAACATTGTTGTATGAGCCTCAGTTCTCATTTTCTTGGGGTATAATTCCAGCAATGGAATAGCTGGGTCATATGGAATTTTTCTATCTTCAACTTTTTGAGGAAGTGCCAAACTGTGTTTCAGAGTGGTTGTACCATTTAACAATCCCACCAACAATGTGTAAGAATTCCTCTCTCGTCACATCCTCTCCAACATTTATTACTTGCTGTCTTGTTAAACTTTGCCACTGCTATTGAAGTGAGGTTTTGATTTGCATCTCTCCTATTGTCAGTGATCTGGAGCATTTCTTCATGTTTTTGTTGGCTATCTGAATATCATCCTCTGTGACAGTTCTTTCCATTTCTTTTGTCCATTTTGTAACTGGGTTATCAGTCTTCTTCTTGTGGAAGGCCAAGAGTGTTCGGTAAACTTCCATTCTGTGACTCTTACCTGAGATGATATTGCCAAATATTTTATCCCAGTCCATAAGTTTTCTTTTCACCCTGTTGGAAAAAGTTTTTTGAGGCTTACAGGTATTTAATTTTTAGAAGGTCCCTTTCATCAATTTTATCTTCTTCAGGATGTGTATTTCTGGCTGTATTTGGCAGTCTCTTTATACCATAGAATAAGCCTTCTAAGCTTGATCCCAGCTTGTCTCTTATAAACTTTATGATTTGGGGCTTTACTCCCGGGTCTCTGCTCCACCTTGAGTTGATTTTTGTGTGTAGTATGAGATTTCAGCTTTCTGCAGGTAGCAACCCAAATTTGCCAACACATTTGTTGAAGAAGTTGTCATTCCCGTTTGATAGGTTTTATTTCCTTGTCTAATATGAGTTGACCATAGATAGCTGAGTCTATTTCTGGGTTCTCAATTCTGTTCCATTGGTCATTGTGCCTGTCATTGTACCAGTATCATGTTATTTTAGTTACTACTACTGTGTAGAAGGCTTTGAGGGCAGGGAGTGCTATGCCTACCACTTCATTTTTGTTTCTCAGAAGTGTTTTGTTTATTCATGGTCTCTTTCCTTACCAAATACCCTTAACAATTTACCTTTCAATCTCCTTGAGAAATGAATTTGGTATCTGAATTGCGATTATATTGAACATGCAGATTGCTTTCGATAAGATTGCTATTTTCACAATATTGAGTCTTTCTATCCATGAACAGGGAACATTTTTCCATTTCTTTAGGTCTTTTATTGTGTCTTGCAGAAATGTTCTGTAATTTTCTTTGTATAGGGATTTTGTATCCCCATTTAGGTTCATGCTCAAGTATCTCAATTTGTGTTTGGCTATTATAAATGGTATGGCCTCCTTGGTTTGCTTCTCTGAGTTCTCTTTGTCACTGTAGAGGAATCTCACTGATTTTTGGATGTTGATCTTTTATCCTGCCACCCTACTAAATTGGTCTATTAACTCTAATAGTATTTGTGTTGAGTTTTGGGGGTTTTCTTTGCACACTATCATATCATCACATATAGCAACAACCATTTCTTTGCCAATTTGGATGCCTTTTATTTCCTCTCTTGTCATATTGTCCTAGCAAGAACTTCCAATACAATATTGAATAGAAGTGGTGACAGTGGGCATACTTATCTGGTCCCTGAACACAAGGAAAATACTTTTAGTCTTTCTCCATTGAGAATGATATTGGCTCTTAGTTTTGCATATATACTTTTCAGTATGTTGAGGAAATTCTCTTGTATTCCAATTTTACTGAGTGTCTTTATCAGGAAGGATTGTTGGATTTTGTCAAATGCCTTTTCTGTATCAATTGCTAAGATCGTATGGTTCTTGTTATTTACTTTGTTAATATGGTGAATTACATTGATTGTTTTTCTTATGTTGCACTATCCTTGCATACCTGTTATGATTCCCACTTGGTCATGATGATTTATTTTTTTTATGTGCTTTTGGATTCTTTTGGCTAGGATTTTCTTATGGATTTTTTGGCATCTGTATTCATGAGAGATATTGGTCTGTGGTTCTCTTTCTCGGTAATATCTTTGCCTGATTTTGGTATTAAGCTTTTGCTTGTTCATATACAGACTCTGAGAGCGTTCCTTCTTTTTTAATTTTTTGAAATAATTTACATAGAATTGGTGATTGATCCTATCTGAATAGTTGGTAAAATTCAGCTGTTAAGCCATCTGATCCAAGAATTTTCTTAATGGGGAAGTGTTTTAATGACTTTTTCAATTTCTTCTTTTGTGGTGGATCTGTTCAGGTGTTCTATATCTGTCCTTGTCAATCTAGGTGGGGCAAGAGATTGAAGGAATTTGTCTGTTTCTTCTAGGCTTTCAAATTTATCAGAATATAGCTTTTCACAGTATTCTGATATTATTGATTTAATTTAATCTGATTCTGTTGTACTGTTACCTCTATCAGTTCTTTTTTTTTTAAATTATGTCAGTCTGAAGACTAAGGAGCACCTGATGCATACCATCATCTTTGCAATCACTTTGCATCAGAGAGTTGGGTAATGACTAGGGATGGTTGAAGGAGAATTGATGCCTTTGAGTTGTGGTGTTGGAGAAGAGTATTGAATATACCATGGACTGCTAAGAGAACAAACAGGTTTGTCCTGGAAAGGGTGAAGCCAGGCTCATCCTAGAGAGGGTTAAGCCAGGCAGCTTCTTGGAGGCAAGGATTCTGAAGCTTCACCTGACATATTTTTGTTGCAAGGAGGTACCAGTCCTTGGAGAGGAATGTCATGCTTGGAAGGGTGGAGGGACAGTACAAGGGAGGAAGACCCTTGATGAGATGAATTGATTCAGTGGCTGGGGTAATGGGGGTAGGTGTGTCAGAGACAGTGAGATTGGCACAGGATAGTGCAGGGTTTAGGGTCTCTATGAGTCGCAGGTGACTAGACGGCACATAAAAACAACAATAGCTATGATTTCATAGTTGAGTTATCTGTGTCTTCTCCCCCCCCCCTTTTGTTAAGTTTGCCAGTGGTTTGTTAATTTTATTGACCTTTTTGAAAAATGAGCTCCTGGTCATATTGATGGCTTCAATTGATTTTGTTTTCTATCTCCTTGATTTCAGGTCTTATAATTTCTTTTCATCTAGAGGCTGCAGTATTAGATACTTGTTCTTTTTCCATTTGATGAAGGTGTTAAGTAAGATCATTGGTTTTTCTTCTTTCTTCCTTTTTTATGTGTGTGCCTACTGCTATGAACTGCCCCCTGAGGATTGCTTTAGCTGTATCCCAGAGGTTTTGGTATGTTGTATTTTCATTTTCATTTGTTACAAGGAACTTTTTCATTTCACTCTGTATTTCTTTTATAATCCAATCATGTTCTAGCAAAGAGTTCTTTAGCTTCCACTCGCATGGTTTTGTAAGCTTTACCCTCCTGTAGTTAATTTCTAGTTTTATGACATTGTGATCTGAGGAGATACTTCATATTATTTCAATGTTTTTTAATTTGTTGAAGCTTGCTTTGTGTCCTAATATGTGATCCATTCTGGGGAATGTATCATGTGCACTTGAGAAGAAAGTGAATTGAATTTTAGTTGGGTGTAGTACCCAGCATACATCCACAAGGTCGAGTTGGCTGATTGTAGAGTTTAGATCTTCTACATCTTTGTTGAGTTTCTTTTGGGTTGACCTATTCTTTGGTGATAGTGGTGTGTTGAAATCTTCTACCACTATTGTGGTGCTATCTATGTCTTTCTTCAATTCTGTTAACCATTGTTTTATGTATTTTGCAACTCTATCATCTGATGTAAAAATATTGACCAAGATTATATCTTCTCAATCCACAGTGCCTTTAATTAGTATTGTAATGCCCTTCCTTACCTTTTATGGTAGTTTTCATTATGAAGTCTGTTTTACCAGAGATTAGTATTGCCACTATTACTTTTTTGAAGTTGCCAGTTGCTTGGCATAGGTTTTTTTCCTATATTTTGAGTCTGTCTTTCTCTTGTTTTTTAAGATGTGTCTCTTGTAGGCAACATATTGATGGGATTTGCTTTTTTTATCCATTCTGATATTCTTTTTCTCTAAATTGATGTATTTTGTCCATTAACATTAAGTGTAATTATTGTCAGGCCAGGTTTTACTTTTGCCATTTTTCCATGTTTCTCTCTCTGTTGTTTCTGGTTACTATGGTCCATACACTTTTTTTTGGTATCTCTGTGTGAAGGACTTCACTTAAAATGCCTTGTAGTTTTGGTCTTGTTTTCACAGATTTCTTAAGTTCCTTCTTTTCTGCAAGGGATCTAATTTTTTATTTATATTTGATGGAAAGTTTGACTGGATATAGGATGGTTGGCTGGCAATTGTTTTCTTTTAACTTTCTGTATATGCCATCCATTGTCTTCTAGCTTGCATGGTTTCTGCTGAGAAAGCAGAATTTAATCTAGCTGTTTCCCCTTTGTAAGTGACTCTTTGTTTTTCACAGGCTGCTTTTAGAATTCTATCCTTATCTTTTAATATGGAGAATTTGACTATAATATATCTGGATGTTTTTCTTTTTGGGTTTAGTCTATTTGGTGTTCACTGTGATTCTTGAATGTGGATTTCTCCATTCTTCAAAATACCTGGGAAGTTTTCTTCTCGTACTTCCTCCACAATTTTCTCAGTGATTTCCCTGTCCCTCCCCTGTTCTGAAATTCCAATGATACATATGTTGTTCCTTTTGATGTCATCCCATATGATTCTAATGTTTTCTTCATTTTCTTTATGTCTCGTTTCTGATTTTTCTTCTGTATGTTTCCAGTGAAGCTCTTGTCTTCCAGCTCACTAACTCTTTTTCCATTTCTTCAATCCTACTTTTTTGTCCTACCAGCATATTGGATATTTCTGCCATTTCAGTCTTAATATTCTGGATTGCATTTTCATGCTTTTCTGTTATTTGTAGTACTGTGTTGGCTGTAACCTCTCTGTCTTATAATGATTTTTCAAGTTCTTTTACCTCTTTATCATTTCTATCACCAAACCCATATTTTCCAACAACTGTTCCTTCTTCACTGTTTCCTACTTTTTGCATTACAGTCACCATGTAACATTAATGCATCCTGATTGCAAGTTCAGTCAATTTCATACAGCAAAATTTGGTAAAAATTCTCAATTTCTTCCTGTTTGACTCTAGATGTAGGAACATATATTTGAATAATAGCCATATTAATGGGTCTTCGTTATATGCATATGGATATTATCCTATCATTCACTACATTGTATTTTAGGATAGAACTTGAAATTGTCTTTTTTACTATGACTGTAACACCATTCTGCCTCTGTTTTTTCATTCCCTGAACAGTATACCATATGATTATCTGATTCACAGTGGCCAAAACTGGCCCATCTCATCTCATCTCACTAATGCCTAATATGTCAATATTCATGCATTCCATTTCCTTTTTAACAATTTCTAGTTTTCCAGCATTCAAGCTACATACATTACATGTTCCAATTGTTAAATGATGTTTGTTATTGATTTTCCTCATTTCAACTGACTTCCAGTCTGGGCTCTTCCACTACATTACTATAACTATCCTCTTTGTTTAGTGGGTTAGGTTTTTGTTGTTGTTCTTGAATTGTTTTTCTTTTTGGGTTTTTGGTGGGTTTTTTTTTAGTTCTTAGGGTTTTCAAAAGCCTGTTATTTAGGAAGTAGATGGCCCATCCTGCTTTCTAGTTTGTGTTAACCAGGGAACTCCACCAAAGCCTGTCCACAAAAGGATGATGAGGCTTCACCTTGTATATTCTGGACATGTTGCTAGGAGCTACTATTCTTTGGAGAAGGACATGATGTTGGGAAGAGTGGTGGGTCAGCGAAGGAGAGGAAGATCTTCAACCAGGTGAATTGATACGGTGACCACTACTACTACGGGCTCTTGTGTGTCTGAAAGTGTGAGGACGGCACAGAATAGAACAGGGTTCAGGTCTTTTGTTCATAGGGTCACTATGAGTTGTGCTCAACTTGATGACACCGAACAACAACAACAACAACAACTTCTTTATTTATACTATCAATTCTTTCTTCTATCTTTTGTATTTTCTTCCATAGCTGTTCAAGTTGCTCCCAATCAATATATTTCTTTTTGGCTGTTTTCTCTGGGGTATTTCCTTTCTTAATTGTTTCTTCCATCATTTGCACCTTCTTCTTTAGCTGTTCAGATAACTCCAAACCAACATATTTCTTCTGGTTTTCTCTAGCTGAGGTATTCTTTGAGTCTGCTTTTTAAGGAAAAGGGTTATTTTGTTTTTTCATGATAACTGACGCAGACTGCTGCTTTCTTGGTATTACGTGAGTCTTTTCTTAGTAAGTGTTTGGTTGTTATAACTATATAGTAACCCAGAGTATGGCATGTTTTGTGAAGGACAACAAAAGTAATTCCCCCACTTCCCTCCATATACAAAAAGCAACTCAAGGTGGATCATGGACCTAGGACTGAAACCAAGGACTATAAACTTCATTAAAGAAAAACTTGGAAGAACTCTAGAAGCCCTAATTCTCAACATAAACAGTCTCTCAAGGATCCTAAAAAATCTACAACCAAGAGAGGATAAAATAGATGAATGGGACCTTCTAAGAATCAAATCCCTATGCACATCCAAAAACTTCTCCAACAGGGTAAAAAGGGAAGCTACAGACTGGGAAAAAAAATTTGGTAATGACATGTCAGATAAGGGACATATATCTAGAATTTATAAAATACTGGAGGACCACAACAAGATAAAGGTAAATAACCCAATTTAAAAATGGGCACAGGCTATGAAAAATACACTTAACCAAAGAAGACACTCAAGGGCAAACAAATACATGAAGAAATGTTCAAAATCCCTAGCTCAAAGAGAGATGCAAATCAAAACAACCATGAGATATCATCTCACCTCAGTAAAAATAGCAAAATAGAAGAGCAAACAACAAATGCTGGCAAGGTTGTGGAGAAACTGCAATCCTTATTCACTGTTGGTGGGAATATAAAATGGTGCAAACACTATGGAAGGCAGTATGGTGCTTTCTCATAAAGTTGCAAATAGATATACCATTTGACCCAGCTATTCCACTACTGGGAATATACCCCAAAGAAACCATAACCGCCATCCAATCAGATATATGCACACCAATGTTTATCCTGGCTTTGTTCACAATAGCAAAGAGTTTGAAACAACCTAAGTACCTATAAAAAAATGAATGGATAGAGAAGCTGTGGTATGTTCACACAATGGAATACTATGCTGCACTGAAAAACAAAGAACTCATGAAATACTATTCAAAATGGGTAACCCTGGAGGACATTATGCTGAGTGAAATATCACAGTTACAAAAAGGACAAATACTGCTAGTGCCACTGTTGTAAAATGGGACTGATATCGGGGTCAGGGGGAGATTGAGAAAGATGGGATAAATTATGTATACTGTGTTGAAATAGATGAGTAAGAGAACTGTTTAAAAGGACTATATGACTAGGTATTATTGTCATGACAGGAGTCCAGAATGAAGTCTGCATAGTGGAATGGACTTGCAGAGAGGGACTGTATAACAATGAAAGAATTTTTCTTTTACTTTTCAAAAAGAAGAGTGAACTAGAGGGGAGGTTGGGCAGGGAGAAAAGTGCAGCAATGAGTGAATGGAAATCCAAAGTCTCTGTAAACTTTCATTAAAATTAATAAAAAAGAGATAATTTTTTATTAATTTCAATGAACATTTACAGATATTTTGAATTTTCATTCATTCATTGTTGAATTTTTCTCTCCTGCCAGTTTTACAAAAATGTAAAGTACAATTAAAAGTTTGGCAAAAAAGTGAAAGGAAAAAAAAAGAAATAATTTCCCCAGAGTACCTGAATGGGAAACCAGGAAGCCTGTTGTTCCCTTCCAGAACAGGCATCTCTGCCTCACTTGATCTACTTGAACTCTCCTGCTTCCTTCTGGTTGAACTTAAGTGCTTCTGCATGATGTAGATAAACAGCAATGTTTTCCCCAAAACAATATAGGCTCTGTGCCTCTTCTTGTCATGCCACTAGCACTATTATTCTTAAAAATCTAAAAAGTAGAAATCAGCTAGTGAAGAGATAAAATGTTGTTTGTCCATGTAGTTATTGTTGTTATGAGCAGTCAAGTCAGGACTGACTCATAGCTGACACTCCAGTGGCCTTTCAAAGAGTATAAACTGCAAGGGAGGAGACTGCCCATCTATCTCACAGGAAGCAGCTAGCAGATTCAAACCACAAGACTTTAGATTGACAGTACAATTCCTTAGCCACTAGGCCACCAGAGCTCCCTTAGTTTATCTATATAATAGAATATTATCTGGCAATAAAAATAAATTAAGTACTGACTAATGTTATGATATAGGTGAACCTTGAAAACATGTGAAATGAAAGAAGCCAACCACAAAAGGTCATATATTGTATGAATCTATCGTAGAATATGACAGGAATGGGCAGACCAGAAAGTAGATTAGTGTTTGGCTAGGGCTGGGGGCTTGAGAAGGCTAGATGGGGATAGCTAAGGGGTACAGGGCTTTTGAGGGTAATACAAATACTGATTTAAAGAATGACTATGGTGATGCACAACTCTGTGAAAGGAATTTCACACTTCAAATGGATGGCTTTTATTGCATTGTAACTATATTTCAATGAAATTGTAAAAGAATCTAAATCCTGCCTTGGAGAGCTCTTTGTGTGTTAAATGAACTATGTCTATAATGGACTTGTCTGACACATGTAATGAATGCATAAGTCTGATATTTGATAGATATAAAAAAGATGAGCATTTTTGTTCTGTTTGTAATCTTCAATAAATTGGTTTCCAAGAAAACTTAAAGTATGTCAATCATCAACATAAAGAGAGCTCTCGTGGTACAGTCTGTAGAGTAACCCAAAGACTTCGTCCCTTTGGTAGCCGGGTTCCACCAGTAGCTCCAAAGGAGAAAGATGAGAAATCTCCTTCCTTGTGATTTACAGTCTCTGAAAACCCAGTGGAGGATCAGCCAAGAATCAGTTCTGACCTGATGGCAATAAGAGAGAGAAAGAGATGGAGATAGAGATAGAGAGATGATGATGATAGATGATAGATAGATAGATAGATAGATCAATGATAGATGAGAAATAGATAGATCAATGATAGATGATGATGATAGATAGTTAGATAGATAGATAGATAGATAGATAGATAGATAGATAGATATAAATAAGGGAGACAGACACACAGCAAGAAATCCTTATCATAAAAATGACAAGTGTACCTTCCATTAGTGATGATTACCTCCAGTCATGGCTCTTTGCCTGGTGAGATCCTAACCATATTATGACTCAGCTCAGATGTAGCCTTTTCTACAAGTCCTCCTGGTTATAAAAACTATTAGAGTCACTCAGAAGCTCTAGGGTAATTTCTATAATGTTTCCAATAAGGAGCACTCAAAGGTAAAATCTTGCCCCCATCTAGTATCCCATGAATGCCTAAAAGAACAAATATGTCTTGGGAAAAGTATAGCTGGGGTGTTCCTTAGAGGCAAGGATGGTGAAGCTTCATCCCTCATACTTGGGGTATGTTGCTAGAAGAAGTTGTTTCTTAGAAAGGATATCATGCCTGAAAAAGTGGAGGGTCAGTGAAGAAGAAGAGAAAGATATCAGCGAAATGAATTGTCACAGTGACTGCAGCAATGGGCTCTAGTATGTCAGAGATGATGTGGATGATGCTGGATAGGACAAGGCTCATAGCTGTTGTTAATAGATTCGCCGTGAGTTGCATTTGACTCGATCGCATCTAACAACAATAGCTTGTTTATAGATTATTTGTGAACATAATGCCTCTGTGAGAAGGATTCCATCTCTCCTGTCCCCTATGCCCAGCCCAGTACCTGTCATCCAGAGAGTGATTCTGTAACCAAAGCTACACACACACACACACACACACACACACACACACACACACACTCAGACACATACCTGTTTCCCTTGGCAAAGTACCTGTGGTGGGCTGAAGTCCAAGATGGTTTCATGATTCATGATTACATGCTAGTACACAGCAGTGGGGATTTTTCAGATGTGGTTAGTCTACTTGATCTGAAAATAGGGCAGAGGATGAAGCTAACCTAATCATATGAATCCTTTGAATGCAGAACTCTGTCTTTGGTGGTTAGAAGAAGAGAAAGTGAGAGACATTTAAGCATGACAAAGATTTGACAAATTTTAAGTGTGACAAAGATTTGACAAGTTCCGTCCTGAGATGCAGGGACCATGGGACAGCACCTAAGAACATCAAAGAATAGAGAGTGATCGTTGGCAGACAGCCAACAAGAAAAGCACGCCTCATAAATAAACCAGTATAATGAAAAAAGAAATAGAAATTTAAAAAAGACATGCCTCAGTCTTATTACCCAAGGAACTGACAAAATTTGAATGAACCTGGAAGCAAACTCAGTCCACGCAACACTTTGACTCCTGCCTTGAGAGGCCTTAAACAGAGCACTCAGTGGAGTAAAGTTGAATCTATGGGACTGTGAGCTAATCTATCTGTTTGTTTTAAGCTGTTACTCTGATAGTAATTTGTCATATGCGTTGTTATTGCTGTTAGGTGCTGTCAAGTTGAGTATGACTCATAACAACCTTCTGAACAACAGATCTGAACTCTGCCCCACCCTGTGCCAGCCTCATGATCACACATTAGAGCCCACTGCCGCAGTTGTTGTTGTTATGTGCCATCGAGTCACTTGGGACTCATAGCGACCCTATGTGCAACAGCTCTAAACTCTGCTCTGTCCTGTGCCAATCTCATTGTCTCTGACACACTCATCCCGATTCCCCCAGTCACCGAATCAATCCATCTCCCAGAGGGCCTTCCCCTCCCGCGCCTGCCCTCCACCCTCCCAAGCATGATGTCCCTCTCCAAGGATCGGTCTCTCCTTACAACATGACCAAAGTATGTCAGACGAAGCCTCAGAATCCTTGCCTCCCAGGAGCACACCCTCTCCAGTATGAATCTGTTTGTTTTCTTAGCCGTCCATGGCACTCTCAGCACTCTTCTCCAACACCAAAGCTCAAAAGCATCAATTCTTCTTCTATCTTCCCTGGTCATTGCTCAGCGCTCTGACACATAACAAGTGATTGCAAAGACCATGGCCTGTACTTTAGAGAGGTCCCTAACAGCAGACTTTCCCATGGCGATACGTCTTTTAAGTTCCTGGCTGCTGGTTCCAAGAGTGTTGATTGTGGAGCCAAGCAGACTAAAGCTGTGAATAATCTCAATCTCTTCACCGTCCATCCTGATGCTGCCAGATGGTCCAGTGGTGAGAATCTCTGTCTTCTTGACATTGAGCCTCAATCCATATTGGAGGCTGCATTCCTTGACCCTCTGCAGCAAGTGCTTCAGGTCCTCCTCAGTTTCAGCAAGCAGGGTTGTGTCAACTGCATAACACAGATTATGGATAGAACTTCCACCAATCCTGATGCCATATTTCTCCTCATAGAGCCCAGCCTCTCAGATAATCTGCTCTTCATACAGATTGAAAAGGTATGGAGATAGGACACATCCCTGGCATACACCTTTCCCAATTTTTAACCATGCAGTGTTTCCTTTCTCTGTTCTGACTACTGCCTCTTGGTTCAAGTATAAGTTTCGCATTAGTACAATCAAGTGTTCTGGGATTCCCATTCTTCTCAGAGTCAGCCACAGTTTGTTATGGTCCACACAGTCAAACACCTTTATATAATCAATGAAGCACAGATAGATAGATAGAACTATTGCTGCAGTAAAAAACTAAAACAGCTCCCATCTCAGAAAAGACGTTTTATCACCATTTTATGAATAAAAAGGCCTAGAGAGGTGTGGGAAGATGAATATCAAATTTAATAATAAACTAAATGCTATGACAGGATAGGAGGGAGGCTGATACAATTTGGAATTCACCCTGTAGCACCAAGGCAATCCTTAAATGTTTACAGGGGTAGGCATTAAGGCAATCCTTAAGCGCCTACATAACTCTTAGTCTGTATTTACTGAATCCCTCCCTCCTGAGAAAAGCATAAAGTAAACAATAGAGAAGAATTTGGCCTTATTTACAAATGACTTCCCCATGATCCTTTGTTTTTGTTTACTCCTCCCTTGTGATTTTTCTTTGTTTATCTTTCTGGTGATTGCTGCAGTTCTCCCAGCTGTTCGCCCCATGCCTTCATGCTTTCTGGCCTGACCCCCACTCCTGTGTGTCCCCATCTCTGTCTTTTCCGGTCAGCAACAGAGAGGCATGGTTACTAGCTCAGAGCTGCACAGCACACTAGCGGCAGAGCTCAGGCAGAGCCAGATCAGAAGCCAGCAAATATTTTCTGGAAGGAACCAGGCTTTGTAGGCCACATACAACCACTATGACTTAATCATTCACCTCTGATGCTGGATCACTAGAAAGTGAACATGGCAGGGTTCTGAGACAGTTTGATTTGCTATATTGTTATCAGGTGCATATGAGTCATTCTGACTCATCACCGACCCTACATAGAACAGAAACACTTCCCAGTCATTCTTCAGCCCAGTCATGGCTAGGTTGCTCATTGGTGCAACCACTGTGTTCAGCTTCAAATTCTAATCTCATAAAGCTTCCATATATTAAGCAATATTGTTTCTCTTTTGATCTTTTTCAACTATAAAAATTTAAAAACTATTCTCAGTTTGTGAGCAGCACACAAACAAGCAGTAACAGGTAGGATGACAGATTTGGTCCATGAAGCTTAGTTTATCAACTTCTCCCTTTTTAGCTCAACTTTCCTCCCTTGGGTGCCTGACTCCTGTTTGTTAGGTTGTTGTTGTTAGGTGCCGTTGAGTATGACCCATAGCGATTCAGTGAACAACAGATCTGAATCCTGTCCTATACTGTGCCATCTTCACACTTCCAATACATTAGAGCCAATTACAGCAGTTACTATGTCAGCCCACCTGGTTGCGGGTCTTCCTCTCCTTCGCCGACCCTCTACCTTTTCAAGCATCATGTCCCTCTCCAAGGAATAGCCATAGCCTATGACATTATTGATTTCATACAGTGGCTAAGCAGCTGGTGGCAAGGACCCTGGACACCAGAAGTTTGTTCCTGTTGTATTTCAGATTTGCTCTGTGACTGCAGGTAACCTTCCCTTTCTAAGACTAAAACAAAACAAATGAACAAAAAGAGATGGAAGCAAGGCAGTGGTTGTCAAGTCTTTTTGTTTTCTTTCCTTTCCCCAACAGTAGGCTTTTTTTTCCTCAAAAGAAAGCTAACTCACTCCCTTAGCATAAAAAATGAACAAAAGGGCACTTCTCAGATTGGCTGAAGTGGGGCCAGGCGCACTGCCCGCTTTGGCCTATTCCACCCACAGAAGCAGGCCTGGAATTTTTCTGCAGGACAGAATCTGAAAACTCTTGGACTAGCTGATTTCTAAAATTTAACTACAAATAAACAAATCCACTGCTGTTAGGTCAGTTCCAAGTCATAACAGCCCTCCACTGGATTTCTGAGATTGTAAATCTTTACAGGCTACAACTCATCTTACTCTTGAGGAGCAGCTGGTGGATTCAAACGTCTAACCTTTCAGTTGCTGGGCCAACACGTAACTCACTGTGCCACCAGGGCTCCTTAAAGTTTAACTTAAAAAGGAAAGAGGAAGGGTGGAAATCACTAGGATGGATAGCACAGTTTAATGGATGGATGGGAAGAGGGGGTGAGGGAATAGGAAAGATTAATGGGAGACTCAAAAATTACACACACACACACACACTTCCCTCATTTCCATCAAGTCAGAACCAACTCGTAGCTGATCCTCCCTCCATTAGGTTCTAAGACATAAATCACATGGGAAGAGGTTGTCCATCTTTCTCCTGTGGAGTTGTTGGTGGATTCGAACTACCAGAGAGGGTTCGGTTAACCTTTGATTAGCACTTTGGTTAACTAACCTTTGATTAGCAGGGTAGCTCCCCATGGACTACACCGACAGAACTCACACTGGACTTTATGAGGCGGAATTTGGCATCAGGATTGGAGGAAGACTCATCGACAACCTGCTTTATAACACAACTTTGCTTGCTGAAACTGAGGAGGACTTAAATGCTTGCTGCAGAAGGTCAAGGACTGCAGTTTTCAATATGGATTGTATCTCAACATCAAGAAGACAAAGATTCTCACCACTGAGCCAATTTGGCAACACCATAATAGATAGAGAAGAGATTGAGATGGTTAACAATTTCAGCTTGTTCAGATTCACAATTAATGCTCTTAACACTAGCAGTCAGGAAATCAAAAGCCAGATTGCATTGGGAAAGTCTGCTGTCACAGACCTCTCCCAAATGTTAAAGAGCAATGATGTCAATCTAGAGACCCTGGTCCAGGCCATGGGTTTGGCCATTACTTGCTATGTATCAGAGAGCTGGACAATGACTAAGGATGAAGGGAGACGAATTTATGTTTTTTGAGTTGTGGTGCTGGAGAAGAATATTGAACATACCATGGACCACCAAAAGCACAAACAGGTCTGTGTTGGAGATGGTGAAATCAGGAGGTTCCTTGGAGGCAAGGATTTTGAAGCTTCATCTCACATACTTTGGGCATGTGGCCAGGGACCTGTCCTTGGAGAAGGACATCTTGCTTCGAGGGGTGGAGGGACAGTGCAGGAGAGGAAGACCCCAGATGAGATAGATTGACACTGTATTGGGGTAATGGTCATAGGTGTCAGAGATAGAGAGAGTGCCTCAGGATAGGGCAGAGTTTAGAGTTATTGTACTCAGGATTACTATGAGTTGCAGACAACTTGATGGCATATAGCAACAGCAACAACTATCTCAATCAGGATGTTTTGTTGTTTTTAACCTCAGTATTACTGACATTTCCGAATGGATAATTCTTTATCATGAGGAGGTAGGTGCTGGTTGTGCTGTGGTTGACCAACACTGGCCTCAGCACACTAGACCCAATAGCACTGCTTCACTCTTCCTGTCCCTCTACCCTAGTTGTGAGAACCAAACATGTCTTCCTACAATTATCTCCATGGGAGCAATGTCATCCGTGGTTGAGGATACTGGTTCTTGAACTGAGCCTCTCCTCTGAATCTTGCAGCTGTCTTGGTGTGAAAGAATGTCTGGGAGATCATTCTTTAAAGATACTCCCACCCTAGACCTTGACCAGACTCGGCTGTGTTCTGGCTGATCTTGGAATCTTCTCATCACCCATTACGCATCCTCCCCCCCCCCCAACTCCCGTGGAAATTCTCTGTATTCCTAAGCAGGGCACAGAACAGCTACTAAAACACATTCCATGGTGTTTGACCACATAGTCACATAGAGGCTGCTCTGGGAATAAAATGAGAAAGGAACAGTGTTGCAAAAGATAAAACAAGTGCATACAGGTATGGAGATCCAGACTAAGAAGGATTTCATGACCCATCTTCCCTCTGGGCTCTGTTACTCTGGACAGGGCACTTCTCTCTCATCTTCAGTCTCTGTTATTTAGCTAAGGAGTCACTTAAGTGGGCCTGGTGCTCGGTTTAGGAAATACAGTAAGTTACTATAAATGACAACTCCTTTTCCACACATTTGTCCAGAAGCTAATGATCACTATTCTCCTCTGAGTCACTTAGCTGTTGTCAGGGACAGTCTAAGGCTGCTTGTTCAGAAAGACAAATACACTCTAGCCAGCAGGCTCACCAGGTGCCCAGCCATCAAGGCAGACCCCAGGGGCTGGTACCAGAGTCCCCAGTGGTGGATAAGAGGCATACATACAGGGCCAGTATAACTAGGCCAAATCTTCGGCATCACATATTCCCTGTTCCCAGAATCTGTGATGTAGTTGTATTGGGTCTGGTTGTTCCTTGAGCCAAATTACACCTATTCCTGTCCTTCAGGAAGTCACCATCAACTAGAGGACAGCCACAAGACTATCTGGTCAAGAACAGGATAAGTTCTCACTAAAAAGTCAAAGCTGCCCTAAGAAGACGTGTGGTGGTCTCCATTTTACTGGTCCTGTAAGACTGAAGAATCTTCTGGCTTGAGTCAGAACAGAAATCACAACCTGCAACCCCAGATCCTGAGTCCGAGCCAGGGGATTCAGGTCTAAGCAGGGTCTGAGGAGGATGCCAGGTGTATCCTGTCCAGGTATGAGCCTAAACCTGCGACTCAGCTGTAGGTGTCCCGGGCAGAGAGGGGAAGATGAGACTAGACCAGTGAGAGACCCAGGCCCCACATGGACATTTCTTTGTTCAGGAATATAAAAGATTCGTGGACTATCTCATTCATTTCTGATCTGTTGGAGTCATGGGGGCCCTAAGAAGGTTGCCAGTGGCCTTTTGGTGCCCAGTAGTTTGTCCTCAAATCCAAATACAGCACAGCAAAGCTGAAGGGCTCTCTTGTTGAAGCTCAGCCACTTCCAAGCTCTCAAGCCTTGAATAGGCTTTGCCTTTCTCTGGGTCTCAGTTTTGCTGTCTCTAAGTGGGGATGTTTACAGATCACACACAATAAGGATGGACAACGTGTGAAAGGCCCTTACTGGCCAATGAGCTACTGCTTCAGAGGACTCCAGTGCTCCTGGTAGAACAGTTTCTCAGAGGGAAGTCTTGGAATCAGGACATGGGCCCTGCACTGATCTTCTCCAACTCTAAGTCAGTGATATCTGCTCTCTGAGTCTCAGATTCCACTCTCTGGGCAGACTGCTCCACCTTCTGTGTCCATGATGTGAGAGGCCACCAGCCAGTGGAAAATCAAGTCTTGGCTATGACTGACAGGAATCTGGTTCCAGCCCCTCGGATTGATGGAGCAGCAAGAGAAGACAAAAACAAAGCTCAACATACATGCATTTGTCAAGTTTTAACCAGGCTGTCCAGTTGTTAACTATTGCAGGATTGATTCTTTTCTGCATTGAATTTTCTGTTTTAAACTATGTGTTTTCAGTCATTTCATTTTAAATCAAATGAAAACTAATCTTTTGAGATAATATGGATTTTTACATAATTATTTTTGTTAGGTGCCATCAAGGCAAGCATGATTCATGGTAACCTTATAAACAACAGATCTGAATAAACCCTGTCCTATCCTGTACCATCCTCAAAAATCTCTAACACACTTGAGTTCAATGTTGTAGTTGCTATGTTAATCCATTGGCTAAAGGTCTTCCTTTCTTTTGCTGACCCCCTCACCTTTCCAAGTATGATGCCCCTCTCCAAGGAATAGCTTCTCCTAGCAACATGCCCAAAATATGCGAGATGAAGTGTAATCGTCTTTGCTTCCAAGAAACACTCTGGATGCTCCTTCTCCAAGACAAACTTCTCTAAGTTTGTTCTTTTGGAAGTCCATGAGATATTTAGCACTCTTCTTCAAAGGAATCAATTCTTCTCCTGTCATCTTTATTCATTGTCCAGCTCTCAGATGCATAGCAAGTGATTGAAAAGACCATGGCCTGGACTGGACATACCTTAGGCTTCAGACTGGCACCGTTGCTCCTCAGTAATTTGGAGAGGTCCTTGACTGAAGACTTTCTCAATGCAATATGTCTCCTGATCTCCTGACTGCTGGCACCAAGACTGTTGATTGTGGGTCCAAGTGAGATCAAATCATTGACAATTGCAACCTTTTCTCCATCTATCATGATGTTGTCTATTGATCCAGTGGTGAGAGTTTTTGTTTTCTTGACTTTGAGATACAATCTATATGACGTGTTTGATTTTCTGCAGCAAGTATTTCAAGCCCTCTTCACTATCAGCAAGTAAAGTTGTGTCATCTGCATAACACAGGTTATTGATGAGTCTTCCTCTGTTCCTGATGCCACATTCTTTTTCATAGGGTCTAGCTTTTCAAATAATTTCCTCAGCATACAGATTTAATAGGTATGGAGGGAGGATACAACCCTGATATATGCCTTTCTTAATTTTAAATCATGAAGTGTTCTCTGATTCTCCTCACACAAAAGCCTTAGTCTAGATATAGACTAAACACATTTATATATATATATATATATATATATATATAATATATATTATACACACACACACACACACTAAGACATGAGCACAATTAAGTGTTCTGGGATTCCCATTCTTCTCAATGTTAGCTATAATTTATGATCCACATAGTCAAATGTCTTTGCATAGTCAATAAAACACAAATAGACATTCTTCTGGGAATTTCAGACAGGGTCCATCTGACACCAGCAATGTTACCTGATGCCACAGCTTCTTCTGAATCCAGTTTGAACTTTTGGAAGTTCTCTGGCTGTCTACAGGTCTAGCTGGTTTTGAATGATCTTCAG
The DNA here is from genome assembly GCF_000299155.1 of Elephantulus edwardii. Taxonomy (NCBI): domain Eukaryota; kingdom Metazoa; phylum Chordata; class Mammalia; order Macroscelidea; family Macroscelididae; genus Elephantulus; species Elephantulus edwardii. Next base: position 11,910,216 of record NW_006399755.1, read on the forward strand.
CAGTATTTTGCTTGCATGATTAATGGTGGAACACATATGTTCCAAGGTGTCACTGGTGCTGGAGTTAGAGTGATGAGTCTCATTTCTTCAGATGCATACAGCTATACAGGTTTCTGCAGGGACAGCACACACAATTCCTACTAAATTCCAGAGGCAGAAAACAGCCTCTAAAGGCTATGTTCTTTGGATATAGGAAATGTTTTGGGCTCAGCTATGAACCTAAAGGTCAGTGGTTTGAACCCTCCCAGCAGCACTGAGGAAGAAAGGTCTGCTTCTATAAAGACTACAGCCAAGGAAACCTTACAGATTTCAGCTTTACCTTGCTGCCATTCATTACTTACTCCTTCCTCCCTCCCTCCCTCCCCCCTCCTTCACCCTCTTTCCTCCCTCCCTCTCTCCCATAAAGTTGATCCAATTAATAGCTGACCCTCCATTGGGTTGCCAAAGCTGTAAATCACACAGGAGGAGATTGTCTACCTTTCTCTCTTGGAATCACTGGTGGGTTCTAAATCAGTGAGGGACGGCCTTTGAGTGCAACACCCTTATGGACCATAGGCCCCATAGCAATAGGATTATCATGAGTCAGAATGAATTCCACCACAATAGGCTTGGCTTGGGCTTGACCGGTACATTCTGTCCTTTCTCTTCCCACCCAGACTCAACACAGATGCCCATTTAGAAACATCCCTTGCTACACACACTCATCCACACTCTTTCTTCCTCCAGACCTCCAAATCACCGGTCACAAAATCTGTTTTTTTTGCCAGGCACTTAATCTGCCTTGGCTATTTCATTAAACCCTCACAGACATTGTGAGTTAGCACATAGCAACAATCCATCCTTTGACAGGGGAGGAAGGGGAGATCATGGGGAAAAGTTAGATTACAAACCCCTTCTCACCGGTTGTTTCTCTGCTCTGGTCAAGTAGCACTTAAGTGCCCGGCTTCGTGAATGGTTTCCTGGCCAGGATGTGTGGTATCGGAGGGTGTAGGAAGGCTGACAGCTACGGGAATGAAAATCTATTTAATGACGCTTGAGTTTGCTGTAAACTCTTAGGCAAGCACTTTCCCCCTCTTTGGCACACAGTTTTCCTTTCTCTCAAATGGGACTGAGAAGGAGTGGGCTCAGGACTACTCCAAGGGCTATTTTCAGATGGTTGCCAGTGGGGAACTTCTCTCTGAAACCATGGGGAGGGGGGAGGGGTCGTTGGAGACGGGAGAAGCCACAGAGAACAGAAAGTTCCTGGGAAGCTCAGGTTAACTAACATCAGCCGCTCCTGGGAAAACCAACCCCCCCAATGACCCCAGCACTGTCGCTTTAAGGACGGGCGGGGTCGGCTGGGGCGGTGCGGCACCTGGAGCCGCCCAGGGCCGGGCCACCCGGGCGCGCCGTTAGGACCCGGAGCCCAGAAGTGGGGCGGGAACAATTGGCCCAGCCCGGGCGGTGGTGGTGGTCCCCGGGAGTCGAGAGCGCACAGGTAAGCGCGGACCCCGGCAGGCACCCTGCTTAAGCGCAGGCCCTGGGCTGCAGAGCCCCTGGAGTGAAGAGGGGTTCTGCCCTCGGCTCTGCACTGCCAGACTCACACTGCTGGCGGTCCCGGCAGGCGACTCTTTGTAGCCCAACTTCAGAGATCTTTTGCCGAGTGCAGAGAGCAAGGCTACGGAGGCGCCCATCAGAGCCAGTCCCGGATTCAGGACCACCGCTCGGATTTTCCCAGGTTGCATGTTTTGAAGACCACCATGCCATTATCTCCACGGAGCTCCCCACGTACGGACGACTTCTGAGCGCCTACCCCATGGCTGCAAAGGAGGTAGGTGCAAGCTGGCATCTCCTTCTACTAGTGCCTCAGCTATTTCTAAGGTTCCCTCATGGGCCACCCTCCCTTTTAGCGCTCAACTGGGTGGCTGGTAGGTAGACCCTACACTCTGGGTCTCCTAGCTGTGTCTCCGCGGGGTGGACTGGGCCGGGTGGTCAGGGCCTCAGTTTCCCCAGTTACATGGATGGTTTAGACTTCTGTTTCACAAGGTCAAGTTCATCATAAAACCCCAACAAACTGGCATCCTTTAAAGTTTGCTTGTTATTTTAGATGGGAGTAAGGACTGGAGTAAAGGGGGTAGGTGTGTCAGAGACAATGAAATTGGCTCAAGATAGAGCAAGGGTTCTGAGCTGTTGTACATACAGGGTTGCTATAAGTTGGAGTACACTGGAGGGCAACAAGAAGGAACAAAATCACTCTGGTTCCCTGTCTGGGTGAATGATGGGACTCTGTCCCCTGGACTCTTCTTACTGGTTAAGCCTTTTCTTCCTCCAGACTCATGAAGACATCACACACACACACACACACACACCCCTGAAGTGGGAAATAGATCCCTCTGTCCCTGCTATGGGTGAGCAGATTGAATAAGAGGGATGGGGTAGTCAGGTTGCTGGAGAAATGAACATTTTAATAGGAAAATATGTGACTTTCATTCACATGGGAAAAGTGGTGTCATTGCGATCATTTTCCAGACCAGGGAACTGAGATTCCACAACCTGTGCCATGGTTGAGCCTGGTGCATTCTCTTCACTACTTGCTTCTCCTTGGCAGGCAGAGATTTGAACTCAGAAAGGTTAAGCAGAGAGTTCAAGGTCAGCAAAGTGATGGGGGAAATGGCGCAGGTGCAGTCAGAGACAGCCATGAATCTGATGCAGAGAAAGGCATCTCCTGACTGGTGTTGGGGATGAGAAGAGCTTGTGGGTGGAGCTGGTATTTGGATTGTACTTTGAACAGACTGTAAAGTGAAGATCATGGATGGATGGGGGGGTGGTGGTGATTCCCCAGGTGAGGTGGGGGAGCAGATGTAGAGGCCCCCAAATGGTGGGGACTTAGGTGGTATGTTGAGGTGAGGGGTTGTTGATGGAGCAGGAAAGGGGGTGGTACAAACAGGGTCAGGACTGAGAGTAAGACTTCTCTGAATTCAAGAGTTATACCCTTGAGGGCAAGGAGTCCTTCTCTCCTCCCCTAGCAGGGCCCAGAGCCAGAGAAGGCAAGCAAGGCTGCCTGAACTCTACCTCTCTGAAATTCATCTGGGGAATCTTGGGCCAGGACTTCCTATCTCTGATCTGAAGTAAGAAAACTTCTACATAACAACAGAACAGGCTACAGGGTCTCCTTCAGGAGATGTGTGCCGATCTCTTCCTCCACTGGCAGGCTAACAGCCCTGCCTGCCTCTCCATAGGGATGAATCCACGCTGGAGGGAGGGCCAGAGGGAGAGTTACAAAGCAAGAGGACATGCTAAGGACAGTTCAGGGTCTTGTCTGAGCACCAGGAGGAATTGAACCGGAAAAAGAGCTCATGAATTGGTTGAATATTTCACATGTCAAAAGTTTACAAATGCAAGGACAAATACTGCATGGTGCCACTGTTGTAAAACAGGACTGACCTCAGGGTTGGGGGGAGACTGAGAAAGATGCTGTTGTTGTTAAGTGCCGTCAAGTCGCAGGCAACTTATAGCGACCCTATGAAGGAGAGTCCTGGACGCTTGGGTGCCTTTCATCCTCTTCAGGTTCATAGTGTTTCCGGAAGGAAGCTATTATGGAAGTGGAACTGAGAAAGATAGGGATAAATAATGGATACTGCATTGAAACAGATGAGGGAGAAAACTGTTTAAAAGGGATATGTGATTAGGTATTTTTGTCATGACAGGAGTCCAGAGCAAAGGATGCACTCCACTGAGTGGACCTGGGGGGAGGGACTGTAAAACAATGAAAGAATTTTTCTTTTACTTTTCCAAGAGGGTAGTATACTGAGGGGAAGGGTTGGGGGAGGGGGGGAAGTGCAACAATGAAGGAATGGAAATCCAAAGTCTCTGTAAATTTTAATTGAAATTAATAATAAAAAAGTTTACAAATGAGTGGGCTTACTTAGTATGAAAAATACGGCTGCCATAAATATGGTGCCGTAGCCTGCAGCAAGTGGTGCTGCACACAGAGATTATGGCTCTCTGACAGTTCAAATACACCAGCAGCCCCAAGGGAGAAAGATGAACAGTCTCCTTCCTTGAGATTTACAGTTTCAGAAATCCAATGAAGGGTCAGCTCTGAGGCAGTTCTGACATAATGGAAGTGAGGTTTTAAGAATATGAATGGAAAAGCTGAAAAATTACTAAGACGACTGAAGATGAATGGACACATTTGAATGATGATGCTGGGGAAAAAAACCTGAAAAAACCATAGATTGCCAGAAGAATGAGCACATCTGTCACAGAAGAAGTATAGCTACAATGCTTCTTCGAAGGAAAGATAGTGACACTGCGTCTCACATGCATTAGATAGATGTGCTGACAGGAAGGACCAGTTACTGGAGGACACCATGCTTGATAAAGCAGAGGGTCAAAAAAAAAAAAAAGAGGGAGACCCTCAGGAGATGAATTGATACAATGCCTGCCCCAGTGGGCTCAAACATAGCAATGATTGTGGATTGTGGAGATGGGACAAGACTAGGCAGTGTTTCATTCTGTTACACATGAGTTCACTGTTGAGTGGGAACCAACTCAAGAACCCGTAACACTACCAACTACAGCATTGTCTCAACTTTACATTCTGCAAATAGAGCTAGCTTTAAGTGAACACACACAGGGACTCGAGTCAGACTAGACCAAATTCAAGTCCAGTGCCAACCTTGGGCAAGCTGTCACTCGTGAAGCCCCAATGTCCTCAGAACAGGGGATCAAATAGGATATACCTGTAAAGCGCTTGGTGTACAAGGCTTGTGTATATGCTCAGCATTTATCATTGCTACTGTTATCCAAGTGTGTTGTTGTAATTAGGTGCAATTGAGTTGACGATGACTCATAGCGATCCTCTGAACAGCCGATCTGAACCCTGTCCTATCCTGTGCCAGGCTCATGATCTCTCACCTACTTGAGTCCATTGTTCCAGTCTCTGAATCAATCTGTTGGTTGAGAGTCTTCCTCTCTTTCACCATCCTCTGCCTTTCCAAGCATGATGTCCCTCTCCAAGAAATAGCCTCGCCTAACAACATGACCAAAGAGTATGAGACAAAGCTTTATCTTTGCCTCCAAGGAGCATTCTGGCTGCACCTTCTCCAAGACATATCTATTTGTTCTTTTGGCAGTCCCTGGGATATTCAGTACTCTAACACCACAGTTCAAAGGCAGCAATTCTTCTTCCATCATCTTATTCAATGTCCACCTCTCAGCAGAATGGCAAGTGACTGAAAAGACCATGGCCTGAATCAGGAGCACCTTAGTCCTCAAACTGACATCATTGCTTGTCAATAATTTGGAGAAATCCCTGACTGCAGACTTTCCCAGTGCAATATGCCTCCTGATCTCCTGACTGCTGGTACTAAGGGGACTGATTTGAGGATCTAAGTAAGATGAAATAGTTGACAGTTTTAATCTTTTCTCCATCTACTATGATGTTGCCTGTCAGTCCCATGGTAAGAATTTTTCTTTTTTTTTCTTTGTTTTTATTTTATTTTATTATTTTTGTGTGCGTGTACCGTCAAATCAGATCTGACTGGTACAGGAGGAGATTGCCCCTCCTTCCCTGGCAGAGCATCTGGTGGATTTGAACCGTGCACCTCTGGGATTGTAGTTGCAGCTTCTTGCCACTAGGCCACCAGAGCTCCCCTATTTTTTTTTTTTAAGAAAGTTTTATTTTTCCATTCATGTACATTGTGGGGTTTGTTTGTTTGTTTGTTTTTTAAATTATTATTGTTGTGTGAGTGTACCGTCAAATCAGATCTGACTGGTACAGGAGGAGATTGTCCCTCCTTCCCCAGCAGAGCATCTGGTGGATTCAAACCATGTGCCTCTGGGATTGCAGTTGCAGCTCTTTGCCACTGGGCCACCAGAGCTCCCCAGAATTTTTTATTCTTGATGTTGAGATATAATCCATATTGAAATGTTTGATCTTCTGCAGCAAGTATTTCAAGTCCTCACTTTCAGCAAGCAAGACGGTGACATCTGTGTACTAAAGGTTATTGATGAGTCTTCTTTCAATCCTGATGGCATCTTCTGGATATAGAAGAAACTGTGGCACCAGGGATATCATTGCTGATGTGAAATGGATCTTGCCTGAAAGAAAAAAAAAACACCAGAAGAATGTCTATTCTTGCTTTATTGACTATGCAAAGGCATTTGAGTATGTGGATTATAACAGATGATGGCTCACATTGAGAATGGGAAGCCCAGAATACTTAACGGCGCTCATGTGAAACATGTACCTAGACCCAGAGGCTATCGAGCAAACAGAGCAAAGGAACACTACGTGGTTTTAAATTAAGAAAGGTGTGCGCCAGGAGTGTCCTTTCTTATTCTATGAGCTCATCCATGTGTAGACTGAGGAGAAATGGGGAGGGGGATCCACATGCGGGTCATACCCATCTGAGGAGCAGAGAGGGTGGCGGTTTGTGTTTTACATTCCACCAGCTCCTCGGCCCCCATGGTTTCCTTAGTTTTCTACAGTTAGCATAGAAAGTAAAAAGCCTCATAGGTTACCTTACCAAATATGAGTCCCTTTAATGTCGAGAAGCCTGGCGATAGCAGCAGACCTAGCGTGAGGTTCTGGGCAGGATACCTTGCCGTCTAAGCCTCAGTCTCCTGATTTACAAAGCAACACTCTCTTTCCTTATGCTGGCCAGGCCTTAGTTGTGGTGACTTGATTGAATGCTGGTACTGAAGGGCCTTGGACACTGTCAAGTACTGTGACACACAAGCAAGTGATTGTTGCTATTGGTTCGTTAGGGGTTTTCCATTTTCCGGCTAGTTTCTCCAGTTTTTCCCATTGATAGCCTTTCCCAGGTGCATGATTTTGGGGAGGTGAGGGCCTTTAGGTTCTGTTATGAAAATGCCTTGTCCCAAAGACAGACTCACAGGTAAAGAGAATGTCATGTGCAAAAGGCAATATATCCTCACGCTTCCAGTAAGTTGAGGAGTCAGATATATTTGGAGTGAACCCTTGTTATATGCAGACCATCTCTCTCCCCCAACCCTCTGTCTGTTTCTCTCTCTCTCTCTCTCTCTCTCTTTCTTACACACACACACACACACACACACACACATGTCCTTTTGACGTCTGAAATTTTTCTTAATGAATCTTGAATGTTCTATTTTGTGTTTCAGCTCCCTTAGATGCAGAATGACTGCACAGTAGACATCAATTGGAGCTGCCACCTTGGCTGGACAAGCCCCTATTTGGAAAGCATTTCTGACCCTTGAAGATTCCATGAAGGTCTGTGAGCTCCCCATCCCCTGTTTTAATTACTCCGCTTTTGGAAGAAAAGAGAATTCTTCTCTCACAGCATAATTTTGTTGAGAATCTAATATTTCAATATGGATAAGAATTACTCCACAAATTCTTTGAGCAGCCTGTTAGAGAGAGTTCCCTTTCATTGCTAAGGAAACAGAAGGCCTGAGCAGTGAGGCTTTCTCACAGACACAGCTGGTGAACTGCTGAGGAGGGACCAGAGATGAGACTCTGCACCGGAAGCAGCTGGAACGCTGTGTGATTGCCCCTGTACCCTTCCAGTTCTTCTCAGCTGAAAGGAAAGCTCTCCACTCAACAAACCCTTCCCAATGTCTTAGTTTCTTGTGCTATTGTAATATAAGGACTCCTGGTGGTGCCCTTGTAGCACTGGGCTACTAACATAAAGGTCAGTGGTTTGAACCCACCAGGTCCTTCTTGGGAGAAACTTCATGGGCAATTCTACTCTGTTCTATAAGGTCAGTTATGAATTAAAATTGACTTTGGATTGGCAAGAAGCTGCATTGCAATCCCAAAGGCATGCAGTTTGAAGCCACCAGCTACTTTGTGGGAGAAGGATGGGCAATCTCCTTCCGTGCAATTAACTGCCTCTGAAAACCCACTGGAGGGTCAGCTATGGGTCAGTTCTGACTCAACGGTACACAACAACAGCAGAAGTACCACAAGTGGGGGACTTTAACAAACAGAAGTTTTTTTCTCACATTTAAGAAAGCTATTGTTGTTATGGGCCATCAAGTTGGAACCAACTCATAGCTGACACTTCAGCAGGTTTTCAGAAGTTGTAAATTGTATGAAAGGAGATTGCCTGTTTTTCTCCTAAGCAGCAGGTGTTGGATTTGAACCAAATGTCTTTGGAAGCGCAATTACCTACCATTAGGCCCTCAGCACTCCCTTTAGGGAGGCAATGTTTGAATTCAGGCAGCTTTCTTTCTGTCAGCTTTGGGGGAAGGAAAAAAGGCTCTTTATTTTGCTTCTAGTCCTTAGATCCTTGGTGATGTTCACATGGCATGACATCTATCTGCCCAGCTGTGCTCCCTAGCTGATGTGCCTAATCTGCTGATTGTATATCTCAAAAGTGATTAACTAAAGACATACCCTCCACTGAGCAATGCAGCATGAAACCCTATTCCCAAATAGGATTACATCCACAGATGTGGGGGTTAAGATTCAAATTTTGGGAGGAAGACACACAATTCAGTCCCTAACTCCTAGCAATACTACTTTCACTTTCAAGAAATTATTCAACAAATGTTTGCTAACTAGGGTGCCAAGAAGTCAAAGCAAAGGGAAGAAAGCAGGAAGTGAAGGAAGGACCTGAGCAGACGATTTCAAAGGGCAGATCAGAAAGACAAAGCAAAGTATTATAATGAAATATGCAAAAAGCTGGAATCAAAAAATCAAAAGGGCTGAACTTGCTTGGCATTTCTTAAGCTGAAGGAAATGAAGAACAAATTCAAGCCTTGAGTTGCCATATTTAAGAATGCTATGGGCAGAGTATTGAATGATCCAGGAAGATTAAAGAAGATTAAATGAGTACACAGTAACTGTACCAAAAATAGTTGGCTGGCACAGAAGCATTTCATGAAACAATGTCTAATCAAGAGGCAATGATGATGAAGGAGGAAGTGCATGCTGCTCTGAAAGAACTAACAAAAAACAGGCCCCAGGAATTGATGAAATACTGATTGATATATTTCAACAAACAGATTCTGCCCTGGACACGTTCACCGGGTTGTGTCAAGAAGTCTGAAGGACAATTACCTGGTCATCTGACTGGAAGAGATTCATATTTATTCACATTTTAAAACACAAGTGACCTAAGATAATGTGGAAATTGTTGAACAATATCACTAATCTTACACACAAGCAAAATCCTGCTGAAGATTACCCCCAAACACTGGAACAATACATTGACAGAGAACTGCCAGAAATACAAGCTGGATTTAGAAGAGGTTGTGATGCTAGAGATATTACTACCAATGTCATATGGATCGTGGCTGAAATCAAAGAGTACCAGAGGAATGTCTATCTGCTTCATAGACTGCAAAGGTAAATACCTTACTGTGTGAGTCACAACAAATTGTGGCTAACCTTGAGAAGAATGGAAATCCCAGAACACTTGATTGTGCTCATTCGTGCAAAACCTATACTTGGACCAGGAAGCAGTCATCAGAACAGAGCAAGGAAACACTGAATGGTTCAAAATCATGAAAAGGAGTGCATCAGGAAGGTGTTCTGTCTCCATACCTTTTCAACCTGTATGCAGAACAGAGGAGGAAGACTTATCAACATCCTGCTTTATGCAGATGACACAACCTTGCTTCCTGAAACTGAAGAGGATCTGAGGCGTTCACTGTAGAACATCAAGGACTATAGTCTTCAGTATGAAGATCAACATCAAGAAGACAAAGATTCTCACCACTGGGCCAATTGGCAACACTGTGATAGATGAAGAGGAGATTGAGGTTGTTAACAATTTTTATTTGCTTGGGTCCACAATCAACACTATTGATACCAGCAGTGAGGAAATCAAAAGACAAGCTGCATTAGGGAAATCTGCTGTCAGGGACCTCGCCAAAGTACTGAAAAGCAACAGTCTAGAAGATTTTTGCAATTACTTGCTATGCATTAGAGAGCTGGGCAATGATTAAGGATGACAGAAGAAGAATTGATGCCTTTGCATTTTGATGCTGGAGAAGAGTATTTAACATACCATGGATTGCCTAGAGAACAAACAGGTTTGTCCTAGAGAGGATGAAACCAAATTGCTCCTTGGAAGCAAGGATTTTGAAGCTCTGTTTGACATACTTTGGGTACATGGCCAGAAGAGAGCAGTCCTTGGAGAAAGGCGTCATACTTGGAAGGGTTGAGGGATAGTGCAGGATAGGAAGACTCCGTATGAGATGGATTGACACAGTAACTAGGATAATGGGGATAGGTGAATAGGAGATAGTGAGACTAGCTCAGAATAGGGTGGGATTCAGAGCTACTGAACTTTGGGTCGCTATGAATCACAGGCAACTCCATGGCACATTAAAGCAACAACTATGTAGCTGGTGTATACAAGTGTAAACTAATCCAGTCTGGACTGTGATCTCAGGGAACACATCAATCTAAGTTGGCTACAAGTGAAGAAGTTCAACACAGAGATAAACACTGTAGTCAAGCCTTGAGGACTTGGATGTTTGTAGTCTTCTGAGAGGTTTTTCTGGAGAAGGCTTAGCTGTGCCTTAAAGAGAGAAAATGTGAGGTTATTAGGCAGAGAAAACAACTTGTACAGTCTCTTAGCGGCTGGCTTTGGGAACAACACAGACCTGGATTTCAGATACTTATTCTGTGTCCAAAGGCAAGGTACCAGACTCTTCAAGGTTTCTTCTTTTTGGTTCATTTTCCTGGCATTTCCCGCCTCCCCCCTTTAAACTAACTGAGATGCTGAAACTGAGCAGCACCTGGAGTGCTGGCTGCAGAAGGTCAAGGACTGCAGCCTTAAATATGGATTGAAGCTCAACCTCAAGAAAACAAAGATTCTCACCACTGAGCAGATTGGTAGCATTGTGATATATAGTGAAGAGACTGAGATTGTTAACAGCTTTAGTTTGCTTGGTTCCACAGTCAACACTCTTGGCACCAGCAGCCAGGAAATTAAAAGACAAATTACATTGGGAAAGTTTGCTGTCCGAGACCTCTCCAAAGTACTGACGAGCAATGATGTCAGTCTAGAGACTAAGGTGTGCCTGATCCAGGCCACTTTGTTGTTGTTGTTGTTAGGTACTGTTGAGTAGTAGACGACTCATAGTGACCCTGTGAACAAATGGCCTGAGCACTGTTCATAGAGTTTCTGGAGGCAAGCCATTTCAGAAGTGGATGCCACTCCTGCCTCCAAGCTTGTTTTAATCAGGAAGCTCAAGTAAACACTACCCACGATGGGTCACCATTATCACATTTGGCACATCAGTGTCACAGGATTCAGGCCATAGTCTTTCCAATTACTTGCTATGCTTCAGAAAGCTGGACAATGACTAGGGATGATAGAAGGAGAATTGATGCCTTTGAGCTGTGGTGCTGGAGAAGAGTATTGCATATACCATGGGCTACTAGGAGAACAAATAGGTTCAACCTAGAGAGGGTGAGACCAGCCTGCTCCATGAAGGCAAGGATTCTGAAGCTTTTTCTGACATACTTTGGACATGTTGCAAGGAGGGACCAGTCTTTGGAGAGGGACGTCATGCTTGGGAGGGTGGAGGGACAGGCGCAAGAGGGGAAGACCCTCGATGAGATGGCTTGATTCAGTGACTGGGGAAATGAGACAATAAGATTGGCACAGGATAGAGCAGGGTTTAGGGCTGTTGTATATAGGGTCGCTATGAGTTGCAGGCAACTTGATGGCACATAATAACAACTGAGATAACACCCTGCAAAGTTGGGAGTGTTATCTGCATGTCAGAGATGAGGCAATGGAAGCAAGTGGGGCCACATGACTTCCCTGAGTTTGTATAGTGAACTCAGGCAAAGAAAGTATAAAACTCAGGTCTCCAGCACCCAGTAGGCACTTCATGTGAACTGTCTCTTCTTTCTCCTCCTTTATGTCCAGATGTGTGACCAGAGCCGTGTGGCCTCCAACCTCCGCTATTGCATGATGGCCAGTGGCACCATGATTCTAGTGGCTGGGACACTCTGCTTTTCATGGTGGAGTGAAGGGGATACAGAGATCTACCCTGGCCAGCTGGCCTCACCCACTGGGCACCCTGCATCTGAGGGCCCCAGCCCTCTGCTCAGGTCGGTCACCTTCTTCTGCTGTGGTGCAGGGGGCCTGTTGCTGCTCTTTGGCCTGCTCTGGTCCATCAAGGCCAGCACCCGGGGGCCACCCCAATGGGACCCATACCACCTCTCCAGAGACCTGCACTACCTCACAGTGGAGACGTTGGAGAAAGAGCGCTGCAGGTTAGTGGGGTAGGGTAGGGTTGACAGGTGGGTTCTAGTCATGGAATCAGGCATTAGCTCAACAGAATTCCTCCTCCAGACTAGAACTTGCCCTGTGCCCTGGGGTGTGGAAACTAACAATCTTTTTTTGGGGGGGAGGGGTGGTTTTTGGTTTTGTTTTTTTTAGACTAACAATCTTGGAAGAGTTCAAAACTTCCTAGCAACAAACCATAGTAGCTAGGGTTGTGAAAGTGGGGTGAACATGGACCTGTGGAGAGATGGAGCAATCCGGGAGGGCTTCTTAGAGGAGGTGGCACCTGAGCTCTATTTAGTAGGATACTGAACAGTGTAAGGGTTAAGAATGCAGTCACAGGAGTCAGACCAACTTGGGTTTTCTAATTCTATCAATAACTGGAGGTGAAATTCCACCACAATTCAAATAGGATGTGCAATATAAGCTTTGGATTCTTCATCTGAAATGAAACAAGAAAAGCAATAATAACAATAATAGCAAATACGTGTAGAATCCTTACCACATGGCAGGCACTGTTCTAGATACTCTTCATATATTAACATCTTTAATCCTTATATCATCACTCAGAAGTAGAGACTATTGCTGGCTGCTAGCTTCATTTATAAAGGACACTGAGGAGACACCAAATTGAGTAATTTGCTGAAAAACAGTCAGGGCATATCAGAGGCAGGACTTGAACTCAGGCAGTCCGGTCCAGAGCTGTGCTGTTAATTTCAGGAATTACTTCTTCTTGTTGTTAAGTTGACTTAAAACTCAGAGTGACCCTGTGAACAACAGATAGATACCTTGCCCTATCTTGTGCCATTATCACACCATGCTGAGCCCATTGTTGCAATCATTGTGTCAGTCCATCTCATTGAAGGTTTCCTTCTCTTTCAACAACTGTCTGCCTTTCCCTGTATAATGTCTGTTTCCAAGGATTGCCTCTTCTTTACAAAGCATCCAAAATTTGTGAGACAAAGTTTCGTCATCCTTATCCCTAACGGACACACAGCTGCACTTTTTCCAAGAAAGACTTGTTTCTTTAAAAGTCCATGGATTAGTCAGTATTATTGTTTAACACCACAATTCAAAGATATATCAGTTCTTAGGTTTACTTTATTCACTATCCCACTTTCACACCCATGTGATTGTCATGGCTTCCATCAAGTGTACCTTAGTCTTTAAACTGACATCCTTGCTCTTTAAAACTTTAAAGAGGTCCTTGACAGCAGATTTCCCCAGTGCAACATGGTTTTTTTGGTTTGTTTTGGTTTTTTTTAGGGGGTGGAGGTGTTTCCAGTTTGTTTCTTTTTCCTGAGGAAATTGTGAGATTTGATGTTGATTGCTGCTACCATGGGTTTTGGTTGTGGATCCAAGTGAAAGGTCAAGGATTTTAGGAGACTCTTGGGAGAATTAAATGAGAAAATGTGCATGTAGGGCCTAGCTCAGTACCAAATAGACAGTAAATGTGGGTGAAAAATCAGCTGTTCCTGAGAGAAGAGAGAGGTATTTTAGGTAGGAAGAAGAACATGTGAAAAGCGATGGGCTAGTAATGAGAGTTAAGTGGAGGGGCGAGATCTTGCATTAAAAAACCCGTTTCTTCATTATTGTTTCCTCCCTCCTCTATCTACGGAGTCTTCTTTCTCCTGGTGGCACAAATGATTACACTCAATTGCTAACCTAAAGGTTGATGGTTCAAATTAACCCAGAAGTGACATGGAAAATGGCTTGGTGATCTGCTTCCTTAAAGATTATAGCCAAGAAAATATCCCTATGGAGCGATTCCAATCTGTAACTTAAGGGACCTCCATGAGTCAGGATTGACGTGAGAGTGAGGTTTTTGGTTTTAGGGGCTTTCATAGACTTTTTTTTGACACCCACTCGCAGAAAATGTCACTACTACAGATGTATCTGCTTGTGTTCCGAATGTATAGCTATGATTCATACGTAAACAGTATCATCACAGGCCATCCCTTACCCCAGCCATCAACTGCTTTTTGTCCTGTTATACAGTACTCGGGCTTAGGTTTTAAGCTATCAGTTCCTCCAAGGGAGAAAGATGGGCTGTCTCCTTCCCTTAAAGATTTACCACCTCGGAAACCCAGTGGAGGCTCACCATAAATGGGAATCCTCTCAGTGGGTTTGGTTTTGGATATGCTTATTCATTTAACAATATGTTTATGCTGACAATCAGAGGCCTATCTATGTCATCCCTAGTCTTTTTGCCTGCATGAAAGGTAAAAATGATTAATACCATTTATAGAAGAGTCAGGCAGGGCTCACATAACAAGAAGGTAGCAGAGCCAGCAGGCTGCCACACTTACTCCTTCCTCCCGCCTCTTGTTGTTGTAGTTAGGTGCCATTGAGTCCAGCATGACTCATAGAGACCCTATGAACAAAAGATCTGAACCTTGTTCTATCCTGCACCATCCTCACCCTTCCTGACACACAAGAGCCCATTGCATCAGTTACCATACCAATCCACCTGGTTGAGGGTCTTCCTTTCCCTCGCCAACCCTCCACCTTTCCCAGCATCATGTCCCTCTTCAATGAATAGCCCCTCCTAGCAACATGCCCAAAGTATGTGAGGCGAAGCCTCATCATTTGTGCCTCCAAAGACCACTCTGGCTGCACTCTCTCCTGGACATAGCTGTTCGTTCTCTTGGCCGTCCATGTTCAGTGCTCTTCTCCAACATCACAGCTCAAAGATGTCGATTCTTCTGGTTTTCATTCACTGATCTGAGACCTGGACGTTCTTCTTTCCTTTGTTAGAGGTAAAAAAACCCCAAAACAACAACAACAAAAAAACACAAAAAACGCATTGTGAGCATAACCAGTTATTCAACCTGGTGGCCTTGAGGTCAAAGATGATATGGCTTCCAATGGATACTACTTAGTCTGGTGGTCATTTAGACTTTTGTTTGAGTTGATTATTGGAGTGAAAGGCAGAGCCTTGGGACCATATGGCCAAAAACTTCTCAAATGGGAAATGTGGGCTTCAGAGAGACCAAGTCACACAGTGCATTAACATTCAGTTGAATCCCGGCCTCTCGATACTCTAGGTCAGAGGCTGCCTGCCCCCTTCATCCTAGTGTGAGTGTCCTGCCTTCCCTTTCCAGGCCCAAGAGAGAAGGATGAGGTTGTTGTCTGTAAACAAAGCTGTATTGATCCAACAGAGTCCAGGCCACAGCTGTAACTGACTGATGCACCTTGGCCTCATTCTTGGGCAGGCCAGGAAGGAAGTCACTTCAGAGTCGACAGGGTGCTTTGACCTCATCCAGCTCTGGGACTCAAGTTATTGATGCAGAGAGGGTGACTCAGAGTGTTGGAGAGGTTGCACCTGCTAGTGGTGCTATCTTGTCCCTGGGATTGGCCTGGATCAGCTCTGCGGCTGGGCCTCATTGGAAAGCTGCTGTTCCTGACCTCAAGTACCTTACTTTCTGGTGATCTTGACTGTGGACAAAGACCTTCTGATCTGATGACTGTGGCCGGTCCTGTCCCCTCTTGAGGGCTTGGTTTCCCCATTCAGCTGTTGTTAGGTGCCACCAAGTTATTTTCAACTGATAATGACCCTGTGCCAGAGATTAGAACTACAACAGAGTTTGCTTTATGGAAGGAGTTTGCATGACATAGTGCATAATATCTCTGTCTGCTAATCAAAAGATAAGTGGTTCAAATCCATGGGAGAAAAATGAGGAGTCTCCTCTCAGAAAGATTTATGGCCTCAAAAACTCAATAAAAGGTTGCCATGAATTAAAATTGACTTGACAGCTGTGGGCTTTTTTTGTTTTGTTTTGGTTTTCTAATCTTTAAGCAAGCTGATCTCCAGGTCTTGCTCCTACAGAGTTTCTGGATGGATTCAAACAGCTAATCTTTTGGTTTAGTACTCAGGTGCTTAACTATTTGCACAGTAGGGCTCCTCATTTTCCCCACTTGTTATTGTTGTTATTAGGTGCTGTATGAACAATAGATCTGAACCTCGTCCTACCCTGTGCCATTACTGACATACTCAGGCCCATTGCTGCAGTCATTGCGTCAATCTACCTGGTTGACAGTCTTCTCCTTTCTCGCTGTCCCTCCACCTTTCCCAACATCATGCCCTTCTCCGAGGAATGTCCTCTCCTAGCACCATGCCCAAAGTATGTGAGACAGTGTGGTCATTCTTGCATCCAAAGAGCAATCAGGCTTTACCTTTTCTAAGCTATATCTGCCCATGTGGCAGTCCATAGGATATTCAGTACTCTTCTTCAATACCACAACTCAAGGGTATCCATTTTCCTTCTTTCATCCTTATTCATTGTCTAGCTTTCAGAAGCATAGCAAGTGATCAAAAAGAATATGGTCTGAATCAGGTGCTCCTTAGTCCTCAACCTGACATCATTGCTTCTCAGTAATTTGGAGAGATCCCTGACTGCTGACCTTCCCAGTACAATATGACACCTGATCTCCTGACTGCTTGTAGCAAGTGTATTGATTATGGGTCCAAGTAAGATAAAGTTGCTGACAGTTCTAATCTTTTCTCCATCTATCATGATGTGACCTATTGCTCCCAGGGGTGAGAATTTTTGGTTTTTTGACATTTATAAACAATCCATATTGAAGGCTCGAGTGTTTTACATTTGCAGCATATGATTCCAGTCCTCTTTACTTTCAGCAAGCAAGGTTGTATCATCCATGTAACAAAAATTATTGATGAGTCTTCTTCCAATTCTGTTGCCACATTCTTCTTTGTAGAATTCAAATTCTCAAATAATTTGCTCAGCATACAGATTGAATAGGTATGGAGAAAGGATACAACCTTGACACACGCCTTTATTAATTTTATACCATGTGTTGTTGTTGTTGTTGTTATGTGCCGTCGAGTCGCCTGCGACTCATAGCGACCCTCTGTACAACAGCCCTAAACTCCGCTCTGTCCTGTGCCAATCGCACTGTCTCTGACACTCCCATCCCGATTATCCCAGTCACTGAATCAATCCACCTCATAGGGGGCCTTCCTCTCCTGCACCGTCCCTCCACCCTCCCAAGCATGATGTCCCTCACTAAGGACTGGACTCTCCTCACAACATGTCCAAAGTATGTTAGACAGAGCCTCAGAATCCTTGCCTCCAAGGAGCCACCCGATTTAACCCTCTCCAGGACAAATCTGTTTGTTTTCCTAGCAGTCCATGGTATTCTCAATACTCTTCTCCAGCACCACAGCTCAAAGGCATCAATTCTCCTTCTATCCTCCTTGGTCATTGTCCAACTCTCTGATGCATAACAGGTGATTGCGAATAACATGGCCTGTATCAGATGCACCTTAGTCTCCAGAGAGACACTATTGCTCTTCAGTACTTTGGAGAGGTCCCTAACAGCAG
Organism: Elephantulus edwardii; assembly: GCF_000299155.1. Taxonomy (NCBI): domain Eukaryota; kingdom Metazoa; phylum Chordata; class Mammalia; order Macroscelidea; family Macroscelididae; genus Elephantulus; species Elephantulus edwardii. Next base: position 11,927,785 of record NW_006399755.1, read on the forward strand.
ACTTTCCCATGGCAATGTGCCTTTTAATTTTTTGGCTGCTGGTGCCAAGACTGTTGACTATGGAGCCAAGCAAACTAAAGGTGTGTACAATTCAATCTCTTCACCATCCATCCTGATGCTGCGAATTGGTCCAGTGGTGAGAATCTTTGTCTTCTTGACATTGAGCCTCAATCCATATTGGAGGCTGCAGTCCTTGACTCCACAACAGCCTCTTGATCTAGATAAAGGTTTTGCGTGGGTACAACCAAGTCTTCCCCATTCATCATTTCTATTTATTCCTTCATGCACTTAATCAACATTTGTTGAGCACCTTCTGGGTGCTGTGCTGGGTCTCATTCAAGGTTCTAGGAAAATAGAAGTGAATAAAACAGACAAAATCCCTGTCCTTAGGAAGCTCTCATCTTCAATGTCTATAAATGAAGAGGTTGGACATAAAGTCTCACAGGAACCCCACCCTTAGCAGGAACAGCCAAAGCAATCACGGACCAATTCAGAAGAAGGTGCTCTGGGTTTTTGCCCTTTCTTTATAAGCTGTGTGACCTGGAACACGTCACACAGACTCTCTGAGCCATGCCTACCAACTGGGAATGGTGGAACCTTTCCCCTCAGGTTGTTGCTAAGCTCAAATGAGATGACTGATGAAGAAGTATATGTACTGAAAAGTTCATACATGTGTTAGCTTTCACCTTCATTACTGTACTGTGCTTTACAGTTTAAAATGCACTCTTATATTCACTAATTAAATGGAACCTTAGCTGCCTATAGGGTAAGTGTAAGGCATTGGCCCATTTAATGAATGGGAAAATAGAGCTAGAGAGATTAAATGACTAGTTGGGGAGATACAGCAGGTGAGTTTAGCTTGATCTTTACACTCAGGCAAAGTTGAGATTCTGCTACTTGGTTGAAGCTTGACCTTTACTCATCTGTAAAATGGGTTCTCATGGCCGTGGCATTAGAATGAAGAGTTTGCATATCAGGCAAGTAGTATCCCCTTGCTTTTCTGTGATTGTGTGACTGAGTTGAAGGGTGGAGTAGCACCAGGCTCAGTGCTTCGAACACCACCCAGCTCCACCCTGGCCTCAGTGGAGTGTCTTGTGTGTGGAGACCATAGGGGTAAGCAGGCCTGTTTCACACACAATTGCAGCACAATGCATCAGAATATACCGGAACAGTGCTTCCTGGAGGTATGCAATGTAGCTGCCCTGGATGTAGCACTCATAGGCGCTGGTGTTCTAGGCTGTAACCAGGGAGACTTGGGGCTGGGTGGGCCCCACTGGTCACTGTAATGATAGCATGTGGCGTGAGGGCCGCTGGACATCTGTCCAGTAAAGCAAGCTTCCTGCTATGGCTGAGCTCGCCTGGCACCTGTCGCCTGTCCTGCCAGCTGTCTCTTGTTGAGATGGCATCAGGCATGTTCAAACCTGTTTCCTATCTCCTCAGCTTGGAGCTAATGCGGAAGGGCCAGGGCATGGCTGGGAGGTGAGCAGGGAAAGCAACATAGGGCTCTCCTTTTCTGTATTTTTCTAAATGTTTTCAAAGCTTTTTCATTTTCTCCCCCTCCTGAATCTGTAAAAATCTCCATCCTAAATCTCCTGAATCTGTAAAAATCCTCCATGAGGAGAAAGGGGTTCAGGGAGGGTGAGACTACCACCCAGGTCACATAGAAACAGAACCTTTGTCCTGCAAAGGCTGCTGGGAGCTCTGTGGAGGGTGAGACCCCCTACCTAGTTCCTCAGCTGTGGAAGTTGTCATGCCCAGGGCTGTCTTGCAGAATCAGAGAGGATCCATGAGAGAAATTCGAAAGACGCTGGAGAGGAAGTCACATGTGGCACCTGGCTGTGCCCTGCCTCATGATGCTATGCATGCTAGAGCCCAAATCCGGGGTTCCCACCCAGTTGCTCTGTGGCCCTGGTATGTGATGGAAGCAGTGAGCCTGACTTCCCAGAGAGCAACTCTGAGGACTGTGGAGAACTTGGACTGAAAAGAGACATTGTTGAGAGAAAGGTCAAGTCTCCAACTGAGTGACAGGGTTCTCAGAAAAAGTGGTGTGGCCCCTCCACTGGCCCCTGGAGCTAAGTCTCGCTCACCACCTCTCCTTTGTCCATCATGTACTTGAGGCTTCTTCCTGACTCTGGCTGGCCTCCCACCATTGGTCCTTCCCATGCCCTAGGCAAGCAGGACCACAGACAGGTGTCCACTGAGCTGCTGTCCCACCAGCTCCAGACTAACAACCTGGGGCAAGACTCAACCTCTTTGAGCCTCTGTTCTTTGTACAGAAGCAGGTTGTCTAAGGATCAATCAGCATGTGAAAGCCTTGAGGTGCAGGAGACCTTTGATAAGTGATAGCTTTCTCTTCCTCACCCCTTCCTCAGAGAGTCCCTTGAGCTTTCATTAAATGGCCCCATTTTCCCAGTATAATATGCCCAGTGCTTCCTTACATTCTCTCGTTTAAGTTTCACACAGTCCTGTGAAGCAAGTACCATTTTTGTCCCCATTTTACAGATAGGGAAAATGAGACCACGCTTGACCATGTGTTTCCAACCCATGTTCTCCCAGCAACAATGTGGCAGAGCATTGAACCAGCCTGTGTCAATCTCATACCCAGCCCTTGAGAGAGTCAAGGAAGGAAATGACCTTCAACATCAGTAGTCAGCCACCCTGCCTGGGAGTATTTATTCCCCAATGCAGTAGAAAACTAGGCCTAAAATTGATCACATTCCCTACCTAGATGGTCCTAGCAAGGGGAGGAACTTTGGCCCTTCAAAGTGGCTAACTAGTGTCCTCAGAAGGTTGGTGGCTGATCTCATTCCCCTCAGCCTGAGTGTGCCTGGACACTGTTGCCATGTCCTGAGGATCTGGCTTGCAGCTGTTCAGAGATGAAAATGGCTGAGTTGGTGGACTTGCTTTCCTGGAGGTATACAGACTAAGGTAGTCCCCTGGCTTAATGACCACATCAAGACCTGATTTGAACCAGGGTTTGAAGTTTTTCTGGACCCCAGCCTTCCTCGTTCTCCGGTCATGCAGCAGGCTTTTGCCTTAGCTCCTTCTAACAGCCTTTCTTCTGTCCCCATAGGACACCAAAGGTGGCTGCCATCCCTACTTATGAGGAGGCTGTGTGCTGCCCACTGGCCATGGCCGAGGAGTCCCTGAGATGGCCTGTGAACTCCGCAGAGGAAGACATGAAGCACAGTGCCTCAGAAGATGTGCTCCTTGGCACCCAGCCCCCTGGGCCTCCACCCAGCTACGAGAGCATAGCCTTTGCCTTTGATGCTGTTCCTGGAGAGACTACGCCCCGGACCTCCCACCAAGGCCTGTTCCTTCCCGGTGCAGGAAAAGGAAGTTAAATGTTCCTCACAGGTCTTAATTCCAGAGAACAGAACTGCCGGCACCTCTTCCTGGGTCCAGAGCAGTGCCTGGTACACAGCAAGGATTCAATTAATGTTTGTTGTGGTGGAATGTTTGTTGTATCTCCGTTGCTGTGTAATAAAAACCACCCAAAACAGCACTTTAAAATTACTCCCATTTTATTATGCTCATGATTTGAGTTGCCTGGGATCAGCCGGTTGGTTCTTCACTTTTGAGTGGTGTTCGTAAGCTTCAGTCATTTGGAAGGCTTGATGTCTAAGATGATGCACTCACGTGGCAGGCAACCTGCAGGCTTTTGTGGAGAACCCCTCCCCCCAAAACAACCAAGCCCACTGCCAATGAATCACTTCTGACTCTTAGCAGCCCTGTAGGACAGAGTAGAAATGCTCCAGAGGATTTCCAACGCTGAGTCTCTGCAGAAGCAGACAGCCACACCTTTCTCCCTCAGAGCAGCTGGTTGGTGGGTTCCAACTACCAGGCTTTTGATGAACAACTGCACACTTAACCGTTACACCAGCAGGGCTCCTTTGTAATATAAATTAAAAAACTGAGACCCAGGGTTGAAATAGGACTAGTCCAAGGTCACACTTTACAGCCAAGGGCTCTTAATCACACCATTTGAGCATGAACTCTATACCACCCACCAGTTCGGGACTTGAATAAATAGCTTTTCCTTACTCTGCCTCCGTTTTCTCATTGGTAAAATGGGAATTAGGAATTACTGTGGCATCAGGCCCTACTTCATAAAAAGGAAAACTGTTGCAAAGTGCCACTGAGTTGCCTTTGACCTATAACAACCATATGTATAGCAGCTCTGAATCCTGACCTGTTCTGAGCCAGTCTCAATAATTCTGCCACACCAACCTTCTCCTTCTCCAAGACAAACCTGTTTGTTTTCTTGGTAGTTCATGGTTTGTTCAAGACTCTTCTCCAGTACCATAACTCAAAGGCATCAATTCTTCTTGTTATCCTTATTTATTGTCCAGCTCTCAGATACATAGCAGGTGATCGTAAAGACCATGGCCTAAATCAGATGCACTTTAATCCTCAAACTGACATCCTTACTCCTCCATAATTTGGAGAGGTCCCTAACTGCAGCCTTTCCCAGTGCCATACATCTCCTGATTTCCTAACTTTTGGTACCAAAGGTGTTATCTGACTGCTTATTGCCCTACTCAGGTGATATTTTTTGTTTCCTTCCTTTGTAGTCACAGCCTAAAACTTAAAAATGGGATCTGGCTCATGAAAGACACTCAGTAGATACTTGTGACTAAACTAATGATCCACAAATGCCAGGTGGTTTGCGTCCACCCAGACATGTCTCAGAAGAAAGATGTGGCAACATGTTAAAAGAAATGAGCACTGACAAACCTGTGGAGGACAGTTCTGATACATATGGTCACCATGAGTCAGAAGTGACCACAAAGCAATCGGTTGGTTGGTATCATCATTGTTGACTGTGTCCTGGTACGTGGTTGCCTCTGTCCACACGGGTGCTCATAGTGAGGCTTTATGTATTTCTCGTACTCCTGCTGCAGAAACCTGGAGCTCTTCCTGGACCCCACATCTTCCCTCCTTTCTGCTCTGTTTCTCCTGTTACTGTTGTCTACAGTCCCACCCAGACCTATCCAGGAGCCAGGAGAGGTCGTTTCCAATCTGGCCTCTGCTGCTATTTTGCTGACTGACCTGGAGCTTAGTCAAACACATGCTCTCAGACTCACTCATTTCCAGAGTCAAAACTGACTCCTAGCTGACCCTCCAGCATATAAATTGCAAGAGAGAAGACTGCCCATCCCCCCTGCCCCCATGAAGCAGCTGGTAGATTAGAACTGCCAAGGAGGCTTGGAAACACACACACACACACACACACACACACACACACACACACACACACACCATGCACCCCCCACACACCCCCTCCCCTCGGTCTCCCCATCCACTACACAATCCCTAAAGAGTTAATGGTTTCCCTGCCTGGGACACAGAGCTCTCCTGTCCTCCTGCCCTTAAAGTGAGGAATTTCCCAGGAGGCAGGTGGGTTAATATGTAGCAGGTGTGACCTGGAGGCTCCACTTTCGCCAGGTGGAGCTGGAAGTGGCCAGGCTGGGAGGCTGGAACGGCCTTATTTTTTTTTTTTTTTCATTTTTGTCTGCACCAGTTTGTCTACAAGTTCTCAGCAATCAGTGAATCCAGTGCTTTTATTTCCCAGATGAGGGCAGTGGGGTCAGGAGGTGGCTTGGTGTCACCTGTGTGTTGGGGAAGAGACACAGCCAACCGAGGCCAGTGGTCAGGCTGTGGCAGGGAGTGTCGAGTGCACTGACTGGAAGGGGTCTTGGAACCAAATGGAGGCAGGTCACCACTCAGCAACAACAGCTTGTATTCCGGATTCTTTTTTTCTGGTCCCAACTGTCCAGTTTTTTCACTCCTCACTCACCTCTGCATCTGATACTGGACACCTAGGCCTCAGACGTCAGGGCTCACTCCACACTTCCCAGGGCCTCTCTTGGGCTTGGTTACCCTCCTGGGTTTGCTGGTGGCCCTGCCCTCTTTCCATCCCAAGCTCTGCACCTTAAACTAATGCACCCCACTCTCCCTTACCACTCGTTGGACGCCAACTGTAAGATGTCATTGCTTGCTTCAATCTTTTCCTGCTCCAGCTTCTGCTGATAGAGCCTGGCAACTGTTCCTTACTCCCAGAACCTTGTCCTCCTTCTTCCACAGTAATATTGGAACCCAGGGATCTTTCCAAAATTAAAATCTCATCCACGTTGCCCTCCTAGATAATCCCTTTGCTGTGTTTCAAGCATGACTCCTAGGCCTTTCTTGCCTGAACTTCCTTCTCACTTCATTTTCACCTGGCTCTTCAGTCCACTGTCTGGTGGCTTTGTGGTAAAGAGTTGCCCTGCCAACCCAAAAGCATGAGGTTCAAATCCATCAGCCTCTCTGCTGGAGAGAGATGGGCATAATCATGTGTGATTTACCACTTTGGAAAACCAGCTGAAGGGTCAGCTATGAGTACGTTCTGACGCGATGGTACACAACAACAACAACAACAACAATGAATAGATATAATCCCTGAGTGCCGAAGACACTTTGCACTTAACTCCTAATTAAAGATTGGTTGTTTGAACCTACCCAAAGGCACCATGGGAGAAAGGCTGGGTGATCATCCTCTGTGGAGAACACAAAAGAAAATCCCATGGAGCATTTCTACCTTGTATCAAATGGGGGCGCCATAGTTCAGATGAGCTTAAAGACAACGTTGTTGTTGTGTACTGTGGAGTCGGAACCAGCCCGTAGCTGACCCTGCAGCGGGTTTTCAGAGGCAGTTAATCACACGGCAGGAAAATGCCCTTCCTTCTTTGAGGCAGCTGATGGCCTCAAAGCGTGTGCCTTAGGGATTGGATTGCAGGGCACCTTCTGGCCACAAGGCCACCAGAACCTTCTTTTAAAAACAATAAGCTGAGCTATTCACCAACATGCATTGAGAGGCTATTCTAACCTGTTCTAGCTGGGCAGATACAACCATGAGCAAAGCCCTCACTATGGGAGCCTGAGTTCTGAATGTTGGAGACAAGAAAAAAAAGATAAATGCTTGTGTATAGTCAGCTAGATGGTCATGTGTAATAGGAGAAAAATAAATCAGGAAAGGAAGACAGGGAACGACTAGGGTAGGGGCTTAGCAATTTTAGAGAGCTCCTTTGGACAAGCTCTCACTAGGACGGTGGCATCTGGGCAAAGACTTGAGGAGGTGATGGAAGGAGCCAGGCTGATGACTGGATGGGACACTTTTTAGGTAGAAAGAACAGCAGGTACGAAGGCCCTCGGGTGCCTGTGTGTTCAAGCAGTCAGTGTGGCTGAATGGAGCGAGTGAATGGGGACACACAGAGATACAAACTCAGAGAGGTAGTAGGTGGTCATCGGCGTATCATCTTGGGTTTTATCTTGGGTTTTGTCAGCTCTTTGATATGTGGTGTTGTTATGAACCTTCAAGTTGACTATAACTCATCATCGTGATCCTGTGAATAACAGATCTGAACCTTGCTCCATCCTGTACCATCCTCACAATTGCTGATAAGGCGGAGAGAACCACCCCAGGGTTCTAAGCACAGATGTGACTTATCTGACTTGACACTTGGGTTGAGAAGTGGTCAGGGTAAGAACTGAAAGAAGTGATGAGGGTTCAGGTCAGGCTGATGAGCAGTAGTGGGAGTGGGGAGGAACGATCTCGTACTTTAGAAGACCATAGATGTGAGTGAGGAAGTGAAGATAGTAGCTTAGATACCCAGCTAGGAAGCCTGGATAACTAACTGGAAGAATGACATTGGAAGAATGATGTGGGAGAAGCAGATGTAAGGAGGGAGTATACAATGCAGAGTGTGTGTACAGTTTTCAGAACTTTCTCCTCAGCTGGGCAATGAGGGTTGATGTGTAGGAATTAGTGAGACTGGCTCAGGACAGGGCAGGGTTCAGAGTTTAGGACATAGGGTCGCTGTGGGTCGTAGGTGACTCGACAGCACATAACAACAAGCTCAGCTCATACTGGTGCTGCATGCCTCTTTGCACCTTTGTAAGTACACCTCTTTGTAACTTTCTTTGCACATGCTTCTGTTTCCTGGACTACTTTTCCTGCTGTCAGGTGAAGTCCAACTTCCTTCTCAAGCAAATTTGAATCTCAAGAGTCTCTGTGAATCTGTGCCCTCAGTCTGTCCTTCCCTCTAATCCTGCACATTTTGGACCTCACATGTATTTTAGAGCACTGCCATATTGTGTGAGAAGGTAGTGCTGAGGGAATTGGTCTCTGAGGCCCCATGGTTAGCGTCTCACATCCCAGGGGCTTTAGGGTACACAGTGAATGGCTGGCTGAGCACCTGGTTCGAGCCAGGGCTCGGCCGTTTATACCGCGTGAGGCCTTGGGTTGCCTGCCTACTGTGCTTTCAGAAGCCTCAGTTTCTACACCTGTGAAAAGTCTGTGATATTTCCTCCTCCCTGCCTCTGCTATTCAGGATGAGGGTTTCACTAGAAGGTTCCCAAGGTCTTCCTCTGCTGGACAATGTGTGACTCTTCAACCACGCCCGGCTTCTCCCACTGCCTCCCCTTTGCTGTAAATCAAGTCAGTCAGAGCGAATGCAGGGGGCTGGGCGTGGGTGCGGGGCGGGTAAGAGAGTCCCGGGAGAGAAAACACTGAAACTGCAAAGTTTTGGAAGCACAGGACACACCACTTCCCAATTCGATCCTCACCACGATTCTGTGGACGAGTTGGATTTGGTCTGTTTCACGGAGCACCTTTTTATTTTTTTCTTAAAAAGAGGAGAAATGACTGAGACAGGAAAGGGGCTAAGGAGACTGTATCGTGAGGAGGAAAGAAAAAGTGGAGGGAAGTAGAGTAGATGAGGCTCAAAAAGAGATTAAGGACTGGATCTGTACACACTGGGGCTAGGGGGTGCCTGGGGTTCCTGTCCCCTATTAACATTCGCTGCCAAGTCACTTGGAGATTTTGGCTCGTTGTGACACTCCTCAGGGTCAGTTTTCAGGTCTGTGAAATGAAGATTATAATCCTGATCCCGCGCTATTAAGAGGCTGCGCAGAGGAGACAGGACTCAAAGGTGTTGACTCCGGCTGTGCCTGCCTGGGCGTCTCTTCCTACGATGACCACCAGGTGGCGCAAGAGAACCCAGGCTGGACGCAAAGGCGGCTATGATTCCGCTGTTCAGGGAAGACTCGGAGGCTTGGTCACTTTGAACCTTGGCTTACTTTCCATGTAAAGACACCATCAGGGTGAACTTGCACTCATTGCTTCTCTTTTCTGAACTTAATACCATCCTCATTTGAAAAAGGTAATGTTTATGGAAACAAAAACACCAGACGCAGGGTACGGGGTATCAATGCTGTGTTAGGGAGCAAACACAGCTGTGAGGAGAGGAGAGATGATAACCACAAACAGGAAAATCTCCAAGCGTAGCTAGTCAGGAAGTCAAAGGAAGGTCTTTCACCTTGCCTTGTAAAAACTACAAGTTACTGGGGGTTTTATGTGCGTGTGTCTGTTAAGTTTTATTTTAATGTTTGTTTTTCTAAGGTGATTTGAGTGGCTGTATACAAAACCATTTACCTTCTCATTCAACCAATCATACACATTTTGGCCAGGAACGTTAACGTCAATATCCACAATGAAATCACACTTTCTCCATCTTCCCTTTCTTTTTAAATTTTTTTTTAAATTTTATTTTATTATTATTTGTGTGTGTGTGTGTGTGTGTGTGTGTGCACACGCACGTGCCATCAAATCTGATCTGACGTCTGACGGCACAGGAGGAGGTTGTTCCTCATTCTCCAGCAGAGCTTCTGGTGGCATTTTTCCTTTCTTTAGTAATATTGTATTGTTTGTCCCCTTACTAAATATTTCCTTTCCTTTCTCAAGTTAATTCTTTCTTCTGGTGATGCTGATAGTTTTCGTTTCCCCATCAGCTGTTTCCCCAGGACTGAAATGACTCTGAGTTGTTCTGCTAATGATGGTGGCTCAGTAGTCAAATTCTCACCTTCCACGTGGGAGGCAATTGTATTCTTGATCACCATGTACAGCCACAACCTGCCTGTGGGTGGCGCTGTGTGCCACTATGGTGCTGGACAAATTTCCAGGGCATTTACAGGATAAACTGGACTAGGAAGAAAGGCCTGGTGATCTACTTGCATAAATTGTTGTTGTTAAAAGCCATTGAGCCCGTTACAACTCACAGAAACCATATGGATAACAGGTCTGAACCTTGAGCTATCCTGCACCATCCTCACAATCTCCGCTCAAGTCCGTTGTTACAGACACAGCATCAACCCAGCTCATTGAGGGTCTTCCTCTTTCACCGACCCTCTACTTCTCACATCATGATGTCTTTTAATAAGAACTGGGCCCTCCTGAAAACGTGCCCAAAGTATGAGAGATGACGTTTCACCATGCTTGCCTCTAAAGGGCACTGGTTACCTTCTTCCAAGACAGATTTGCTTGTTCTTTTGGCATGAGGTATAAGGTATCAAAGGCATCAATTCTTCGTTGGTCTTCCTTATTCATTGTCCAGCTTTCAGAGGCATAAATCAGGTAGTAAAAAAACCCCTGTGGATCACAACATCCTGGCCATGCAGCTGGCATAGGACTGGATGGCATGTTGTCCCACCATGTAGCGTCATTGTGATTTGAGGGCAGCGTATTGCAACTAACAACAATCCTAGGTTAGGAGGCAAGGGCATCACGGTCAGTCATTCACACCTAGAACTAGGAGTGGCTGGTTGCAGGCAGGAGTAGAAGGATCACAAAATATGAGAAAGGACAGGCAGGAAACTGAGACACAGGCATAGCATTGACCAAGACCACCCTGCCTCCTAGTGGACAAGCCAGGACCAGTGCTCATGCCAGAGCCAGGACAGGTGGGCAGCCATGTCTGAGGAAAGTCTGACGTTGACTTCACAGGGCTGGGTCTCTTCCTGCTGACCCTGGGCATGTTCCTCTTCTGGAGGCACTTTTAACCCTGGAGCTACAGTTAGGCAACAAGGGGGTGTGATGGTGCTGTGGCTAAGCTCAGCTGCTACTCCCCAGAAGGTCAGGGGTTTGAACCCCTCAGCTACTTGATGACAGGCAGAAGTGGCAATCTGCTTCCATCAAGATTCCAGCTTTGGGCAACCCAAGGACACTTCTGCTGCATCCTCCAGGGTAACTCTGAGCCCAAATCAACTCAACAGCACAGCATGGCTGCCTCTGGGACTTGTGGTCTAGGTTCAGATCCCAGCTCTGACATTTACTAGCTGTGAGACCTTCGGTAAATTACTCGTCTTATGCCTCTGTCCCCTCATGTGTAAAAGGAGGACGGAATGCCTGCCTCACAGGTTTCCCCTTAAATGAGCCGATCCTGATTTATGTGTAAAACAGTGTCACTCACACAGTATCCATTCAATCAATACTGTTTATTATGCCCAAATCCTAGTTGGGTACATGACCCTGAAGCGTCACCACATTCTTTAGGACTCTAGAACACCTGCTGAAGGATCCTGGAGCCCTCCAGTGGGACTGTGGGTGTCTTTTAGCTGCATCACTGTGCCTTTCCCCCCAGGGCTGGAAGGCAGGGGCCATGTGTTTACGCAGCTCAGTCCCACGCTAGGCAAATGAGGTGATGTCAAGGCCTTGGCTGGTGCCCAGCTGGGATAACCTCCCCTCTCCCTCCCCTGCACCCTCCCTTGCTCGGACTCTCACACACACATTGCCACCTGGGCCCAGAGGGAAGGTGAAAGGCAGGAGTGAAGGTGGGTGGGTGGGTGGGTGCACAGGTCCCTTGAAGCGTGACACCTCCAGCTCCATTGAACCAGTGGGCCCCTGGGGGGTGGAGCTGGACCAAAAGGGATCCTGCTCTGGCTGTAGTCCTCAATTTGCAGGGATCCCAGAGCTTCCTCGCTTCTGGTGTGAGCGTTCAGCAGGTCTGTTGACGCCCCCTCCGTGGGGGCACAAGATCCAAGGGCAGTGGGGCTGCCATGGCAGAGGAGAAGACTTTCCGCATCGGCTTCATCATCCTGGGCCTTTTCCTGCTGGCCCTCGGCACGTTCCTCATGAGCCACGACCGGCCCCAGGTCTATGGGACCTTCTACGCCATGGGCAGTGTCATGGTGATTGGGGGTGTCGTCTGGAGCATGTGCCAGTGCTACCCTAAGGTAGGCAGTGACGGTGCACACATCAGTCCCTATCTGCAATCTAGTTTTTCATCCTGACCCCCTCCTCTCTTCTCTGTTCTCCTGAGCATCTTCCATTCCTTTCTATTCCACTCTCCCCTCCACCCATTTTTCCCAGCCATCACCCTCCCATCCACATGTCATAAGGACTGACCAGAAGTCCCTTGGACCTGACTGAGGCTGAGACCCGATGAAGCACAACCCATAACCCATATCCTCAAAGCAAATATTGTTGGATGCTTACCACCTGCCAGGCCCTGCATGCTTCTGGTGGAGTTCAAGCCTCAGCCTCAGCGTCTCAGTATCTTCTCAAGCTCCATTTTATAATCTAGAAGCCAGAGACCCAGAAGGCTGAGCTGGAGCTCCGGTTGATGTGACTAAGGACTAACCTTCCGCTTCGGAAGGAGGGCTGTGTGTGTCTCAGAGTGGCCAGAGTACAGGAGTGGAGTCCGATGACATGAATTTGGGGCAGGGCTTCCAACCAGCTCATTCTGGTTCAACCCCCTGCTGAGAATTCACCTTTCTACAACAGGTACACGGAATTAGAATCTACCTTTTAACAAGATCTCCTAGCCATCCATATTCTCTCTCTCTCTCTCTCACACACACACACACACACACACACACACGAAAGATCTACACACACACTTGGAAGATTTGGAGATCTTATTGGCATGAAAACTCTGATTTAATGTCTTAAGTGGAAATGGAACAAAATTCTCAGCACAGGGCTTGAACAGGGATGAGCGGAGCTGGAACCTGGTTTGAGGTTGTGTATCTTTGTAGTCTTTTCGGCCTTGTGCGTAGTTAATGGTGGGAAGAGCAGTGGTGTGGGAGTCTGAAACCTGGCTGCTAGCTTCAATGCTGTTCACTTCTCTGTAACCTTTGTCTTTCTGAACTTCCATCGTTCTATCTGCAAAATGGGCCTCCAGGCCCTATTTCTCCAGGCATACAGTGCTGTTATGAAGATCACATACAAGAGGAGATACATGTTCTGTAAACTGTCAAGCATTTTACATAGGTGCAGGACTGTCCGTGGTTTTTATTATTGATTCTCTCAATCATCCTGTGGAATGAGCATATCAGGATTTGGAACATGGAGACTGATGGGTGTCAATACCCAGAGAGGTCAAGAGACTTTTCCAAGGTCACACAGCAAGGAAGCAAGAAGAAAAATGTGGATTCTAGCTTGAGTTCTTTGCCTGAAGACTTAAGTCAAGCCCTCTGGGCCTCAGTTTTCTCATCTGCACAACACCAGGGTCAGGGTGGGGGAGGCAGAAAAGGGTGCATTTAAAGGTTCTATTGGACCTGTCGTCTCGGACTCCAGGATCCAGGCAGCCTCCAGCACCCACAGTGTCCTCCTCACCTCCTGCTTGGGTGTCTTTGCTTAGGGGTTTGGAAAGAGGGAGGGGCTCAGGGGGCACAGGCCTCCCCAGTCCAGGCCCGGTGTGTGGGCCAACCTGGGGCTGGCTGTCGGCAACCGGTGCTGGAGCGGTCTGGGCTGGTTTGTGGTCATTTACTGAGCAGTTTACAGTCAACTCACTTCTGTTTGTGCAGTGCCCTGAGCAGAGGTCACAGGGAGAAGAGGTCCTGGTGTGGTGCCACCCACCTCGCCTCCACCACAGACGGACATCCTTCTCCTGTGAGGAGGCTGCCCCCTGGGGTCACAGAGAGGGCTGGATGTGGAGAGGAGCAGCATCCTTCCTGTCCCTTCCCCTTTACCTTGGTGGCTTTGGTGTCCTAAAGGGGGCAGAGTGACAGGACTGGGACTGGGGGTTGAGGGAGAGAAGGAGACAGGATTGTTGCCGGCACTTAATGAGTAACTGTTGATGGAGCAACGAGTTCATGTGCTGTGGACGGCGTGGAAACGGCATGCTTCAGTGTCTGGTGGCCCAGATTCAAACCCCTGCTCCCTCTGCCTCGTTCTGTGACCTTGGCAGCGTGAGCTCCCCCTGAGTGTCTGTTCTGGTGTCTGGGGAGGCTCAGGCTTCAACAGCTGAGAGAGAGAGGTCATGGAGGTGGGATTGTGGGTCCCTGACATCAGGTTGACATTTACAGAATTGGATATGACTCTTTGTATGTGTAGACGAGTGGGTGCAATGGTGTGTGTGTGTGTGTGTGTGTGTGTGTGTGTGTGTGTGAGAGAGAGAGAGAGAGAGAGAGAGAGAGAGAGAGAGAGAGAGTTTGCACTTGGGAAGATAGTCTACAGGAGTTGTCACACGTGCACTGCAGTAAGGAAGGGGGCAACTGCTTGTCAGTCAGGGAGGCACTGAGGAATATGAGGTGCCCTGGCACCTGCCTTCTCTCTTCAGTGTGGTGGTGCCGCTGCTGGGGCCCATCAAGTCAACGATGACTCATAGTGATCCTCTGACCAACCACTTTGAACCTCGCCCTGTCCTGTGCCACCCTCGCAATCTCCACCATGCCCAAGCCCACTGATGCAGTCGCTGCATTGATCCGTCTTATTAAAAGTCTTCCTCTCTCTTTCACTGACCTTCTCTCTGTTTTGGAAGAAGTGCAACCAGGGTGCTTCTTAGATGGAGGATGGTGAAACTTCATCTCACATACTTTGGGCATGTTGTCTGGAGGGGCTAGTCCTTAGAAGAAGACATCAAGCTTGGGAAAGTGGAGGGTCTTCAGCGTGGCCTCCACTAAATGCCCTCTCCTCAGGACTCTGCCCTAATTTTCAGTGCTAGACTTACATGAAGCTTCATTAAGTGGGAATTCTCCAGTTGAGAGAAATAGAAATCGAAGGAACTAGAACGAACCAATAACTACGGGCATGAGGGTTTCAGAGACCAACAAGAGCTAAGCCCTGTCTTTGAGGAAGAGTCCCTGTGTGGTGCAGTTAACACTTGTGGGTGCTAATTCAGAGGCTGAAGGTTCTAGTCCAAGCAGAGATGTCACAGAAGAAAGGCCTGGCAATCTTCTTCTCAAAAACCACCTACTGAAAACTATGGAGTAAAATTCTACCAGGAGGCACATGTATCACTGCGAAGAAGCATCCACTCGATGGCGACTGGTGCTGATGTCTTTAAATATAAAAATGAAAGTGGTAGAATTGGAATTTAGTGGGGCAGACAATGTTGTCTGATGGGAAGAAGAGCAAGGCGCCCAGGGAAGGTGAACTGGGCTTTGCGAGTGAAATGGAAGTTCATGGAGAAGATGGAAAATATATTCCAGACAGAAAGAGTGGTGGGATTCAAGACACATTTGTGAACGAACAGCACGGATGAGTTAGCGTGACTACTGGAGGGGGGCGGGGGCAAGAAGATAAAGGGACCCAGACCTGAGGTCCTCTCTGAGCATCTGTTTCTTCTTCTTAGTTGATACCATAAGAGAGGGACATAATCAGTAGTACAGTGTGAGAAGCTTATTCCAGTGGCAGCTGGGAGGAGGAAATAGGGCAGCATCTTTTCTAGTCCAGGCGAGATATAATGGTGATCTAGACCATGGCAGAATTTACCCTCAAGGCTGTAGAAACTAGGAGAGATGAGAACAGGTAAAGGATAAGTGGAGAGAACAGCCTTCCCCTCCACCACAGCCTTCCCCTATCTGGCTTCTGTCTCCACCATCAGGTACCCCAGGCACCTCCTGCCTGCTCCCCTGAAGCCCAGGACCAGGCTCCTAATTGGGATTTGATGGGTGTGTCCTTCTCAGAGGCCTTCATCTGCCGCAGGGGTTTTTCTAGCTCCCACCTCAGAAACACAGGACGGTTAACACCTTTCCACTCCCCATCCTTCACTCATTCTCACCTCCCTCCCCTCAGCTGATAATGTCAGCGTCCCTCCTGATTCATCTTCCTCTGTCACACTCAACTTCAGGAATTGAACAAGATCTCCTCGGTGGGCTTGCCCACTGGCACATCTGCTGTAGAAGGTGCTCGAAGTTTGATTACTCGGAAATGGCATCCCAGTTCCTACAGACTTGGGCACTGTCTTCTCTTTCCCTCCAGGTTGCCTTTGTGCCCGCAGACTCCGAATTTCAGGGCGTCCTGTCCCCGAAGGCGAAGGCGCTGGAACTGCTGGAGAACAAGCTGAGCATTGAGATGAAGAGGTAGGTGCTGGGGTGCCCTTCCAAAGGAGGTTGCAGGGGAGGGGCCACGGCGGGGTGTCTCCTCCCCTCGGGCCACCTCCTGAGACTGTGTGCTTGGAAGCCATGCACGGGCACAGCTCAGGGATGCCCAGGTCCTGTTCCAAACCACCACAATAATGTGAGTATCACAAAAAAACAAGTCACACAAAACCTTTGCTTTCCTAGTGCATGTAAAAGTTGTATTCACACTGTTCTGTAGTCTATTAGATATGCAATAATAGTATTAAGCAAAAGTTAGAAATATTATTAAAATTACCAAAATGTGACACAGAGACAGGAAGTGAGCACACAGTCACTTGTTGGGGAAATGGGCCTGATAGGTGGGCTTCCTGATGCAGACTTTACTTGTTATCAAAGGAATACCTGAAACATGAAATAAAACAATGCATGACAGCATTGCTTTGAAACTTCAGTTCTACGCATTTGATTCCAACTTACAGAGGAGGAAATTGAGGTTCAGGGACTTTATCTTCGTAGGGACAAAATAGAGTCTTGCAGTGAATTTGAGCCTGACGAGACTTCAGAAGCAGGTTTAATCCTAAATCCCTCACATGTATAACATCCCCTGTGACTAACAAGTCAAGGCACAGACCCTGGGGCTTGGCCACTTAGGAGCTATGTGACTTTGAGCAACAACTTATCTTGTTTTATACTCCATCTATAAGGTGAGGATACTGAGGCCTCTGAGTGTTGAAATGTCTATGAAGTGGAGGCACTAGTGAAAAATAAGACCCCAGGAATTGATAGGAATTAAAGTATTTCAACAAACACATGCAGCCCTGGATGTGCTCACCAGACTATGCCAAGAAATTTTCAGGACA
The DNA here is from genome assembly GCF_000299155.1 of Elephantulus edwardii. Taxonomy (NCBI): domain Eukaryota; kingdom Metazoa; phylum Chordata; class Mammalia; order Macroscelidea; family Macroscelididae; genus Elephantulus; species Elephantulus edwardii. Next base: position 11,944,770 of record NW_006399755.1, read on the forward strand.
GCTACCTTGCTATTTGACTAGTAGAGATCTATATTTGCTTCCATTCCCCCCAAAAAAAGGTGATCTAACAGAATGTATAAATTATCGAGTAACATCATTAATACGTAGAGAGAGATCAGTTGGCCTAGTGGACAGAAAGTCATGCTCCCAAGCCAAAGGTGGGTGACTAATCCACAGTCCTTGGGTCTGCCTTTACTTGTTTTTGGTGAAACATTCTTCTAGGTCATATAGCCCTGGTATGTCCATTTGCTGTACAGAGGTAACTCATGGTTGCTGTGAAGCTGAACATTGTGGCACTAATGTGTCAAATGTGAGAATAGTTACCCATGGTGGACAGTGATTGGTGGTGCTCCCTGATTAAAACAAGCTTGGAAACAGGAGTGGCATTCACTTCCGTAATAGCTTGCCTCAGGAAACACTATGAACCTGGGGAAAGGACAAAAGTTACACAGGTGTCCAGGTCTTTCGTTCATAGGGTCACTATGAGTTGCCTCCGACTTGATGGCATTTAACAACAAGAAGAACAATATCATTAATGTCACATGCAAAAAAATGTTACTGAAGATTATCCAGAAACAGCTGAAACAGTACATTGACAGAGAATTGCCAGAAACTCAAACTGGATTTAGAAGAAGATGTAGCACCAGGGATATTATTGCTGATGTTATATGGACCTTGACTGAAAGCAGAGAATACCAGAAGAGTGTTTCATTGACTATGCAAAGGCATTTGATTGTGCAGACCATAACAAATTATGGCTAACGCTGAGAAGAGTGGGAATCTCAGAACACTTAATTGTGATCATGTGAAATCTATATTTAGAACAAGAAGCTATTGTCTGAACAGAGTAAGGGAACACTGAATGGTTTAAAATCAAGTAAGGTGTGCATCAGGGCTGTATCCTTTCTCCATACCTATTCAATTTGCATGCCTAGCAAATCATTTGAGAGGCTAGATTCTATGTAGAAGAGTGTGGCATCAAGATTGGAGGTAGACTCATCAAAAACTGCAAATAATACAACCTGCTTGCGAAAAGCAAAGAGGGCTCGAAGCTTTTGCTACAAATGATTAAAATCTACAGCCTTCAGTACTAATTACATCTCAAATCAACAAAAATCTTCACCTCTATGATAATAACAACATCATGATAGATGGAGAAAAGTTTGAAGTTGTCAGCAATTTTATTTTACCTGGATCCACAATTAACACCCTTGGTATGAGCAATCAAGAAATCAAAGCCATACTGCATTGCATAAATCTGCTGTCAAGCATCTCTCTAAAGGGTGAAGGAGCAATGTCATCAGTTTAAAGACTAAAGGGCTTCTGATTCAAAGCCATGGTCTTTTCAATGACTTTTTATGCATCTTAAAGTTGGACAATGACAAAAGATGCCCGAAGAATCATTGCATTTGAGTTGTGGTGTTGGAGAAATAAATGTCCCATGGACTGCCAAAAGAGCAAACAAGTATGTCTTTGGGAAAGAACAGCCAGGGTGCTCCTTTGCAGCAAGGATGCTGAAACTCTGTCTCACATATTTTGGGCCTGTTGTTAGGAGGAGCTGGCCCTTGGGAAAGGACAGCAAGCGAAAGAGAGGAAGGCCCTCAACGAGATAGATTCACACAGTAACTAACAAGGGGCTCAAGTTTATCAGAGATGGTGAGCATGGCATGGGGTATGGCAGCGCTCAGACCCGTTGTTCATAGAGTTGCTATGACGTCAGCTGACTCCACAGCACGTTGAGACTAAAGTCTGGCAGTTCAGTACACCGCGGTGCTGTGGAGGGAAGAGCTGCTGATCTGCTTCCTGAGAGACTATATACCCCATAGAATCCTACAGTTTCCACAAGTGGGAATCGGCTCAAGGACAGTGGGTTTAGCTTGCTGGATTGGTAATAGTATTTCGCTTCCAGGGTGTTGGAGGGTGATGTGAAATAATGCACGCAGACTACCATGAACAGACTGTGGTGCGCGGCATAGATGTGTACCAGACGCCGGGTCCGACAGTGCATCTCCCACCTCTTTCATGGAAGTTTTAGCAGAGGAGGGAATATCAGATCCTTTAGACATACGTGGAAACTGAGGCTCAGAGAGATTCATCACAGGCTTAAAACCTCATGGGGAGCCAGTGATGGAGGTGGGGCTTGGCGCCAGCCCTGCCCGTCCTGAAATCGTTAAGCCCGGGTTTCTCCAGGCACAGCCCACGGCCCTTCAGCCCTGAGGAGACAGTAGCACCTGCTAACCCTGGTGGGCCTAGTTCATCCCCCATCCTCAGCGGCTCAAGGAGCCCGGTTCAGGGTCTGTGGCCTTGGGTTCCGGGCTTCTCTGCTTTGCTTGAGGAAGATACGGAGGCGACGTGTTTGGCTCTTCACGCACAGAGCTGCCAAACGTCCTCTAGAAATGATCGGGGTAGAGCCTAGATGCAGGCCCGAGCCAACCCATGCTCTCCAGAGGGTCCGGTTATGGCTGGCTAGTGAGAGCTGGGGTACAGGGGTCCCTGGGTTCCCATCTCTAGCTTCCCAGCTGTGCTACCTTGTACAAGGCTTTGTACTTTATTTTCTGAGGGGCACAGTAATTAAGAATATGTTAGTCACCCTGAGCTAGCCACGTAAGGTCTCTACCCTTCAATTTCTATACAGGATCCACCAGAGAAGTGGTGAAGATAAGAGGAGTGAATGAACAAATCCCAGCTCACCTGATATTCTCAGTAACTCGGCTACTACTGTGATTCTGTCCTCGTCTGTAAAATGGGAGGGAAATGTCTTCACCTAGGTGTTCTGCGTCAGTGATGTGAAGAGCACGTGGCCTTTAGCCATAAGTTGGAATGTAGTGTTGATTCGCCTTAACGCCACAACCACACTTTCCTGACTGACTTTAGAGGCAGCAAGTGGAATATGTCCAAGCTTTACCACTTAATTTATTAGCCTTTCAGTGCTTTGGTCTGCTTATGCCAAAATAGGCACAATGATTCCCCAAGATGCTTCTTGGGAGCTAAGAGGAGACTGGATGCCTGAAGCAAGCAGAGCAGGCAGAAAGAGGGATATCTGTTGAGTAAAACTAACTCTCTCTCTCTCTCTCTCCTCTTGTCTGTGCGTGTGTCTCATGTACCTCCAGCCCCCAGCCCCCCTACGTCAGGTTGTGGGAGGACGCTGCCTATGACCAGAGCCTGCCAGACTTTAGCCACATCCAGATGAAGGTCATGGGCTACAGTGAGGACCCTCGCCCTCTGCTGGCCTCTGAGCCAGGGCCGCGGCAGCCCAGAGCCAGCGATGGGGGCGGAGGCCCCGCGGACTCTCAGGCCTGGATGGAAGCCCCTGTTGTTGTCCACCGGGGCTCTGATGAGGACGAGGGAGAAAGACTCCCAGCTCAAGGCAGGTCCAGGTGAGCGCACAGAGGGCAGGGTGGAGAACTACTGTTCAGGTAGAATAGGGATGGAAGGGGTGTGGGGTGATGGTGATGGGGGAAATATGGAGGCAGCAGGGGACAGTGGAGACTGAGGGGGGGGTAGAGGAACAAGTGAATATGGGCTTAGTACTCAGACAGGCCTGGGTTCCTCTGCTGTGTTACCTTGGCGAAGGTCCTAGCCTCCCAGAGCCTCTGTTTCCTCCCCTGGTAAGTTATTCCTATAGCACACGCTTGCTGTCAAGGTGGGGCTGTGTGTTTAAACCCCAGGCACACAGTGGGGCCTTGCTATCAGAGAATGCCCACTGTGCACGATGAGGAAGAAGCAGATGACCCGAGTGCAAATGCTACCTCCACCTCTGACTTGCCCTGTGACCTCCAGCAAGTCACTCCCCATGCACGTCTCACCCCTATCTGTTTATAAATGGACTTCATTTATCTGTCATTCAATCAACACAACTGGACACTTCCTCCGTGTTGGGCCTGGGACTGGCCCTCACCCTTCAGGAGTTCCCAATCTGAAAGGGAGAGAGGAAAACATGGGTCCCCTCCTGTGTGATGGGGCCCTGAGAGCCCTTGGAGACCACTGAGTGACTAGAGGAGGGGGAATGACTTGGCCTGGAGAAAACATAGTAAGGGCTTCTGTTTCTCGAGCATCTGCTTTGTGCCAAGCACCGTGTGAAATGCCTTGCACACATCTGCTATAGCCTTCAAACAACCCTGGGAGTGTGTACTGTTACTTTCCCACTTTATAGGGGAGGAAACTGAGGCCCAGAGAGGTTAATAAAGCTAGTGGCCAGGACTCAGGCAGTCTGACTCAGAAGTCCCCTGGCCCTTGTGGCTTCTGTCCCTACAGCCCCCCAGCCTGTCCCCAGGGCCCTGCACCCTTGGCCTCCTTCCAAGAAAACCTGGACCTGAGTTCCAGCGAGGACAGCAGCCCCAACCCATCCCCACCCTCCGGGGAGGAACCTCGCTCACCACCCCAGGATCCCTGGGCCTGCAGGTCCCAAGGCGACCGTTACCACGACTTTGCTCTGATTGACGCCCCCACATCAGGGGAGGTACTCTCAGAGGGGCTGCAGGACGCGGCTCTGTCCAGTTGCTGGCAGCGACGTCCTCGGATGAATGAGGAGGAGGCATCGGACGCAGGCATGGAGGAGCTGCAGGAGGAAGAGGACTTGTACTATGGGCTCCCTGACGGACCAGGGGACCCCCTCCCGGACAATGAAGTAGGCTTTGAGCCTGACGCCCAAGGCTGAGGTTAACCTGCCCTGAGGGTGTTAGCCTCATGTGGCTTCTTGCCCCAAGTGGCCTCACAGGACCTGTTTCACTGATCTGTAGAAGGTGTGCAGATAAGATGACATGCCTGCACACTTCGGAGAAGGGTAAAGAGCTGCCACCGTAAGGGATGGTATTGTTACCATATGACCCTGGCTGTGCCAAGTGGGAGTTTTCTTTGGCAAAACTTTGAAAGGAATTTGTGATTTGAGGGGGAGATATGTAGCAGCCAGGCCTGTCCCTAAAAGCTGGACTCTGAACGGGACCTTCCTTGGTGCTACCTGCCCCCCCGCCCCCAGAGGCTTCTCAGCGTCCCTGATCCTTGTTGAGACTTTTTATTCCACCTGGAAGATGGTGTGACCACCTTCACTCGGAGCAGTCTATGTCCGCCGCTGTCCGCCCAGCCCCTGTCCGCGCATGACTCTTCTGCGGAGACTGAGCGCTACTGACCACCCTGATTTTGTCCCTGGTCCCTCACCTCCTATGCTCTGCTGCAGATCCCAAGCCCCTGCCCCTCACTCCACCGTTCACACACCCGCTATTTCCACCCTGAGCCAAACCGTCCGCCAGAATGCCTGTTCCTCCCTTACTTGCCTGGAAAGTCTCTTTCAAACTCCCGCAGTTGGCCTTCTGGACCTTTGTACATGGGCCCCTGGAGGTCAATTGCTGACTCCCACGCAGGAGGACATCTTTGTTTACTCACTCCCCTGTGTTTCTCATGCCTGACCCTGGTCACCAAGGGTTTGAGACTCACAGAACCCCTGCTCTCTGCCATTCACACCTCATGTCTAATTGTCAACAAAGTCAGGCCAAGAGTCCTTAAAACTGAGCCCCATAGTCTCCACACAATAGGTCCCCATTAGCTTACTGATATGGATGAAACCCAGTCTTGGCCGAATCCAATTCAGTTTATTTCTTTATTGAGCATCTGCTGTGTGCCACACTCTAACCTCGGTTCCCTAGGAGGAAGAGGCGCCAATGTGGTTGTTGCCTTGTGGTTGTGTGCCATTGAGTGGGTTTTCAAATCACACAGGAGGAAATTGCTCATCTTTCTCCTGCAGAGCACTTGGTAGATTCTAACTGCTTGCCTCTGGGTTAGCAGCACAATTCCACTAGGCCCCCTGAGCTCTCTCATGTTGTAGTTGTAGGTGCCGTAGAGTCGGAACAGACCCATAGCTGACCCTCCTGCGGGTTCTCAGAGGCTGTTAATCACATGAGAGGAGATTGCCCATCCTCCAATGGAGCAGCTGGTAGCCTCAAACCAAGCGTCCTCGGATTGCAGAGCAGCCTCTAGCCACGGGGCCTGATTTACATCAGAGACAGGATGCAGAACACAGGCCAAGGTGGCAGACAGGAGCTGAAAATAGACACAGCAGAGGCAGCAGGGGCAGCCTCACAGACATCCCGGGCCAGCCGGAGTGCGGTGGATTGTGCAGCAGCGGGCTGAGAAGCCCTGAGTGTGCATGGCACCACAGCATTACAGGGCAGTCATCACCACAGACGTATCTGCAAGGCCCTCTGCCCACCATGGGGATGGTGGCACTGCAGAGGAAGGAACTGTGACATCACTGCAGACAGCTCGCATGTGCAGAGCTTGCCCTGGGTGAGCAGGACTAAGAGACCTGCATCCGGGCCAGGTCTCTCTGGTCGGGGATGGTGGGAGGGTCTGCCCTTCTGTAGCTGGTCAGAAGAGTGAGACCCCTGGAACACACTCCTTCTTGTTCAGGACTTTTCTACCTCCAGCATCAAAGCCTCTGTCTGAAGATGGCCTCTAAGGTACATCCCCTCAACTGTGTGATCCATGACACCCCGCTCCTAGCCCCTATTCATGTGGGAACAGGTATGGTGTGGTGCATCTGCATGCCATGGGGCATGTCCATGTGTCATGTCCATGTGTCATGGGCACTAGGGCAGGGAAGCATGTGAGCTGCATCAGAGAGGGCACCAGCACAGATGGCGGAAATAAAAAAGGTTGCGAGTGGCTAAGAGTCACCTTTATTCTCCTGCAAATTCTCCCATGCAAAACACTGGGCATTCCCCCTGTGGGCAGGATAAATGAGCCATCACCCCTGCTGGCACAGAGGGTCCTCTCTGGAAAGTTAATGCTGCAGTGACATCCTTAGCGTGACCATACAGGCTAACTGAGGGCTGTTGACTCTCAGGAACCCCCATATTTGAAGAGGGTGGTGTCAGAACTGCAGAGCTTTCCCAAAACAAAGCAGAACCAGGTTGGATGAGGGTTCTGGCTGCCTCATCCTGCAGGGAGAAATACAGCGTCTCGGGGGTCCTTCTGGGGGGCAGAGGCAGCATCAAGAGCGAGAGACCCCACATCTATTCCCTCAGGACAGTTCCAGCGTACACTCATTATTTCAAGTTATTAAGGAAATTAACCTGCCATCTATCATCTCCCAGAGACTGGCAGGAGTCCACCTCAAGTTGAGTGTGGTGAGCTTACTAAGCGAGGGAGACAAGTAACTTGGGGACCAGGGAGAGGAGACAGTCTGCATGTGGGTGACAGGCATGTGGGCTGGTGGGAGGGTATTAAGGAAGCAGAGCCCCTGGGTGGTGTAAAACCTGCCAGTGTGCTTCTGAAAAATCATCTTAGACGGAGCTCAGTTTTTACATACATGGACCACCGTGACATGGAGTCAAGGGGTCAAGTTGGTTCATGGTTTTGGTGGCTTTTTTTTAAGGAAATAGGGTTCTGCTCGGGATTGGACGCTGTCAGGAAGAAGGGTAATCCCGTGACTGGGTCTGGGCAATCAAACTGCCTCAGAAAACTTCCTGGAGGGTCAGCTGTGAACTGGTTCTGACTGGTTACACAACAACAACAACAACAACAACGACACTAACTGAAAGGGAAACACAGACCAAGGTAAAGCTGCACAATGAAACCTGGAAACGCCCGCAGGCGACAGGATACCTTTGTTTGTCAGGGTCTCGCAAGTTTTGCACCTTAATGTCTGCACTCTTCTTACTTTCCTACTGCTCTCCACTCATGGAAAGTCCTTGCGTTTTCCTTCTGTGATGGGCTTCCGCCTTACACAGGCTCATGTTTTCACATAATTGCCAAAGAAACAATCATTACTCTGATTAACCAAGAAAAGGAGGTATAGGAGTAATTCTTGGGCCTTAATGTTTAAAGCTCTGGCAGCCTAGAGGTAAGATACCATGCTGCCAACCCAAAGGTGTGCCGTTTGACTCCACCAGCTATTTCACAGGAGAAAGACGAGCAGTCTTCTGAAGTCTTCACAGCTTCTGAAAACTCACTGGAGCGTGAGCTATGAGTTGGTTCTGACTTGACATACACAGCAACAACGTCAACAAACAATGTTTGGGTTTTGTCTGTATTTAGCTATGACTACCTAACAACAATCAGAGTTCCTCCCCTGGCAAGCCCGTGTGTGTCAGCGTAGGCCTGTGCTCCATGGGGTTTTCCACAGCTGAGATCTCTGGGCAGCAGGCCACCAGGGCTTTCTTCAGAGGAGCATGTGGGTGGACATGAACCTCTGACCTTTCAGTTAATGACTGCGTCCTTAACTGTTTGTACCACCCAGTGGTTACTTAGTGGCCTTGACTTTATCTTGGATCATTGTGGTCACAGAATGCTCTTTGCTGACATTATTTGTGCTCAGCTGTGTGTGTGTGCGCGTGCGTGCACGTGCACACAAGGGTCTGGCTGAGTGTGTCTGGCCTGTTCCTGACCGTCAGGGGCTGTGTCTCTCGCAGCTCTCACTACTCTCTGGGGTAGGGTAATTGGGGTGGGTGTGCTCAGAATTTTGTTTCAAACTTAAAAAAATAATAATAATAAAATTTAAACCTCAGATTGAATCCTTTCAGCTTTGGCCATTGAGGGCTTTGACCTCCTCACCAGCTCGGCACGGTACTTGAAACCCAACCGTTGGTGCTGCGGCCCTCGTGCCTTGGCTAACCTTCCATGTCCTGTGGGAATGCCAGCACCTCTGGGTCCTTGGGTGCCTCCCCCTCTTCTGGTTGATTAACTGGGAGGGGGACCATGTCAGTGACCGCAGGATAAATATCCCCCGAGGGGCAGGGGTATTGAAAGGACAGGATTACAGTTGGTAGCCGCAGGCTCCAGGTCTGTGGACTGGGTGAACATTCCTGCTCCTGTCTGGTTTCCTGATGGCAGGTCACAGACTTTGGAAGTTTCCACTCTCTCAGGACAAAACAACCCTAGAGGGATGTTGGCCCTTGCCCTTAGCCAGGGGAGGTAGCCAGGAGAGTGTGATCCTAGGGCAGGACGTTTGGGCTTCTACTACTGCCTGCTGGGTGACCTTGAGCAAGAGGGTCCTCTCTCTGGGCTTCTGTCCCTGCTTCCTCTGCAGTTGGTTACATGGAGGTGGAAAGGGTTGCCCGTATTCCCCAACTCCCTGAGTACAGTGTTGCAGGCACTAGGTCATCCATCACCACATCTGATCTAAGGAATGGTTCAGATCCATTAATATGTCAAATGTTTGTTCTAAATCTCAGAATCTGGGGCCTAAAAGACTCAATGCTCTGCTGGTTCCTTGTTCTGTGACCTTGGACAAGTCACTGCTCCTCTCTGAACCTCAGTGTCCACGTTTATGCAGCATCCACACCAGCCCTCCCTTTAAGGCTGTCATCCCCAGGGTGGTGCACACTGGCTTTCTACTATTAGCAAAAGGTTGGTGAGTCGAACCCACCCAGGTGTGCCTCAGCAGACAGGCCTGGTGATCCGTTTCCATAAAGGCCATAGCCTTGAGAGCCCCATTGTGCAGTTCTACACTTTAGGTCAGAATCAGTGACAATTAACAACTACAGCCAGGTTGCAGTGAAGCGGAATTAACAGGTATGAGGCCTCTAACACATGGTAGATGCCCAAACATGTTGCTCTGTTATTAATTGAATTGTATCACAAAAAAAATTATGCTGAAGTCCTAACCCCTCTATCTGTAACTGACACTGTTTGGAAATAGGATTGTTTTGTTTTGCTGATGAAGGTCATATATATCTTTGTAAGCTGGGACTCAGCCCTTCTGAATGTTATGGTATAAAGGGGAAAAGGGACTCAAGGAGGCACATACAGAGCGAGACCACGAAAGAGACCATCTACTAGCAAAGAAACATCAAGGCATGCCTCAGCTATGGACAAGGCTGGGTCCTCCCCCAGAGCCCAGGCTTTCATTTAGACTTCCAACCTGCTTGACTGGGAGACAAGAAAATAAATTTCTTTCTGTTCAAGTCACCCATGTTGTAAGTATTTTGTCATTTGCAGACTTATGGTCTTGGTTCTCAACTCTCTGTCCTCTTCTACTCTACGCCTTAGGTTTCTGTACTAAGAGACTAGATGTATAGATGCATGGAGAAGATAGAGCAATGTGAAAGCTCCCTGCAAAGGGTCAAGGACGCCTGCTATGCCAGGTGCTGAGGAGCAGGTGAGGCCACACCAGCCAATGTTTTGTTAGCATCTTTCACACACTTGAATCACCACAACTCCTTACGGTTGGTGTATCACTGCTTTTTGGCAGATGAGGAAGTGGACATTGAGAGTGTTGACTAGTTGGTTGAGGGTACAGAAAAGGAACTGTGGAAGCTGAGGCAGGTATCAATGCCTCCTGCCTGGTGATGCCTCCTAGCAGCATCAAGGAGGAACAGGGCTCATTGACCTGGTCAGAGGAGGCAGGGCTTAGCTACCAAAAATTGTGCCTATGGCGATTAGTTTTACATTGTGTGTGGGTTTTTGGTTTTTTTTTAAATAAAACGTTAATTTAATACCGGCTTACTTACAAAGTTCTTATACATTGTTTTTCACACCAGCTCATTCCCATTTCCTTTGCCCATCCTCCATCCATTAAATTGTACGACCCTACGATTAACCACCAACACCCCATCCCCACCCCACATCCTCATCCCTCTGCTCCCACACTCCTTCCCTTGGATCTTCATACTCGTTCTACAACAATGGTCTTATACAGTATTTGTCCTTATGAGTTGGTTCACTCAGCATAATGCTCTTCAGTCCCTCCCAAGTTAGGTAGTAATTTTCAGAATCATTTCTCCTTCATGCTGCATAGTAGTCCATCATGTGAATGCACCATAATTTCTCAATCCATTTGATTGTGGTTGGACATTTGGGCTGTTTCCATGTTCTTGCGAAGGTGAATAACACTGCTATGAACATTGGTATATAAGTCTCCGTTTGTTCTTCAGTTCTCATTTTCTCAGGGTATATTCCAAGCAGTGGAATAGCTGGGTCATATGGAATTTTTATGTTCAGCTTCTTGAGGAAATGCGAAACTGCCTTCCAGAGTGGTTGTACTGTTTTACAATCCCATCAACAATGTATAAGCATTCCTGTTTCACCACATCCTCTCCAACATTTATTACTTGCTGTCCTGTTAAATTTTGTCAATTAGTTTTAAATTGCTGATTGATTTCTCTGTCCCAATTAGAAAACTTCGATGCAAATAGGACCTGCTCGCTAATCTCTCCCTCAAGTATCACCCAGGGCACATAGCACACCCGCTGTATCCAAATACTCCTCTGGGATGCTGAGTCACCTTACAGAATTTATTTCCTCACCACGCCTAGGAGCTGCTTGTCCCAGAGGATGGAGCAGGATTCAGACATAGAACCTCTGAGCCTCTGCTAGTTCTCCTGGTCCACATGTATGTAGTAATAAGACAGTAACGCACTTAATGCACACTGTGCTCACAGGACCTGCAAAGTGATTTTAGTTCAGTGTTGTAGCAGTCCCAGGTGACAGAGTAAAACCGGACCCTAATATTTTCTCAGACAGAGCTCTGACAGCCTGGTGGTAAGGAGCTGGGCTGTCAACCTAATGGCACACAATTTTAATCCACCCTGTGTGATTTACAGCCTCTGAAAACCTTTTGGAGGCTTCACTATGAGTTGGTTCCGACTCGACGGCACATAATGATAACAATCTTTACAGGAACAGGTTTTCAAGTCTTTCTTCCATAGGGTCTCTGGGTAAATTTGAACCAGTAAACTTTTTGTTAGCGATGGCATCTTTAACCATTGAATAACTAGAACTTTGTATGCATATAGGTGGTATATTGTTTCTGCTTTTCAGATGAGAAAGTGGAGGTTGAGAGGAGTTGAGTATTTGTCCATGGTTCCAGAGAAGGACTAAGTGGAGGAGAGAAGGTACATCAGTGGGCCTTTTATGTCTACCAGGATTCATGCACTCACCCTGGCCATTCTGACCCCAGTGTGGACAGAGGACACTCATCAATAGATAGACCAAGGAAGCTCCACTGAGCATCAGCCCGTGCCTGTCCTTATGCTGTTGCTGAGGACAGGAACACCTTGGCTCCCACACCTCTCACGACTCCCTGCTGCCTGGAGGATAAAGGCCAGATTCCTGAGCCTGGCATTAAATCACGTCAGGATCTTGCTCCAATCACCCTTTGCAGCAGAGTCATCTGCCACTTCCCTCTCGTGTCACTTGCTGTTGCTCAGGCTGTTCCCTCTGCCTGGATGCCCTTCATCTCCTTCTCTGTCAGCCTGTGAGGCCTGGGTCGTGTACCACCTGCTTAGGAATCTGAACTGTCCCACTTTTTTCTCCCAAGGCAGGCTCCACGCCCATCCCGCCTACTTCCCAAGTCCTTCCCAGTCTATATGTACCTTTCTGCTCCTTGCACTTCTCATGTGGCAGGTCGTACAGCAACACAGAGAGAAGCTGGACACATGAAGGCAAAGACAGAGACTAATGAGATTCAGCTACAGGTCAAGGGATGCCAAGGGAGTTAGGCAGAAGATAAGCTGAATTCTCCTCCAGAGTCTTCAGAGGGAGATGGCCCTGTCAACACCCAGACAGCACAGGTTCAGATCCATTGTTCACAGGACTAACCAGAATCTCACAACAGCAACAACAGCCTCCAGAAATGTACAGGAGATTATTTTTGTTGGTTTTTTAAAAAAATTATTTTATTTCATTATTTTTTGTGTGTACCATCAAATCAGATCTGACTGGTACAGGAGGAGTCTGTTCCTCCTTCTCCAGCAGAGCATCTGGTGGATTCGAACCTTGTATCTCTGAGATTGCAGTTGCAGCTTCTTGCCACTAGGCCACCAGAGCTCACCTATTTTTGTTGTTTTAAGACACCTGGTTTGTGGTACTTTGTTATAGCAGCCTAGAAATGACTACAGCCTGGTTTTCAGGGACTTAATGCCTGGAAGGCAACCCATTGTGGGTTTTGTGTGCCATCAAGTTGGAACCAACCAATGGCTGAGCCTCCAGCGGGTTTTCAGAGGCAGTAAGTCATACTGGAGGAGATTGCCCATTCTTCTCCCATGGAGCAGCTGGTGGATTCAAACGGTGTACCTTTGGGATTGCTGCGCAGCTTCTTATCACCAGGCCAGGGGGTGGTTTGAAGGCAGGGTTTAACCAGGTAAGCTGAAGGGTGAGGGTATCTCAGACAGGGACATGGCTTGGGCAAAGTCCTACACAAGAGGAGAAAGTTGGGACAGAGAGTCTGGCTGGGGTTGTATTGGACATGATCAGAGGGCATGTCTGGAGATTGGACATGAAGCTTCTGGAATTCCAGCAACAGAACTGAGATTTGATCTGATGAACAAGAGGAAATATACTGATGGAACAAAAATGCAGAAAGAGAGTATTCTGGTTATTTGGTGCAAAGGGAAAGGAGAACATTGCAGCAAGCCGGCTGACTTGTATCCAGTTTCTAGTCTGATCTAGGAAAGGTGTTTTCTACCTGTGAGCATAGACTTGGGTGGGTTCCACGACACAACAGAAACTTGGTGGAACCAGTGTCCTGAATTCCTCACTGCTGCCCAGAAGCCCCTCCTAGCAGACCAGGGAGCCTTGTGATGGGAGACCCTCCCTCCAAGACAGATGCCACATCAGAGATGACCCAAGCAAAAAACAAGCAAGGGCCAGGTGACCTAGGGGACTTTCCCAGGTCAGACTCTGCAGTGGTGGCTCTGCATATGGTTAGAGAATTCTCAAGTCAGCTCCACAGTCTCCACACTTAACCTGGAGAAGGGCAGACCTGAAGTGGCAGGGGTGAGCTTGGAGTGCTAAAACCAGTCAGCCTGCAGGTAGGAGGGTCAGATTTCATGCAGATGTCTGATCATTCTCCCTCTCCTCTCCTCTCCTCCCCTCCCCTCTCCTCTCCTCCCCTCCCCTCCCCTTTCTCCTCCTCCTCCTCCTCCTCCTTCTTCTTCTTCTTCTCTCTCTCTCTCTCCCCCCCCCTTTTTACTAACACTTTCTATGTACTTACCTGATGGTACTCCTGTGCCAGGCACAGGCAGATGTGTCCAAACCCTCTCCTGGGAGTTTCTCTGCTCTCCTGGGAAAACTTGAGAGTAAGCAGTGACAGACAACCATTGTGGTCAGAACTGAGAACTGATCCATCTGGGGAGTCAGTGAGAGCATCTCAGAAGAAGTGATGCATACCAAACTGGGTCTTAAAAAATTGACTTGGGAAGAATGAGGAGAGAGAATGGTTTGGGTAAAGGTCAACCCACAGTTAAGGGATTTATGCATGACAGATATAAGCAGACGCTAGTGTAGGTGGAGGGTGGCTGGAGACATGTGCATTGACTGATAAGAATGGATTGTGGGTGCTGTCCTGGATGATGTAGGCTTTACAGGGACAAGGAGCCAGAAAGGAGGTGACACAGCCAGGTAGGCATTTTAGATGGCAGGGCAAGGCCCCAAAGCATTGGCTTTATGAGGACAGACCATTGCCTCCATAGGAAGAGATGCTATAGAGCTTCCAAGACTTTAAATTACACGGGGAGAGATTGTCCATCTTCTGAGAAACTGCCAATGGGTTTGAATTGCAATAGAAACATGACATGCTATAGAGGTTTAGCATTGCAACTCCCTCGGGGCTAAGCCACCAGAACTCTCTAACAGAGAGAGGAAATAACACTTAGCACAGAAAAATCAAACAAGCAAAAGATTTCACTCACAGGCAACATCTGTGGGTGCGAGGAACCAACCAAATACATGGCTGACTTTGCCAGTAATCACAGGGGTGCCAATTAAAATAGGGAACCACATTTCACTCATAATATTAACAATAGGGTTTTGCAGGGTTTGGTTTTTCTAAGATTTTTGCAGAAGATTTTAAAGATGGTACTAGCTGATGGCAGAATGTACAGGAACAGAGCTCTTCTACACTGCTGGGGGGATTAGAAAGGATATAACCCCTTGGAAGCCTAGAACGGCAGGGTCTATCAAGTGCTGTAGTAGGTGGGCTACTCCTTCACACAGTAAGCCCACTCTAGCAATTTGCTGTGAGAATAGGCATCGACGTACATACTGCACAGTACCAGCTGCCAGGGAGTCAGTCAGTGCTGACTTTGTGTAACCAAGTAGAATTGTGCTCCAGAGAGTTTTCAATGGTTGGTTTATCCAGAAGTGGATTTCCAGACCTTTCTATCAAGGCACCTTTAGGTGGACTCAAATCTCTCACCTTTTTGTTAGCAACTGAGTGTGCTAACCATTCACATCTCACAGGCACAGAAGGGCACTTATTGTGCCATCGCTTATGACAATTCAAATGTGAAAGGAATCTAAAAGGATAGCAGCAGATTTCACTGAATAATTATGCTACAGTTCTGCAAGGGAGTGGGATGAAGCCTCTGCCTTATGCTGATTCCTACTCATAGTGTGCCCTCCAATGGGTGTCTGAGTTCAAAACTATTTTTTGTTCTTTTCTTAATTGAGGCTTTAATGAAAATTTATAGAGAACTTGGCTTTCCATTCATTCATTGTTGCACATTTTCCTCCCTGCCCCCTCAGTGCACTTTTCTCTTAGAAAATAAAATTGTTTCATCGTTGTA
>NW_006399755.1:11960855-11975035 GCF_000299155.1 Elephantulus edwardii
ACCAACTGTCTTATTGATTTGGGAATTGGATGCCAACCACTCCCTTCTGTATCACACGTTATACTTGCAATTTTGCATTTATTGGTGAATTTCATGGAAAAAAGAACTCTGTTATGTTTCCTATTGTTTGTCCAGTGTTGGCCCAGGCTCCTAGAACATGTTATACTTCCAACAAATAGCTGTGAAGTGAATGACTGAGACTATTACACTCTTGATGTGGAAAGATATTTATAATTAAGGGGAAAAAAGTAGGCTATAAAACAGCATACTTACTATGTTGTTGTTGTTGTTGATTGTCTTCAAGTCGAGCATGACTCATAGCGACCCTATGACCAAAAGGCCTGAGCCTTTTTATAACTATCGAAATTCATCAAAGTTCATAGAGTTTTCCAGAGGCATGTTGTTTAGGAAGTGGTTGTCACTCCTGCTTCATTATACATCACTGTCAATCTGTTTATTTCCTTGATTTTGATGAAGGAACCACATGCCCACGATCAGGTGGTAAATTATGATTGATCTAAGGGAAATTGTAACACTCTATTCTTTCCTTGAAGAGGGGCTATGAGACCCCATTTGGACAAGTCACTGGGGAAGGCTACTGTCAAAAGAGCAAGTGCCACATGGGGATGGCCATATCTGACCTTTACTAAATTCAAAAAGGGGAACTGTCCCTATCAACAACAACAACATACAAAACCAGTTCCCAAGAAGTCAGATAAGTTCCCCACACTCCTGCACCTCTTTCTACTCATCTTAAACAGTCTTACTGCTTTACTGGGTCCAAAATTAATGTGATAGTGCACAGACCACACAGAACCATACTGGGGAAGTCAGAATGTTATAATTTAGGTTAGTAGCAGAATACATTCAGGACAGCTTCCAAAACGTGCTCACAGGTGCCTCAGCCTTAGGCTTTGTAGCTTTAGACCAGTGTTATAAAGCTCTCAAGTCCTCCAACAAACTTGGGCAAAGGCTCCTAGTTCTGCGTCTGTGGGGCAGCAGTCCCAAGGTGCAATCTGTCTCACATCAGGTCTGGTTCTCTGCTGCAGCTGCTGTGCCTGCTGCTCTTTGAGGCCCTCATCTGACGAGTGCAAGTATCTTTGGCCCCAGAGGATGCATGGCATTCTCTTGCTTCTTCTTTGCAGGTGCGAAGATCTCCACTTCTGCTTCTGGATCTGCTCAATCTAATGGAAAGACTAGCCAATCCCATCGTGGATAGACGAACACGCCCTATTAGTAGATTCTTCCTGCCCATCCAGATGGCAAAGTATGTTCATGTATAAAGAAGTAATTTTACACAATAAACTCTTAGCACCACAGCTTCGGAAAAACTTTTTGCTTTCCTGATTAAAACCAAAAAGGCAAAATTGACTAGCTTTTTGGCTCTGAACTCAGATGCAGTAGCTGTAGCTGCAGCAACTATATTAAAGCTGTGAGGGGAATGCCAAGAAGATTACAGAACCCTGCATTTGACACTGTTAGGTTGGTGAGCCAAAGCCAGCAACATGCATAGCAAGGTCTCCTAGCTAGGCATGTTAGAAAAAGCTAAACCTTATTTGTTTCAGCTCCTATGGTTGCAATTGAAGGAACTTCCAACAGATATGTAGAATGCTATAGACAATATTGAGCGGTTATTAACTGACTTGGCCAGCTTATGCAAAACAAAACAGCACATTGCTCTATCCTGCAGCATCCTCACAATTGCCACAGGTTCTAGGCTGCTTCTGTTGTAATCACGTCAATCCATTTTATCCTCTCCCACGCTCTTGTTGTCCCTCTATTTCACCTAGCTTGGTATCTTCTTTTAGCAACTGATCCCTTTTAGTGACATGGCCAAACCAAGTGAATCAGACAATGATCTGTTATTGTCCATAAGGTTTTTCACTGACTAATATTTTAGAAATAGTTTGCCAGGCTTTTCTTCCTAATCTCTGCTGAAACTTCTCCATCATGGATGACTCTGCTAGTATTCAAAACACTGGTGGCCCTTTAGAGTAGTGAGAGAAGACCTTCACCCTGAAACCCACAGCGTCCCTTTTCAGCAGGAAGTAGCTAAGAGAATACGCCGTCCCCTTTTCCTTATGACTCAGGGTGAAGTCTCTCTCAGGGAGGAGTGATAGGGAATGGCAAAGGACACACTGACAAAGGAGATTAATCAGAACTGGCTTTGACAAGCACTGTGGCATTTGGACAAGAACAAACAGGGAGGAGGGTAGAGAGAATAGTGCAACAATGAATGAGTGAAAGCCCAAAATCTCTGTAAATGTTTATGAAAATTAATAAAATATAATTATAGAAAAAAACACAAACACTGGTGGCATATCTTCTAGCATCCAAACAAGAAATATGATTATACATATGATTGTATATATATAAGTTAAAGTTTTTATCTTATCTCTACTTGGTGTGATTCTGTGTATCTCTGTAATCAACACTCTTGGCATCAGCAGTCAGTAAATCAAAAGACAAATTGCAAAAAAAAAAAAAAGACAAGTTGCACTGGAAAAATTTGCTGTTAAGGACCTCTCCAGAATACTAAGAATCAATGATGTCAGTCCACAGACTAACGTGAGCTTGATCCAGGCTGTGATCTTAGCAATTACTGGCTATGCATCAGAAAGCTTAGCAATGACTAAGGATGAGAGAAGAATTGTTGTTTTTGAGTTGTGATGCTGGAGAAGAGTTTTGAACATACCATAGACCACCAAGAAGACAAATAGGTCTGTTTTGGAGAGGGTGAAACCAGGTTTCTCCTTGGAGCCTAGGATTCTGAAGTTCCGTCTCACATGCTTTGTGCAGATGACCAGGAGGGACAGGTCCTTGGAGAAAGACATCATGCTTGGAAGGGTGAAGGGACAGCACAGGAGAGGAAGATTCCAGAAGAGATAGATCGACACAGTAACCCGGGTAATGGGGGTAGGTGGAGTCAGTGAGATCGGCTCAGGACAGGGCAGGCTTCAAAGCCATTGTATATGGAGTCGCGGTGAGTCACAGGTGACTTGATGGCACATAACAACAACAATAACAGTGTGAATGAGCCTGTAAATAATGACCGGAAAATAGCTTTCCACTATCACAAAAGAAACAGTCTTGCTCGCTGTTGTTGAGCTGTCCAACTTCTGACGACCCCATGTGAGCGGCACAGAATGGCTCCATAGGGTTTTCAAGGCTCTGACCTTTCTAAAGTAGATTCCCAGGCTGATACTCTGAAGTGGCTCCAGGTGAGTTTGAACCATCAGCCTTTTGGCTGGTAGTCAAATGCTTAACTGTGACATCAGGGAACTGCACAAAGGTGGTGCTTTTGTTGTTGCTGGGTTCTGACTCACCAGGACACTGTTTATGACAGACAGTGGCACCACGTGGTCCTGTTTCTCCCTCACAAGCTTGTGTTTGAGCTCATGTTGCAGTCTCTGTGCCAATCCGTCTCATTACAGGTTTTTATTGGCTGACCTTCTATTTCCTAGGTATGTTGACCTTTTCCAGGAGTGGTCCTTCCTAACAACATATCCAAAGTAGATGAGCTGAAGTCTCAACATTCTTGACTCTAAGGAGCATTTTGACGACACTTTCTCCAAAACAGATTTATTTGTTATGGCCAAACCTCATTGCCACTGACTTGATTCCAACCCATAGAAACTTTAAAGGGCAGAACAGAACTGTCCCGTTGGGTTTCTGAGACTAAATCTTAAGGAGCATAGACAACTTCATCTTTCTCCCTCAGAGTTGCCAAGCTTCCCGTTAACAGCATGACCATGGCTCCTTTTTCCTTCTGGCCCTCCATGACCTACTCACTGTTCCTTGCCAACATCATAATTCAAAGGCATCAATACTTCGGTCTTCGATAAAGAGTGCAAAGCCACAGTTCTGTGAAAACTGATGAACACAAAAATATTAGCTCTGGAAAGAAGTTCCCTCTCGTGATCAGTGAATTGGATGGAAGGTAGATGACAGTAGGAGAATGTGCTGGAGAAGGGATTCAAGCATGGCTGATCCACAAAGATCCGGATCCCATACAGAACAATCTGTGATTCTGACCACATGAGGAGGCCTGGTCCTGGTGAGAGTTGGATAACTGAGACTCTGAGGAGCTGTGAACAGAGCCTGTCCTCCGGTGCTGTTGTGAGGTGTGGACCCAGTCATGCAGATTTGGCTGTTCCAACCACACCACACAGTCCCTCCCTCCCCCACCAGCCCCCAGTCACAGAATTGTTCCCAGCTTCAGCGTGGCTCTCAGCTCATACAAGACAGAAGCTTCCTCACCCGACACAAGACCCCCAGGCCTTCCTGATAGCCTTCCTCGGGAAGGTGTAGGCCTGCAACAGCATGCAGGGTTGGGCTGAGGCCCCCCCAGGCTGAGGGACAGCTGTGAGTTCGGTATGTGGGGAGCACCTGTATTAGGTGTAAACACAGGTTTACATGAACTCATCTCTTTCCAAGACAAACCTGGGATTAGATCTCTGAAAGTGACCCTGGAGGAAGGCAACAAAAGAAGGGGAAACAACTGCAAAGAATGAAAAAGAAAATACACCAGGGAGTGATGTGGATGCTGCATACACGGAGCCCATGGTGCTGTCTCGGACCCTGACACTCACACTCACAGCTTAGTCTCTTCTCTGTGCTTTGTTCTGAGCCACCAACAGGCACCAGCTACTGATGGAGACGAACCACACACTCAGGGGAAAGAGGTGTGTGTGTGTCAGAGACACCACAAGCGACAAAGGTCACCTGGGGCAGCAGTACTGGGGGGAGGAGTCTGCGCCATTAGGGATGGTTTTACAGCAGCGTTCAGTGCAGCACAGAATCTGGATATTGATGGATCTGTGATTCATCTCCCTTCTCTTTAGAAAGGGGTAGAGCACCACCAGTCAATGGGTTCAGTGCTCTTCATAGATTTCTGTTGGGGTTTTTTGTTTGTTTTTTGTTTTTTTTTCTTTCTCATTAAACTTGTTTAAATGGGTCTCAAAATTTTGTGACAAATTTTTGGTCAAGTTGTTTCCATTTAAAAAGTACTGATTTTAAAAACCAATAACTTAAAACTGCCACAGGAAAGTGTGGTGAATCTTGTCACTAAAAAAAAAACAAACCTGCCACAGGGGAAAAAAAAACACATATGGTCCACAAAACATTCCTTCTGAAGGTTTTATGATACATTGTTATCATTAACCAGCCTTTTACTATTAAACTTAAATTGCCAATTGAGACAAACAGTTCTGAGACTGTTCTTCCACCACTGATTAAGACTGGGGTGGCAGGTGTTATGGGTAATATTCATTCAGCCTTCTGAGCTTTCTGAGCAGACTTGGTGACCTTGCCAGCTCCAGCAGCCTTCTTGTCCACTGCTTTGATGACACCCACAGCAGCAGTCTGCCTCATGTCTCGGACAGCAAAACGACCCAGAGGAGGGTAGTCAAAGAAGCTCTCCACACACACGGGCTTGCCAGGAACCATGTCCACAATGGCAGCATCACCAGACTTCAGGAATTTGAGGCCATCTTGTAGCTTCTTACCAGAACAGTGATCAATCTTCTCTTTGAGCTCAGCAAACTTGCAAGCAATGTGAGCTGTGTGACAGTCCAGCACAGGTGCATAACCAGCACGGATTTGGCCAAGATGGTTTAAGATGATCACCTGAGCAGTGAAGCCAGCTGCTTCCATGGGTGGGTCATTTTTGCTGTCACCAGCCATGTTGCCACACGTCTTTCACAGAGATGTTCTTAACGTTGAAGCCAACATTGTCACCAGGCAGAGCTTCACTCAAAGCTTCATGGTGCATGTCAACAGACTTTACTTCAGTGGTAACGTTGACTGGGGCAAATGTGACCACCATGCCAGGCTTGAGAACACCAGTCTCCACTCTGCCCACAGAGACAGTATCAATACCACCAATCTTGTAGACATCCTGGAGAGGCAGACGCAGGGGCTTATCAGTTGGATGCGTTGGTGGCAGGATGCAATCCAAAGTTTTGAGCAGTGTAGTCCCATTGGCACCGCCATCTTCCCGGGTGACTTTCCATCCCTTGAACCAAGGCATATTAGCACTTGGCTCCAGCATGTTGTCACCATTCCAACCAGAAATTGGCACAAAGGCTACTGTGTCAGGGTTGTAGCCAATTTTCTTGATGTAGGTGCTAACTTCCTTAACGATTCCCTCATATCTCTTCTGGCTGTAGGGCAGCTCAGTGGAATCTATTTTGTTAACACCAATAATCAGTTGCTTCACACCAGTGTGTAAGCCAGAAGGGCATGCTCACGGGTCTGCCCATTCTTTGAAATTCACCAACACCAGCAGCAACAATCAGGACAGCACAATCAGCCTGTGATGTTCCTGTAATGATGTTTTTTATAAAGTCTCTGTGTCCTGGGGCATCAATGATGGCCACATAGTACTTGCTGGTCTCAAATTTCCACAGGGAGATATCAATGGTGATGCCACACTCACATTCAGCTTTCAGTTTATCCAAGACCCAGGCATATTTGAAGGAGCCCTTTCCCATTTCCACAGCTTCCTTCTCAAATTTTTCAATGGTTCTCTTGTCGATCCCACCACATTTGTAGATCAGATGGCTCAGTCATGGTGGACTTGCCCGAATCTACGTGTCCAATGACGACGATGTTGATATGGGTCTTCTCCTTTCCCATTTCGGCTTAGGTTTTGCGATGGTATTCACCAACACCTGTACTCTGGTGACAAATCCGCTGGAAAAAAAAAAGCTGTTTGGGTTTTTTTTAATTAACTTTTTCTTTTATAGTGATTTACTTACAAAGTTCATATACATTGTTTTTCACACTGGGTCTTTTCCATTTTATTTACCCACCTCTGCCTCCACCCATCAAATTGTGCAACCCTATGATAACCTCCCCACCCATCCTTACCCAACTTAGATCCTCATACATATTTTACTACTTCTCTATTTCTATAATAATGTGTGCAGTATTTGTCCTTATAGGACTGAGTTAGTTCACTCAACATAATGCTCTCCAGTCCCTCCCAAGTTAAGTAGTAATTTTCAAAATCATTGCTCCTGTGCGCTGCATAGTATTCCATCATATGAATGTTCCATAATTTCCCAAGCCATTAGATTGTGGTTGGACATTTTCCTATCACTCTTCCTTTCTCCCTCTTCACTCTCAGACTCATGATGCTCACATAATCTTTCTGAGCCTCAGTTTCCTCATCTATATAATGGGTCAGTTACTGCCACCTCAATTCCTGCCAGATGAGCGTCTTTGTTTTTTTTTTTTTTTTTTATGAGCGTCTTTGATCACCCTGTCTTGAATGGGGTCATCCTGGTCCTGGGCTCTGATGGCTAAGATCCCCTTTTTAGTCCCTGTGTCCTGACTCTGTCTCTCATCTCAGCCGCTCCAAAGGTAGTGAACTAAAAGACGACCTTGGCCAACAGAGGTCCCATCCAGGGGAGAGACAGTCATGCAGAAATGTCAGCTGGGAGCTCTGCTGACCTCGGGTTCCTCCTCATACAAGGGAGTAGACAGCAATCCTCAGGGTTGGTCTTCCATCCATTTTTGCCCTGTATCTGTCACTCAGAGGGCTGATTCCAATAGGGAGAACAAAGTAGGTGAGGGGTCCTGAGTGGGGAGGGGGAGACTCAGCAAGCAGAGGGGGCGGGAGGGAGTTACTGCTATGCTGGTTCTGGGGTATCTAATGGGAGCTGCTGGTTCAGATGACTGACTTCCCTGCTCCATTAACACCCTGACCCTGACCGCGAGGTGATGGAAATATTTTGGCCTGGGGGTAACAGTGACATCTGAAGCTGCCAGTGACCCATTTCTCTAGTCCCCACCCCCGCTTGAATCTTTCCCTCTCACCCTTGGGCACAGGATGAAATCTGGGTGCATGCCAGAGTTTGTCAGATCCAAAAGGCTAGTTCCTGGCACCGTGTGGCGTCTGTGTGCGCAGGGTGGGCTGCCCTCCGAGAGTCACAGCCCTGTCCTCGCCCTCCAGACCTGTCTCACACTGCGTACCTGCCTCCTTCGGTCTGTGCCGTGACAATGACACTCTCAGGCCTGTCAGCTTATTTGGCCCTATATCTCCTTGGTGATGTCATGATTTTTGCTGCCTTTTAATTGAGAATAAACTGAGGTTCAGAGAAGGGGCAGGGACTTGCCAATGTCACACAGACCCAGGATTAGAACTCGTCTTCTGAATCCAGGGTCTGTTCTCTTCCCTATCTACAGCCAGGCCTGTCAGCTCTGCCGCCACAAGACCCCATTTTCCTCCAGCCTCCCCACCACAGTGCTGCCATTGTCATGGTCATGACCTTCTCCCTGCACCCCCCCAGATAATAACTCCCTTCCACTACACCTCATCAGAGGCATTCTTACATGGTAACTGGTGGGCTCTAAAGCTACTCTCTTTAGACCAGAGCATGAAGTGGGTGAACAGATGGCCTTGGCCATCAGGGCTGTCTGTTCAAGGGAGAGACAGTCATACATCCTGGTGCAGAGGAGAGAAGGAGAGTTCACAAAGGAAAGCTCAGGGAAGGCTGCCTGGAGGAGGCAATCCAGAAGTGAGTTTTCAAGGATATATAAGAGTTACCAGACAGGAGAATGGGGAGAAGGGCATTCCAGGAGGTGGGAATAGCATGAGCAGAGAGACACGAGCCTGGAAGCTGCAGAGTGGTGCTGGGGGTCCTGAGGAGGACACCACAGTCAGTGCTATACCATTAGGGAGGACACTGGGGGTTCCCACACTTTGGGCTGCCTCAGTGTCTCCTAGGTAGCTTCTAAAATGCAGATTCTTGGGCCTAGCATCTACACATTCCAGTTTGGTCTGATGAGTCTGCACGTCTCATAGGCTTGTTCCCCATTCTCGCCCCATGCCCATCACCCACTCTTAGTTCTGCTGCAGGTGGTCCCTGGGCAGATCTTGGAGACCAATCAGCAGAGCTGAGGCTTTCAACAGATGGAGCAATGCACACAAAACCTAGAAGAGTTGTGTGG
The DNA here is from genome assembly GCF_000299155.1 of Elephantulus edwardii. Classification (NCBI taxonomy): domain Eukaryota; kingdom Metazoa; phylum Chordata; class Mammalia; order Macroscelidea; family Macroscelididae; genus Elephantulus; species Elephantulus edwardii. The sequence goes on from NW_006399755.1 coordinate 11,969,814, forward strand.
AGGCTAGAGAGGGATGAAAGGAGCTCTAGTGATGCAGTGTGTAACACAGTGGACTACTAATTGAAAGGTCAGCAGTTCAAATCTACCAGCAGCTTCTTGGGAGAAAGATGAGCAGACGTTTCTTATCATAAATGACTGGGCATCTGTGGCTATGGGGTTTGGGGAGTGGCAAGGGAGATGTGGAGGGGGCCTTTTAAGGGGACTATAGGTCAGGTGGACAGAGAGAGCTACTGTTCTGTTGATTTACTTAGTTTGGAAGAGATTTTCACACCTCCTTTGAGAAACTGTGAGGAGAGGGCACATGGCTTAGGAAAGTGAGCGGTGTTTCCAACAAGACAGAAGCACAGTTCAAGACAGACACCAGAAACCAGATCCTGGAAAAATCCAGGGGAAGGACAGGGCAGCGGAAAGGGTCCTCCTTGATCTGCTGGATGTTTTCTTTTTATACCTACAAGGAAAGGGGGTGCCAGGCAGATGAGGGGGCCTCTCCATTTTCTCCGTGAACTTGTAGGTGAAGGGGCTGATGGGAAAGGGACTGGATGTGTGTGGAGGCCGGTGGAGATCTGGGGCCTAAAACAATTCCTCGGGGGTGAGGCTGGAACTGTGGGGGCAGGTGAAAGCAACTTGGAAGTTGGGGACCTTTGTTTGGAGTCCCTCAGCAAGGTCTCAAAAACATTAAAAACTATCCCACCTGTAGGGATGAAACCACGGGTTTGCATGGTTTGGTGGGTCGAGGGAAGGGGGAAAGGAAATGGAAAGGATCCGGGTGAAAAGACAGGGCAAGATCCAATAGTGATTAATTGTATAAAGCATTATGCATGAGAAAGATTGTGTGAAACGCAATGCAAATGTAGAATAGTGTGAAACACAATGTATACGACCTTTGTAGGCAAGCTAATTAACCCCCCCAAAACTTATTTTCATCCACTTTTCCCTGTGCATACCACCCTAGCAGACTATCCCATAAAAAATAGACCCCAATCTTGAGTTACCTTTTCCAGGAAGCCTACTCAGATCCAGAGCCCATCTGAATGGGCTCCCACAGCACCTTCCCAGGCCCTTCCTTGTGTGGTGCTCTCCTGGTACTGTACATACCTCTGTGCTCTGCCCTACATCTTTGTGGGGTCCTTGAGAACAAGGATTCATCTCTAGGACTGGAGCCCCCAGCCTGTGACTTTTGGGCTCTGCTAAAAGTGACCTAGAGGCTGATCGCTTTCACCTGGGTATTGGGCGTCCTCTGCTGGCCTAGATAAGCATAGCCGCTACTCCAGAAGTTCCCTCCTTCCTTTCATGAATCCCCAAACCGTGCTTCTGGGAAACCTGGTGGCCTACTGAATGAGGCGCTCTGCTGGCAACCCAAAGTCAGCTCGTTTGAATCCAGCAGCTTCTCCTTGAAAGGAAGATAGACAAACCCATTACAAACGCCACTGAATCTGATGACGACCACAGGGGTTTACAGAGTAGGACTTCTCCATGGGTGTTTTTGCCAATGCCTTCAGTGCAACTTGAACATCTTCATTCATTATCATTGGCTCTTGATAATGCTCTGCTTCCTGAAATATTTCTGTACTGATCACACTCTTTAATCCCATCACAGCCCTAAACAAAAATATGGAGAGTTTCCCTAGAGAGTTTCCCTTGTTGTTATATGCCATTGAGTCGACTACGACTCACAGAGACCCTATGCACGCTAGCTCTGAATCCTGCTCTATCCTGAGCCAGTCTCACTGTCTCTGACACATCTACCCCATTATTCCAGTTTTTGTGTTAATCCATCTCATCTGGGTCTTCCTCTCCTTCTGCTGTTCCTTGTCCCTTCCAAGCATGATGTCCTTCTCCAAAAGCTGGTGCCTCCCTAGAGTGAGTCCTGCAATATCATTCATATCACTAGAAATAAAAAGGGAGAAAAAGAAAAGCAAGCTTGGCCACCATCAAGGCCACCTTCATGTGTATAGACCTTCCCCAGTTAACTTTTTTCTTTCTGTACTTAGACCTCTGCTCAGAGCAGCTTTTAACTGGGGAAGGTCTATACACATGAAGATCCCTGCAGAACGCTGAGTCTGTAGATCCTGCAGGAAACAAAGACTTTCCTCCATAAAGGGCAGAGAGGAAGGGGGCCTTCTCCTTGAGCTGGCACCTTTGGACTTCTAGCATCCTGCTATGTATCTGAGGGCTGGGAAATGAATATGAGGACAGAAAAAAGATTGATACCTTTGAGTTGTGGTCTTTTCAATCACTTGCTAAGCTGCTGAGAGATGAACAATGAATAAGGATGACAAGAAAACTGATGCCTTTATGGTGCTGGGGAAGAGGAATGTATACCTCATGGACTGCCAAAAAAAAAGAAACAGATGCGTCTTGAAGAAGGTGCAAACAGAGTGACCCTTGAAGGCAAAGGTGATAAAGCTTCATCTCACATGCTTTGGGTATGTTACTACGAGAGGCTACTCCGTGAAGAGACATCATGCTTAGAAAGGTGGAGGGTAGATAAAATAGAGGAATACCTTCAATTAGATGGGTTGACATATTTCCTACAGCAAAGATCCCAAGTGCATCCGAGATAATGAAGATGGCACAAGATAGGACAGGGTTCAGATATATTCTTCAAATGATCACTATGAGTTATGCTCAATTTAGTACCACATAACAACAACAAGAACATTATAACATCAAAATATGGAGGATAATGACATAGTCTACCCAAGTTGATGACTAGAATAAAAAAATTTCCTTTTATTATTCTCATGACAAGATTCCAGAAAAAGAAATGCATAGTAAAGTGGACTGTGGACCTGGGCAGCGGAGGGGAGGAGAACTGTATAACAATGAAAGAATTTTTTTTTATTTTCAAAGAGAAAAACAAACTGGGGGAGGGGTAGGCAAGGAGGAAAATCTGCAACAATGAATGAATGGGGGAAATTAAATGGAAAGAATATGCTGTAAAAAGTATTAAAAAAAATAAGTTGGAATCTAAAAAAAAAAAAGTAAAGCTGAACATAGAAAGTCCATATGACCCAGCTATTTCACTGCTTGGAATATACCCCAAGAAAATGAGAACTGAGGCTCAATTGGATATTTGTACACCAATGTTCATATTCACCATTTCGAGATCATGGAAACAGCCCAAATGTCCAACCACAATTGAATGGATTAAAAAATTATAGTACACTCACATGATGGAATACTACTTAGCACGCAGGAGCAATGATTTTGTAAATTACTACCTGATTTTGGAGGCACTAGAGAGCATTATTCTAAGTGAACTAGCTCAGTCCCATAAGGACAAATTTTGTATTAAACCATTATTGTATAATCAGTATGAAGATCCAAGCGGTGGAGGGTGGGAGCAGAGGGATGAGATGAGGATGGGCGGGTTGGCGGTTGGAGGTGATGAATTATATGTTCACAAAATTTCACGGGTGGAGGGAGGAGTGGATAAAAGAAACGAGAAAGATGCAGTGTGAAAAACAGTATCTATGAACTTTGTAAGTAAACCAGTATAAAATGAAAAATAAAACAAACAAAACACTGTTATTATCCTGGGAAAAAAACCCCAAAACACTCCTAAAAAAATCCTTTTATTTGGATCCACCATCAACATCCATGAAAACAGACCTCAAGAAATCAAGATTGAGGTGCACCTGATCCGAGCCATAGCCTTTTCAATTGCTTCATACACATTTGAAAGTTGAGCAAGGAAAAAGGAAGACTGAAGAAGAATTGATGTCTCTGAATTGTGGTGTTGGCAAAGAGTATGGACTACATCATGGCTGCCAAAGAAAAACCAAACTCGTCTGGGAAGAAGTGTAGTTACCGTGCTCCTTGGAGATGAGGAAGCTGGAACTTTGCCTCATATCCTGCTGTGTTGTCAGGACCGGCCCTCCTCTGTCCAAAGCTTTGCTGAAATCTGTTCACCATGGAAGACCCAACTTGTAATGAAATATTGGTGAGCATAACTTTCAACATCAAAGCAACACATGATCCACCACAGTATGATAAACTGACAGATGAGTCGTGTGATAGACCACAGTTGTGTATATTTGTTGATTTCCAAAAGGCAGGGCCTCCATAGCTTTCAACAGTAGGACCAGATGAAAGACTTCTCACTTTGCCTGCATAGTGCCTGGGCTTCTTACAATCTTACTGTCTGAGATTAAGTCCTCAATTTATGGTGACCTCCAGCACAATGGAACAAAATGTTGCTAGGTCTTGTGCCATTCCCAGATTGCAGGGGGATTGGAACATTGCGATCCACAGAGGTTTTCACTGTCTTGGTTTTGGAAGTAGACAGCCAGGCCTTTCTTCCTAGTCCACCTTGATCTAAAAGCTCGATTGAAATCTGTTTAGCACCACAGTGGCACCACACAGCTCACCACCAACAGATGTGTAGTGGCTGCAGTCCACCACCGACAGATGTGTAGTGGCTGCACAGGGCACGCCTTGGCTAAGCTTCGACCCCGAGACTCACACATGGAAGGGGAGAGGTCAGTTACAGAACCACCTTTGCGTCTTTCTAATACCCACAGCAGAATTTCTTGGTGAGTGTGCTTCTGTCTGCTACCTCCTTGTCCATCCTGGGCCACTGACACAGCTCAGAACCATCCTTTGAGAGCTAAATGTAATTCTGGGCTCTTGGTTAGAAAAAAAAAAATAGCTTCTACACGCTTTAGTTGTTCTCCACTTTCTGCAATGACCATTCTTATGTCAATACTCTTTATCTATTTGTTGCTTTGAGATAAATGCCTAGAAGTAAGAGTGATGAGTCAGAATGGGTGCCCATTTTGACAGTTTGGTACTGGCTAGAGAGATTATAGGGACAAAACCAAGGTCCTCAGCTTCTGCCATGGTGTCAGTTCTAACCAGTGGAGAATGGCATATTAAATAAATGGTATTAAGCAATGGTTAGCTACGTGGAAATAATAACCCTGATTCCTAGTTAAAAAAATAATCCAGCTGGAGTGAAGATTTAAATGCTAAACAAAGGGAGAATTTGTACATGATCTTGATAAGGGAAAAGCCTTTTTAAGCATAACACAAATCAAGAAGTAACAAAGTTGTTGTTGTTGTTATGTGCCGTCGAGTCGCTTGCGACTCATAGCGACCCTATGTACAACAGCCCTAAACTCTGCTCTATCCTGTGCCAATCGCACTGCCTCCAACACACCCATCCCAATTATCCCAGTCACTGAATCAATCCACCTCATAGAGTGTCTTCCCCTCCT
>NW_006399755.1:11983620-11992853 GCF_000299155.1 Elephantulus edwardii
AGAAAACATTTTTAAATGTGTTCATTCTAGCAGTTCATAGTATATTCAATACTCTGATCCAGCACCACAGTGCAAAGACATTAATTCTCCTCCTATCATTCCTAGTCATTGTCCACTTCTCTGATGCATAGCATAGCAAGTGATTGCAAAGACCATGGCCTGTATCAGGTGCACCTTAGTCTCCAGACTGATATCATTGCTCTTTAATATTTTGGAGAGGTCTCTGACAGCTGACTTTCCCAACACAATATGTCTTTTAATTTTCTGGCTGCTGGTGACAAGAGTGTTGGTTGTGAAGCCAAACAACTAAAGCTGTTTACAATCGCAGTCTCTTCAACTTCCATCCAGATGCTGCCAGTTGGCCCAGTGGTAAGAATCTTTGTTTTCTTGATGTTGAGCTTCAATCCATATTGAAGATTATAGTCCTTGACCTTCTGCAGCAAGCCATTTCAGGTCCTCTTCAGTTTTAGCAAGCAGGGTTGGGTCATCTGCATTATGCAGATTATTGATGAGTCTTCCTCCAATACTGATGTCACAGTTCTCCTTATAAAGCCCAGCCTCCTAGATAATCTGACCTCATCTTAGTCTACCGATAACATCTTCAAAGACCTAGCAAGGTCATTTTGACAGATACTGTTGTAAGGACTTTAATGTCCCTTTCTGGGAGACACAACGACGATGCAGATGCAATTCATAACAGACATGAAGTCAGTTCAAAGACAAACATCAGTGGTCAGTATGTTTGACAGCTCTGGGTTGGTGTGGATGTGATTATACGTGGTGGGAGTTTTGCAATTCACAAATATTTCATATGATTGTTTTCCTCCTTCGGGCATTTGTTGTGATTGTTTATCCCCACCGCTCCACCCCCCTTACACTGAGGCATAGCCAATGTCTTGCTTTGGAAAAAGAACTGTGAATGGAAGTGGCCTGGGGCATTCCTAGGGGAGGTCACGTACTACTCACCACTTTCTCTTTCCTCCACCACAGAGTCTAGCAGTGTTGCAAGTGTTGATTGCTTTGTTAGTCTGGTTCTAGGGAGGGGACAATGATGATGGCATCTAAGCCCATGGTGGATATTCAACATGAAAGACAAAGGGATCTTTGTCATTTTAAGTCAATGAGATGTGGGAGTTAGGTGTCATTCAAACAAGACATGACATATTCTAACTCTATATCTCCATATAAAATGGTCAAGTGCCTTTGACCCAGCAATTTTGCTTCTAGTAATTTAGGAAACAGATGTGATGACACATTTGTAAAGAGGCACATATAAGGATTGACACTGCAGTTTGTTTTTTTTTAATTCATTTTAATGAACATTTACAGAGATTTTTTCTTTTCATTCATTCATTGTGGCACTTTTTTCTTTACGCCCCTCCCCCCAGTTCGCTCCTCTCTTTGAAAAGTTAAAGATAAACTTCTTCATTGGTACACAATCCTCCCCCACTCCGCCCCTGTCCTCACCCCCACTCCAAATGCACTCCACTATGCAACCTTAATTCGTGATTCCTGTGATAATCACAATATGCTATCATATATCACTTTTAAACTGTTCTCTCCCTCATCTGTTTCAGTTCAGTTTTTTGATGATAGAAAAATATAGCAAACAACCCAAATGTCCATCAGTAGGAGTTTGGTAAAGACATTTTGGAACATGCCTGAAACAAAACACTCTTCAAACAGAAAAATTATGAAGTAGATCTATAAATGTCAATAAATTTTTAACCCTAAGATTAAGGCTTCTAAAGAGATTATACTACTCTCTCTCTACTCCACTAATATTTTAAAAAGTTACATACAAATCACAAAATGAATGTTTAAAAGTGTAATTAAAATACTTTTATAAAAATAGACTGTCTTTTAAAACACACCAAATTAATGGATGCATTAGTTTCCTCTGGCTTCCATAATAAACTATCACAAACCTTATTACAACAAAAGCTTGTTCTCCCACAGCTCTGGAGACTAGAAGTCTGAAATCAAAGGTCACCCTCCATCTGAGGGCTTTCAGGGAACGTTCTTCCTTGCTTTTTGCACCTTCTGTTGATACTAAATGTTCCTTGGTTCCTGGTAGTATAACTCTAATCTTTTGTTCCACGTTATTTTTCACTGAATCTCTGTCTTAAGTTTCCTTCTGTTCTGCCCCAAATTCAGGATGATCTTAACCCAAGACCCTTAACTTAATTACATCTGCAAAGACCCTATCTCCAAATAAGGACACATGCACAGCTACCAGGGGTTAAGACTTGAATGAATGTGTCTTTTTGAGGGGATATTATTCAACTCACTACTAACAGCTATTAGCTAGGGGTTGTGGGGAGTGGGGAGTCAAGGGCAAGAGGTAGGCATACTTTTCTCTATAAGCTCTTTAAGCTACTTACATTTTTAAGGAACACTTTTTTCAATTATGCATACACACAGAAATTATTGCACTTCCCCACAAAAAGACCTTGCACGTTCACTAAGCTGATAATACTGCCTAACTGTCCAAGTTTACATTCATACTAATAGTGGCTGCAGACTAATGCTTTGAAGTTGGAGAGAGTGGTGAGGAGGCATAAAGATTGAGTGTCAAGTTATCAGTCAGCTGTAAACAAAGATCAAAGGCTAGATAGAAGAGTGAAAGTAGAAAGAGGGCATTTTAAGAGTGGAGGCAACTTGAGACAACTACTATAGAAAGAAAAGAACATGGAGATTTAAAAGAGAGAAGGCAGAGTGGAAGAGTGAGATCCCTAATCTGGCCAAATTGAGGCAACCACTGACTGAACCATCCCCAATCCCTTGAGAGAGGAAGGAAAAAAGGAGGAAATGATGGGCACTGACCTGAGAAAACACCCAATGTGCAGGGGAAGACCTGGCAGGGTCTCTGTGTTACTCTGCTGCCTTGGGATTGTAAAATGGTTATCAGCTGGCCAGGCTATGGGAAGAGGGAGAAGGTGACTCAGCTATGTGTGGGGACTTCTGAGGGGACAGATGATGAGGGATGAAAGTCTTGCTGAGTAGCAGGAGGTCCATCTGGGACTGGCCCCTCAAAGAGAGCAGTGGAGGGTGCAGGATGAGAATTGACTGCCCCTCTGGCTCCATCTGTCACAGAGTCCTGGGCACCGGGAAGCTTCTTTGCTCCCTCACCTTCACTGAGTACACCCACTGCGCACAGCACAGCATCCCCTTCCTCTGCCTGGACCCACGTGTCATCGTTCACCAGACGCACTTCAGGAACACAAGGTAAGATGCCGCGTGTCCTGTGGGGAGCCATCAGGGCAAAAATTGTTTCCTTCTCAAAGGCTCGATTCTCAGAATAAGAGGCAGGCTGCCCTTGACAAGGAAGCTGCCCAGAGCACGTAATATGTACTGTTTGATTTACAGGCAACAGAAAGGAAGAACTCTATGGATTTAAGAGAGGCATGTCTCATTCAGCAAATCATTAACTAGCTTCTACTTTGTGTTGTACAAGGTTCCTCAAAAACCAGACCAAGCTCACTGTTCACTGTTGTTGAGTCAGTCAGTTCCCAGTCCGAGTGACCTTCTAAGAACCACTTGTGGGGTTTGTGAGGCAGTAAATCTTTATGGGAGAAGGCTGTTCCATCTTCTTCCCTGAATGTGCTTGATGGGTTCAAACCACCAACCTTTCCGTTAGCAGCTCACTGTTTATCTCCCTGCACCCCTTCTTACAAGATCTGTGTGATGAAAGTGGTAAGACCTTTACTATTAACCAAATGGTTGGCAATCCAAACCTACAAAGAGGTGCATCATGAGAAACACCTGGCTGAAAGTTCACAGCCTGGAAGCCTGGGGAGTGAAGCTCCCTGCTCTTGTACTCTTGGGGTCTCCATGAGTTGTAAATGACTCCACAGCAACAAGCTTGGGGTTTTCTTAGCTTTCTTTGTGCCAAAGACTGGGACAAAGAATGGACATGGCCCTGACCATATGGAATTCAAGCGGAGAGTTTGAGCACTAGTCATTCAGACTTTGTTCAACCAGCACTCTGTAGTGAGTCTTTCTGCTCAGAGCCAGTCATTCTGTTCTCAGAAGCTGCTTCTCAATTGCACAGCAGAGCCATAAAGCTGCCTTTGCTTTTCCCTAGCACAGTTCTTGCAGGGAGGGTGAGCCAGGCCTGGCATTCAAAGATATAATCTGAGACCTAGAGATGCTGTTCTAACTCGATATGCTCTTACTTGGCTCACAGTAGGTGTTGAATAGACAGTGTCAGATGGAGGTTCTGATCACAGCGTGAAAGGAAACTGCAAGTGGAACTATTTGGAACACAAAATTTGGGTCTAAACCGGCATTCTTGGATGTGAATACATGACTTCTTTGTTGCTGTTGTGAGGTGCCATTGAGTCAGCTCCAATTCTTAGAATGAAGTCCGTGCATCCTCCCAATCTCGGCCGGGTTTAATTAAGTCCATGGTTGGGGTCATTGGGTAAATCTATCCGGTTGAGGAACATCCTCTTCTTTGTCGACCTTCTAGTTTTCCAAGCATATTGTCTTTCTCCAAAGACTGGTTTCTCCTGGTTAAATGCCCAAACTACCTGAGACTAGGAACTTTGATAAATGTCGATGTTTGCAGAGGGGCTTCAGGCCTTTTGTTCATGGGGTCACTATGAGTTATGCTCGACTTGAAGGCAATCAACAACACGAGACAAAGCTTCACCATCCTTGCTTCTAAGGAGCACTCTGGGTGCACTTCTAAAACAGATTTGTTTATTCTTTTGGCAGGCCATGTTATGTTCACCATCCCATAATTCAAAGACATTGATTCATCTTTGGTTTTTCTTATTCATTGTTCAAATTTCACATGTCTATGAAGCAATTGAAAATACTATGGCTTAGGTAAGACACATCTTAGTCTTCAAGGTGATTTCTTTATACTTTAAGTACTTTATAAAGGTTCTTGACAACAGACTTTCCTAATGCAATACGTCATTTGATTTTTTTTTCAACCAAAATTGAATTTTCATTTATTCATGGTTGCACCTTTTCCTCCCTTCCTACCCTCCAGTTCACTTTTATAAATACAACTATTTACTCATTGTTGTATAATTTTCTCTCTTCCCTCCCACCTAGTTCATTTTTCAATGCACCTCTTATTCCAGAATATTGTCATACAAATAATGCCCAATCATAAATTCTTTTTAAAAAGTTATTTTCCCCTTCACTTGTTTTAAAGCAGTGTTCATTTTTTATCTCACTTTCTTAGTTACCACCCAATCCCCATATCAGTTCTGTTATATAACAATGGTGTTATATAGTATTTGTCCTTTTTTTAAAAAAATTATTATTAATTTCAATGGAAATTTACAGAGACTATGGATTTCCATTCATTCATTGTTGCACTTTTCTCCCTGATCAGCCCTCCCTTCCCACAATTTGCTCTTCTCTTTGAAAAGTAAAAGAAAAATTCTCTTATTGTTATACAATCCCTCCTCCCAGGTCCACTCCACTATGCAGCCTTCACTCTGGATTCTGTCATGACAAAAATACCTAATCACATATCCCTTTTAAACAGTTTTCTCCCTCATCTGTTTCAACTCAGTATACATTATTGAACCCATCTTTCTCAGTCTCCCCCCAACCCCGATGTCCTGTTTTACAACAGTGGCACCATGCAGTATTTGTCCTTTTGTGACTGAGATATTTCACTCAGCATAATGCCTTCAAGGTTCACCCATTTTGAGTAATATTGCATGAGTTACTTGTTTTTCAATGCAGCATAGTATCCCATTGTGTGAATATACACACAGCTTCTCTATCCATTTGTTTGTTGATGAGCACTTAGATTGTTTCTAATTCCTTGTTATTGTGAACAAAGCCACGATAAACATGAGTGTGCATATATCTGCTTGGATGTCAGTTATGGTCTCTTTGGGGTATATTCCCAGTAGTGGAATTGCTGGGTCAAATTGTATCTCTATTTGCAACTTTTTGAGAAAGCACCATACTGCCTTCCACAGTGGTTACACCAGTCATTTGATTTCTTGACAGCAGTTTTCATGGACACAGTTTGTGGACCCAAAGTAAAATGACATTCTTGATAAGTTCAATCTCTTCTCCACTTAGGATGTTATTTATTGGCTCACTTGTGAGGATTTTGTTACTTTCTGTTGCGATGTAATCAGCACTGAAAGCAAGCAGTAAATTCTTCAAGACCTTTTCACTTTCAGCAGGTCAGTTTGTGCCACCTGCCCTTTTCTGTCCTGGATTCTATATCTGATAAGATCTAGCTACTCCACAAACCACTGTATGCAGCCACCACCATTCAATAGCCCCTGTGACCATTTGGATTGATAGTATCCAGCTGCCCTGCAAGCTGTCACCTGCAGTGGAGACGTGGGGCCCTGCAGCCATCCATGTGGAATGGCCGCACCCTCCAGACTGAAACCTAATCTGTTGCAGACTGAGGATAAATATTTTTATAAGTATTAATAATGAGACAGAACATCAAGAATGTAGGAGAAGAACAGAGGTAAAGCAGGAGGCGAACAGTTCTCAAAGCGAACTGAGGCACCGATTCCAGCTTCCCTGCCTTTATTGAAAATTGCCAGGTAGTAAATTACAAAAAGAATCCAATGCAGGTGAAGCTAAGCTTTTTCTATCAAAAACCTTCTGTTTGACTCAGGAGGGAGGGGTTAGCAAATACAGTGCAAGAATCCTGTAAACGCTTGATGATTGCCTTAGTGCTTCAGGATTAATTCCAGCTGCTACGAGCCTCCCTCATAACCTGAAATAGCATTCTGTTTATTACAAATGTTTAGTATGAAATTTGGCTTTTCATACTAATCCACACATTTTGTACTTGCCAGATTCCACAAGTACCAAAACCTTTAACATTATAGCTTCCTTTCCAGCCTTGTCCTGGCGCTATGGCCATAGCAAAGAAGGCGGGTAAGAAGAACTGTTCTACCATCAGTGAAGTGGTGACCAGAGAGGGTGTCATCAACATTCACAAGCGCGTCCATGGAGTGGGCTTTAAGAAGCATGCCCCTCAGCCACTTAAGGAGATATGGAAATTTGCCATGAAGGAGATGGGAACACCAGATGTTCACATTGACACCAGGCTTAACAAAGCCATCTGCGGCAAAGAACTAAGGTACGTCCCATCCTGTATCTGTGTGTGGTTGTCCAGAAAATGTAAGGACGATGAAGATCCCCCAAGCAAGCTAAATACACTGGTGACCCATGTACCTGTCACCACTTTCAAAAAACTACAGACCATCAGTGTGAATGAAAACTAACAGCTGATTATCAAATAAAGTTATAAAACTGTCAAAAAATAAATTGAAGATTATAAATTAAGCCATATGATGCAGAAAAGACATATCCTCCTCTTCTGTCTCATTTTGTTGCAGAATTATTTCTGTGGCCTGAAGGATTAATCCATTTACCACCAATCGATGTCTCTTTCTCCGGATATAAATATATGATTATTGATCAAGTTCAAGGCCTCAAATCTGTTCCTCAGATGATTTTAAAATTCAGGGGGATGGACTCAAAGTCAAATTTTTGTTCTTGTGGGTTTGTTTTAATTTTCTTTGCCTTCAGTTTTAACTTCCATATGAAAAGTTGATGGTATGGTTCACAATCAGCAGCTGGTCTAGTTTTCAAAGCTGATATTGAGCTTCTCCAACAATTCTTCCCACAGATGTAGTCAATCTGATTCCTAGGTAAATCATCATGTGAGGTCCACATGTACAGTTACCATTTGTATTTCTTATAGAAGATATTTGTAATGAATAAATTATACAAAATTCTATCATTCTATCTCCAGCCTCATTTCTGTCACCAAGTCCATGTTTTTTTGACTCTTGATCCTTCTTCCTTATCTCCAACTTTTGCATTCCAGTCACTCATTATTTTTAAAATTTTTTTATTACTATTAATTTTAATGAAAGTTTACAGAGACTGAGGATTTCCATTTATTCATTGTTGCACTTTTCTCCCTGCCCACCCCTCCCTCCTCGCAATTTGCTCTTCTTTTTGAAAAGTAAAAGAAAAATTCTCTTATTGTTATACAATCCCTCCTCCCAGGCCCACTCCACTATGCAGCCTTCGCTCTGGACTCCTGTCATGACAAAAATACCTAATCACATATCCCTTTTAAACAGTTTTCTCCCTCATCTGTTGCAATGCAGTATACATAATTTATCCCATCTTTCTCAGTTTCCCCCTGAACCCCGATGTCCTGTTTTACAACAGTGGCACCATGCAATATTTGTCCTTTTGTGACTGAGATATTTCACTCAGCATTAATGCTGGTGGTTTTATGTTCGATTGATTTCCAACTGCAAACGTCAGTAAAAAGCATCTATTTACTCCGGGTTGTTGGTGCATATATTTGAATGAGAATTCATCCTTCAGGCCACAGAAAGAGGTCTGTTAAAAAAGGAGACAGAAGAAGGGGCTACAATTTCCTTTCTGCATCATATGGTTTAATTTATATTGTTCAACTTATGTATTTATACTTTTGTGTATTTTTTAAAAAATATTAGCAAAATGTACCTAGTTAATATGAAGTTGCATTGCCACTCCAAAGGCATGTGGTTTGAAATGACTAGCAGCTCTGTATAAAATGGACAATTTACAGCTTCTGAAAACCCACTACAGGGTCAACCATAGGTCAGTTCCAATTCAATGGTACACAGCAAGAACTGTTTGCGGCACTACTTCCAGGTTGAAAGAAAGATGGCGGTGGCTGCAGTTTGCAGATATAACTGTTGAATGTCATACAAGTTGAATTGGATGAGAAATCCTCAAGTAGCAAGTTTTGGAGCTACAACCAAGCAAAAGCAACTAAGAGGAAGAAAATGGAAGAAAAAGCAAACAGAAGTGAAAGTCACACTCCAGTTACTGATAAGAAGAAAAAGAAAAAAAATTTAACTGTTGAAGAAAAACATCAGAAATGTTCCAGTGAGAGTTTTGAAGATGGTTGTCTAGCAAACGAGCAACCTCATGTAACTAAGAGCCAAAAACAGGGAGAACATAAACAGCATCTCATTTGTTCACCTTTGAACAAATCAGAAATTTGTATTAACACTGAAAAAAACTGATTTGACACATAAAAAGAAAAAGAAGAAAATAAAAGGTATTTTTTTTCATTGCAAATACGTTTTGGTTTTTTAAAATTTTTTTTTATTGGGAAAAACATATTGGGGGTACAAGGAGGTGAGGGTTGGGGGCAGAAGGGTGAGGATGGGCCAGGATGCAGTTGCAGAGCTGCACAGTTTGGTCGG
>NW_006399755.1:11994224-11998355 GCF_000299155.1 Elephantulus edwardii
AAGCATCCTGTGACACCCAGGAAGGCCTGCAATTGGGCATTGCTTTGCACCCATCAGCATCTCAGGAGCAGGAATTTGTGCTTTCTCTGAGCCTACAAGAAGAAATTCCAGAACTCTCAGTACCTACTGATAAGAAAAAGTCTAAGGAAAAAAAGGAAGATGATTTCAGATAATTCAGCATTTGAGGCCTTGGCAGTTCCCGAGAGTCTTGAGAACGTATACTCTGAAGGCTCATAAGTGATCAGTGAAGTTAGTGCTGTGGCAGGCTGTGGTGGGCTTCAAGAGGTCAAGGAATCCAACAGAAGAAAGAAAAAGTCTAAAAGAAGGAAGCACAGGTCTTCTGGTGAAAGTGCAATTGGGTCTGGTGCTGATTTCTCAGTAGGTGACGGGAACACTGGGAATATGCACTAGAATACACACACAGACCTGGAAGCTGATGCTTTGTTGGCAAGTGATGATGCTTTAATGGGAAGTGTGAAACCTAGGGCGAAAAAAAAGAAAACTCAGTCTAGTTCGGAAAGGAGCTATGTAGAAAAGGTACAGAGGTTAGAATCTACAAATGAAGAAGAAAGCAATTTGGAATCAGCTGGACACCCTGAACACCCTGAAACACGTTTATCCGAAGATTCGAGGGTTTCAGACTATGCAGATATGGATTTGGACTCTGCTGTGAAGAAACTTCAAGAATTTATACCTAACATAAAGGAAAGGGCTGCTGGCACTATTAAGCGAATGTATCGGGATGACCTTGAACGTTTTAAAGAATTTAAAGCACAAGGTGCTTCTATTAAATTTGGCAAATTTTCTGTAAAAGATAAAAACATGCAAGAATTTCTGGCCCTGACAGAAATTGAGACTTCAGACAAGCTGCTGCACACGGATAGATATCCAGAGGAGAAATCCGTGATCAATGATTTAAAACGAAAGTATGCAATTAGATTGCACACCTTGGAAACTGGTATACTCTAGAGCACAGAAGATGTTTGATATTCATAATTACAAAGGCAGGTAAAGCGAAGAAGATGCTGAGAAGGTCAAGCTGTACCATTCCATCCATGGAAATGATTGGAAGACGATTGGGGCATTGGTGGCTCGTAGCAACCTCTCCGTTGCTCTGAAATACTCCTAGATAAGCAGTCAAGTAAATCGCAGTACTTGGAGTAAGGCAGAAACCCAAAGGCTAGTTAAGGCCATTGAATAAGTGCTTCTAAAGAAGACACGAGAGCAGGAGTTGAAGGAGATGGATTCTAGGTGCCAAGGAAATCCTGAAAACCGCCTCTCAACTGTTCAGGAAAAGCTCTACGGGGGAGTATCTTGGATAGAAGTGGAAGCTAAAGTGGAAGCGAGGAATTGGATGCAGTGTAAAACTAAATGGACCAAAGTTTTAACCAAAAGGATGAATAATGGTTGGGACCTATACAGAGGAATCAATTCCTTACAGGCCAAAATCAACCTTATTGAAAGGTTGTATGACATAAATGTAGAAGATTCTAGTGAAATTGACTGGGAAGATGTTTCTGGTTGCATAAGTTAATCTTCATCCATCTTATGTCCAGAATAAATTTCATTGACTAAAAGCTACCTGTGCTCCTTTTTGGCAGAAAAAATACTTTTCCAGAAATTATGACTACCTTTATGAGACTACTCTACCTTTAGTTAAAGAAAAATTGGAAAAGAAGTTGGAGAAAGACAGCATTGAAATTCAAACTCCAGCCCCATTAAAGCAAGTTTTCTTGTTTCAAGACATCTTTTATAGTGATGATGACAGTGAAGAAGAAATAAATGAAAATAATTAAGAAGAAGTTATTTTCATGGCCTTTTCCCCCAGTTTTGGTGTATATATATGTACATATATATATTAATGTGTATTAGAAGAGCTCTTGCTACTGATTTTTATTGAATGTATAGTGGAACATCACCAATTGGTAGCATCAGGATGGATGGTGAAGAGATTGAGATTGTTCACAGCTTCAGTTTGCTTGGCACCAGAAGCCAGGAAATCAAAAAATGTATTGCGATGGGAAAGTCTGCTGTTAGGGACCTCTCTAAAGTACTCAAGAGCAACAGTGTCTTTCTGGAGACTAAGGTGCGCCTGATACAGACCATGATCTTGCAATCATATGTTATGCATCAGAGTTGGACAGTGACTAGGGAGGATAGAAGGAAAATTGATGCCTTTGAGCTGTGGTGCTGGAGAAGAGTATTGAATGTACCATGGACTGCCAAGAAAACAAACAGATTCATTCTGGAGAGGGTTAAACCAGGCTACTCCTTGGAGGCAAGGATTCTGAGGCTTTGTCTGACATACTTTGGACATGTTGTAAGGAGAGACAGGTCCTTGGAGAGGGACATCATGCTTGGTAGAGTGGAGGGACAGCGCAGGAGGGGAAGACCCTCTATGAGGTGTATTGATTCAGTGACTCGGGTGATTGGGATGGGTGTGTCGGAGGCAGTGCGATTGATACAGGATAGAGCAGGGTTTAGGGCTGTTGTACATAGGGTCACTATGAGTCACAAATGACTCGACGGCACATAACAACAACATAGTGGAACATAAAACGGAATTAATACATTCATATTAAAGTTTGCTTTTATGTGTTAAAAAAATAGAATTGTTTGCACACAGAACCACTTTTTGTTGGCTAATAAGAATGAGAAGCAAGATAGAGTAGAATAAAAAAATAAGTTGAGTGAAGAGAAAAACAACATACAATATAAGGTTGATTACACATTGTAATTCATTGATTACGTGAATAAATTGTAATTAATGCTCTAAAACAAAATGTATGTGAATGATTGAATATAAAACTAGTTAAAATATTTTGACAAGTCCTTCAGTATTGCAACTTAAAGCTTGAATATTTACTTCAGTTCTTTCCTCTTGAGAAATGTACCATATGTTCTTAATTTTTTTATTTTCTAGCTCCAGCTCTTTGCACGTTTCATTATAATACTTTGGTTTGTCTGCATAAACAGTTCTTTGAGATAATCTGTTTAACTCACTCTGTTATTTTGTCATTTTTTACTTTAGCTTCTCCATATTCAAGACCAAATTTCACTCTCTTCTGACATCATGGTATTGCAAGTACAGGACCAACAAAAAAGAGGAAGACTCTTAATGATGTAAATTGACACAATGACTTCAACAATTGACTCAAGTAGGACAGTGATTGTGGAGAAAGTATAAATTCAGTTTATGTTTTAGTCAGCTGTACGTGGGGTTGCTGTAAATTGAAGCTTACATAGGCCACCTAATATCAAATTATGGACAACACTGAGAAGAATAAGAAGCCCAGAAACTTTCCTAGTGCCATGGAAACAAAACCTATACATTGACCAATAAGCAGTTATCTGAACAGGACAAAGAAAGCATGTCATGGCTTAAAATCACGAAAGAGTTGTGTATCAACTCTATACCAATTCAGTCTGTGTGCTGAGTAAATCATTTGGGAAGCTGGACTATGTGAAGAAGAATGTGGCATCAGAATTGGAGGAAGATCCCTTAACAATAAACTATGCAATGATACAACCTTGCTTTTAGAAAGTTAAGAAGAAGACTTGAATCACTTACTGCAGAACATCAAAGACTATAGATTTAGTGATCTACTGTTAAGAAGTTGTGCTGCAATCTCAAAGGCATGCAGTTCAAATCCACCAGCTGCTCTAAGAGAGAAGGGTGGGCAACTTCCTCCTGTGCAATTTACTGCTATAAGTCAGTTGCAATTCAACAGCTTGTAACAAAACATAGTCTTTGATATGGATTATACTTCATCATCAAGAAAACAATAGTCCTCACCACTGGACAGATAGGCAGCATCATGATAGATGGAGAAAAGATTGAAGTTGTCTATTATTTAATTTTGCTTGACTCCCTAATCAACACCCAAGTTATCAGAAATCAAGAAATAAAAAAAAACCAACAAGAAATCACACCCCAATTTGTTGCTTTAGGAAATCTGCTGTCAAGGACTTCTCCAAAGCATTGAAAAATAATGAAATCAATTTCAAGACTAGGTGCTGTTGATCCGAGCCATGGCTTTTTCAATTGTTTCCTATGCATCTTAAAATTGGCTAATGGTGCACACCCATGTTTATTGCGGCTTTGTTCACAATAGCAAGGAGTTGGAAACA
>NW_006399755.1:12000302-12020918 GCF_000299155.1 Elephantulus edwardii
TCTCAGGGAGGAGTGATAGGGAATGGCAAAGGACAGACTGACAAAGGAGATTAATTAGAGCGGGCTTTGACAAGCATTGTGGCAAATAGACAAAACAGACTTTTTGGGGGGGGGAAGAAGAACAAACTGGGGAGGAGGGTAGAGAAAATAGTGCACCAATGAATGAATGAAAACCCAAAATCTCTATAAATGTTCATTAAAATTAATAAAATTTAATAATTAAAAAAAAGAAGGAAAAAAAATTGGCTAATGACTAAGTAAGACCAAAGAAGAATCAATGCCTTTGAGTTGTGGTTTTGGCGATTCATTTCCAGGGTCTTCTTCTCTTGTGCTGTCCCTCTATCCTTCCAAGCATGATGGTCTTCAAGGACTGATCCCTCCTGACAACATGCTCAAAGTATGTCAGACAGTGCCTCAAAATCCTTGCCTCCAAGGAACACCTTGGTTTCACTCTCTCCAGGACAAACTTTATTCTCTTGGCAGTCCATAGAATTTTCAATACTCTTCTTCAGCATCACAACTCAAAGGTATCAATTCTTGTCATCTTTAGTCATTGTCCAGCTTTCTAGTGCATAGCAAGTAATTGCAAAAACCATGGCCTGGATCAGGCACACCTTAGTCTCTAGACTGACATTGTTGCTCTTTGGCACTCAGGTAAGGTCCCAGACAGCAGATTTTCCCACTGAAATTTGTCTTTTGGTTTCCTTACTTATGATTGTTGTACCAATCAAGCTGAAATTGTTAACAATCTCAATCCCTTCTTGAAAATACTTTTTTAAAAAAATGTTGTTTGTTATTATGTGACATCAGGTTGCTGGCGACTCACAGCAACTCTAAGTACAACAGCCCTAAACACTTCTCTGTCCTGTGCCAGCCTCACTGTCTCCAACACACCCACCCCCTTACTCCAGTCATTGAGTCAATCCACCTCATGGAGGGTCTTCCTCTCCTGCACTGTCCCTCCACCCTCCCAAGTATGATGTCCCTCTCTAAGGACTGGTCCCTCCTTGCAACATATTCAAAGTATGTCAGATAAAGCTTCAGAATCCTTGCCTCCAAGTATCAGCCTGGTTTAACCCTCTCCAGGATGAACCTGTTTGTTCTCCTGACAGTACATGGTACGTTTTGTACTCTTCTCCAGCACCATAGCTCAAAGGCATCAATTCTCCTTCTATTCTCCCTAGTCATTGTCCAGCTCTCTGATGCATAGCAAGTGAGTGCAAAGACCATGGCCAGTATCAGGCACACCTTCGTCTCCAGAGTGACACCATTGCTCCTCAGTACTCTGAGAGGTCCTTAACAGCAGACTTTCTCTTTATGATACATCTTTTAATTTCATGGCTGCTGGTGCCAAGAGTGTTGACTGTGGAACCAAGCAAACTAAAGCTGTTAACAATCTCAATCTCTTTACCACATATGTGGTGATTATATACATGGTCCTTATCTGATAGACTACCCAGAAATCAGATTGACACCATCTGTTGAAATAGTAGATGGAAAAACTCAGTATCATCAATCAGAAGAAGGCTAAAACCTGACTGTGGAACAAATCACCAATTACTCTTGTGCAATTTCAAATTGAAGGTGAAGAAAATATAAACAAGTCTACAAGAATAAAAACATGGCCTTAACTCTATCCCAACTCAAAGCAATCATAGACTTAGGGAAATTGCCATCTTCAGGTGGACTATCAGGTTAGACCAATAGACACTCAGATGGAGTGTTAAGAGGACAATGCTGTGGAACAAATTTGTGAGGGAATCTGCATTCCTGAAGTGTTGTGATTACTATTTTATGTGAGTTAGGTTTCATAGTGGTAACTGCTCCAATTTAATTAAGAAACCTAACCAAAATGGAGCTGATTGAATCCTGTGCTGGTTGGGCCAAGTGATAGCACATAATTGACAAAGTTAAGATGAGAATGTTTATCAGAATGAACAGTAGAGACAAAGCAGTACTCAGAATGCATTGGTTATTTACGTGTGGTGTCCCTAGGAGTGAACTAGGTGGGACACCTACTTTAATGTTTGCTTGGTCTGTACAAGCAGAAAAACTTCAGGTCAGATGAATGGTAGTCTAACGTGAAGCTCCAGAACAGAGTGACTGCTCTTCAGACGAGTCCCAAATTTGAGTCAGTTTATATATTCACAGCTCCTTGAATGAAGGCTGGGTCCCCTTGATGGAGGACCCTATTAAATAGTAAAAAAAAAAAATTTATGTTATTAACATTTCTCCCACAAAAGGATCTTTTAAAAGGACCTTTTGCAATGGTATTCATCAGACTTTCGGGGAGTTAAAGACACTATGAATTGACACAAACATATATTGTTTAAAAATCTAAAATTCATTGCTGTTGAGTCAGAACTGATTCAGAGCTGACCTTCTGTTGGGTTTCCAAGGCTGTAAATCAGACAGGAGGAGATTGCTCACATTCTCCCTTGGTGCTGATGTTAGCTGAGATCTGCCAGACCTGACTGTTGGTCTACCAGTCAAAGCAGGAGCATGTGTTGCTTGGGTCTGTCTTACTGTAGGTCTAATGAGTTCCCAAGCCCCACCTGTAGTGATCTTGGGTTTGTCGGCCACATGACATAGCTGCTACATGAACTACATGAGATTTCTCAGCTGGCTGTTTACCCTACAAATTTAGGGTTTGCCAGGCTCAATAATTTCATGAACCATTTCCTTCAGATAGATAAACCTTTCAATATGTATATATACTCTCTCTTCCTCTCCCCTCCCAGTCCCTCCCTTTCTCTCTCTTCTCTCTGAATATGTATGTATGTATACACACACACACACACACACACACATACACACACACACACACACACACACACTGCCTCTCTGTGTGTGTACATATATCTACGATATACAAGATTTACATCCAATGGGAGCTCATTACGAGTTGAAACTAACTCAACTACAGTGGATTTTTTTGGGGGGAAACATATACATATTTCGCTGGTTTTACTTAGATAACCTAGACTAAGACACACAGTCAAAGAAAACGCCAGCATACTTTAGCCATTAACCTTCAAAATTTCTCTGACAGAATAAGCCAAGATTCATTATTTATTGGAAAGCAGAAGGAGGGACAAAATAGGGTCTGATTTCAAGCCTGCTTTGACCACTTTATTCATGATAACAAAAGTAAGGTCCTAAGTTTCCCAGGCTAATGACTAAGGAGGACAGAAAAAGAATTGGTGCCTTGAGTTGTGGTGCTGGAGAAGAGCATTGAATGTACCGTGGACTGCCAACAGTACAAGCAGGTCCGTCTTGGAGAGGGTTAAGTAAAGTTGCTCCTTGGAAGCAAGGATTTTGAAGCTCCGTCTCACATGCTTTGGGCATGTGGCCAGGAGCCACCAATCCTTGGAGAAGGACATCATGCTTGGAAGGGTGGAGGGACAATGCAAGAGAAGAAGACCCCAGATAAGATGGATTGGCATGATAACTAGGGTAATGGGGTAGATGTGTTGGCGACAGTGAGATTGGCTTAGGATAGGGCAGGGTTCCGAGTCACTATGAGCACATAACATGTTCTCCAGGGTAGCAACCAACCTGACTTCTAATACCGAAGATTGCTTTTCCTGTTCTAGAACTGTAAATATTTACAGTATGTATTCTAGGAGGCAACTTTGGTGGCTGTGGCAGGAAATTGCACTGTGAACCCTAAGGCACGTGGTTCAAATCTGCCAGATGCTGCTTCAGAGAAAGATGAGCAATCAACTCTCGTGAGATTAACTAGCTCTGAAAGTATGCTGGAGGGTTAGCTATGATCTGGTCCTGAGTCCACAGTACCCTCCTCCAACACACTCATGTATGCTCTGACTTCTTTCCCTCAGCATGTTGCTGTTATTGTTATGTGCCATGTTGCCTGGACTCATAGCAACCCTACACTGAATCTGACACCTACCCCCAGTCACTGAGTCAATCCATCTCATCTGGAGTCTTCATCTCCTGTGGTGTTTCTCCACCTTTCCAAACATGATGTCCTTCTCTAAGGACCTATCCCTCCTGACCACATGGCCACAGTATGTGAGTGGGGCTTCAGAATCCTTTCCTCCAAGGAGCAGCTTCTCCTTGGACAAATAGGACAGAGCCATTTGTTCTCTTGGAAGTCCATGGCATGTTCTTCACCACCACAACTTAAAGGCATCGATTCTTCTTCAGTCATCCTTAGTCATTGTCTAGTACTCTGATGCATAGCAAGTAATTACAAAGACCATGGCCTGGATCAGGTCCACCTTAGTCTCTAGACTGACTTCATTGCTCCTAGGTACACTGGAGAAGTCCCTGACAGCATATTTTCCAGTGCAATTAGCCTTTTGAATTCCTGACTGCTTTTGCCAATAGTGCTTATTGTGGACCCCAGCAGGCTGAAATTGTTAACAATCTCAATCTCTTCTCCATCTATCATGATGTTGCCAGTTGGACTAGTGGTGAAAATCTTTTTCTTCGTGATGTTGAGTTTCAATCCATATTGACGTCTACAGTTCTTGACTTTCTGCAACAAGTGCTTCATATCTTCTTCAGTTTCAGCAAGCAGCGTTGTATCATCTGTATAACATAGGTTGTTGAGTCTTCCTCAAATCCTGATGCCACAATCCTCCTCATAAAGTCCAGCTTCCTGAATGATCTCTACCTATAGATTGAAAAGGTATGGAGATAGGATAAATCCCCGACACATTTCTGTCTTGATTTTGAATCATTCAGTGTTTCCTTGCTCTGTTCTGCTGACTGCTTCCTGGTCTGGGTACAGGTTTCGCATCAGCACAATTAAGTGTCCTGGAGTTCCCATTCTTCCCAAGATTAGCAACAATCTGTTGTAATCTACACACTCAAATGTCAAACACAGTCAATGAATCACAGATAGACATTCCTCTGGTACTCTTTTTTTTCTGCCAAGATCCACTTAACTTTGGAGATAAAGCCTTTAGTGCCATGGCCTCTTCTAAAGCCAGCTTGCATTTCTGGTAATTCTTAGCATGACTTTGGGGTTTTCTTTTCCTCATTTAATTGTCTCATCATGCCCCTGCCCCATTCATTCCTCTCCTGACATAGAATAGGGATGAAAATAGTCTCCAGTGCAGGAGCTTTGGTGACCTAGAGGTAAGGAGCTGCACTGCCAACCCAAGACATGTGGTTCAAATCCACCAGCTTGCTCAGCAGGAGAAAGATGGTCAATCTCCTACCTTTGCCTCTGAAAACCTTCACAATTTGGGAACTGATGGTACATAACAATAGCAAACTACTATTAAGAAGCCCTGATGGCTCAAGGGTTAAGGGTTCAGCTGCTAACTGAAAGGTTGATAATTCAAATCCACTCAGCTTGTCTGCATTTTGCGAAGAAAAGTCTGGTGACCTGCTTCCCTGAAGATTGCATCCAGGAAAGTCCATGTTATAGTTACACTCTGTCACTTGAGGGTCACTGTGAATGATTCCAATTCAAAGGCACCTCAGATCTGATCTGAACATTTTCACAGCTCAAGGAAGTTCTTTCATTCAAATAGCATCTCTGCAGCACCGTCTTTGTGCCAGGCACTGTGCTGGCAGGAGTGAACCCACAGTCTGACAAGTCTGGGTGGACAGCTGGGTGCTGGGGAGGGAGCAGTTCCGAGAAAGCTTCACGGAGGAGGTGGTGTCAGGATTGAACTTTGAAGGACCAATAGAAGTTCCTGGAGTGGCTGGAGTAAGATCGTCCATTCAGCAGGGCTGGCACACAGGGACGGGATAGCCAACAGTGTCATCAAAGAAAAACTGGTTGGTGAGTTTGCTTGCCCTGTGCATAAGGGGCAGAGGTAGAGGGTCAAGGCTAAGTTCAGAAAGCTAGGGATGCCAAGGTCAGGTCTGTGCAATGAGGGTAGACACACTGATTAACGAGGCTAGGGGGCGGACACTGAAGGGTGGTTTTACATCACTAGGGTAAGAAATGTGGGGCTAGGCACTGACAGGGTGGGTTGAGCAAAATTTAGGGTCTGTCCGTGCAGTTGGTAGGGCTCAGGATAAGGGACTGAGAGGCGACACCCAGAGAGGGGCCCTACCTTTCTGCCCAATTGGGATTTAGGAGTGCCTTCATACACACACCCCACCCCAAACGTAATCTGACGCTTTCTGTGGAGAGAGAGGCCAAAACTTGATCCTTGGGGCCTGGGGCTCCGTTAATGTTTAATCAAATCGGATCGTTCGATGGGGCTCTGGTGGCGTGATCTCCCCAATCCCAGGCATAGCGGTTCACGCCCTATGTTTCCGGAGCGACCTCGAGGAGCGCGTTGGCTACAGGTGAAGACAGGACTCAGCTCCAGGACGCAGTCAGCAGGAGGGAGCCAGACAGTGAGGGGCCCTGGGTCAGGTCACGGCGCGGCAGGGCGCAGAACCGAGCTCGCAGACCCGGGCGAACCCTCTCGTGCGTCCCCCGCTGCGCGTCTTCCGCCCTGCCAGGGACTGGGAGGGGCTGGTGGGGCCCGTGCACGCGTCTCCGGGTTTCAGCCAGCTCACCAAGCTCTCCTGCACGGATGGCGCGGCCGCGGTGGTCGCTGCTGCTCCTGCTGCCGCTGCTCCTGGGTCCCGCGGGCGCCCGAGCACTGGAGGATGAAGACACCGACTACGAGGAGCTGGTGCTCTCCTTGGCGTTGGAGGAGGACCGCCCAACAGACGCGGCTCGGCACGCCGTCCTTGCCCCCTTCTACCGCTGCTCCAAGGTGTGCTCGCCGCGCAGTCCTGGGACGCGGGAACCACCCGCTGCCGGGACGAATGCTGGGTGGCAAGTCTTCGCCAGTACCGGAGTCCTGTTTTGGGGGGAAAGTGAAGGCCCCGTGGCTTCTCCAGCCAGAGTGGCGGGAAGATGAGGGTGGTTCACGCGTTAGGATGAGCCGGCTTGGAGGGCGCACGGCAGCACCACGCGCTGGGCAAGGCGCGTCTAGGTGCGAGACAGACCCGGGCAGAGCACGTCCGAAGTGGCCGGGCCAAATTTCAGATGTTGGGCACCTCAGTGACTCGGGTGGTTAAACGAACTAAAGCCTGGAACGTGCTCTGAACGGCACCTGGCAAAGAGAATAAACAGGCTTGCTATTATGAATTCAGAATTGGCTCGGGAAATAAGCTCGGTGGATATAATGTGTAGTGGGAGTTGTCTGTAGTTAGTGGAGATGGGGTCCTGGAGCGAAAAGGTGCCGCTCAGGGCAGCAGAGGCTGAGAGACAAGGCAAACGTTGGGGACAGGAAGTGATTTCTTCATCCACAAAACTCGTATTTTAATACTGCATCCTTTTCAACCAAAAGAACAAGACAAAAGGCAAAGGGATGGAGTTTATTCTTAATATAGATGAGGCTGTTCTTCAAGACTTGGAGCTCTTGAAGTTGGGGCTGGGGAGGAAGGCCAGGCATGCCTGTAAGGGCCATCTGGCTATCTGCGAAATGGGGGCGGGTGGGGAGGACTGTACAGGGCGAGCTCTTTGAAGTTCTCTGTTAGCCTCTGTCTGGGGCTGTGGGACACTCCTCCCACACTCCTAGGGCTGGAGGTGCCTCTGGTTCCCATTATTTTATTACCTTCCAAGAGCTCAGGGGAGGTCTGTTGCCTAGGCTTGGAGTCAGATCTGAGTTTAAACCCTGGCACTGTCATTGTTAGCTGTGAGGTGCTAGCAAGTCATTACTCCACATCCTTGAACTTCTTATTCTTTATCTGTAGAAAGAAAGTGATGATCCTTCTGGAAGGTTATGAAGGTTTAGTAGCCAAGAAATGGTGGAATGAAGGAAAGGGCTTTCTGGTTCCTCTCTGCCCTCCCTATGGAAACCTGGGAAGAGATGACTGTAGAAGGTACACGTTTGGGCACAGCTTTAGGGACACAGGAATAAATTCTCCTGTTACCAGCTGCCTGGTCCACTCTTCCACTCTGACCCCAGTCTTTGCGAGGAGTGTTCTGGGGCAGCCAACCTTAGGTCCTCAGCACTGCCTGTGCAAGTGAATCAGCCAGCGGGAGAGATTTTCACTCAGTTCAAAGACAACTCTTTGTTCCATGAGGCTTTCATTAGCTAGGCTGTGACAAAAGTTGTTTCCCTCCCCCCATTTCACCACTGCTCCCAAATATTTGTTCTTGAAATAATGAGTACCTCATATTGGTAAGTAGGCGGCTAGAGGGGCCCTTGAATCTAATAATTAAGAATATTTCTTCCCAAGTGGATATTTGGAACAGGATCTGCTTACAGTTTGTTTGTCTTGTTCATTGAATATTTTGTGTCAATCAAATTTAGCATGACAATATTTTTGGCAGGCAGGAAAAGATTTTAGATCTACTGGTGGTGTTGTCTATAGGGAGGTGCACTGTTAATCCGAAGGCTTCACCTCTCCAGCAGTTCGAATCCATCAGAGCAGAGAAAGATGAGCAATCTCCTCCCATGTGATTATAGGTCAGCTATATGTCAGTTCTGAACAAGTGACAGAGATTTTTTTTTTTCACTGTTATTTCTGAGAAACCATGACTCAGAGAAGGGAAGTCTTACTTCCAGGGGAAAACACATTCTACACTGTACACTCAAAATTAATTGTATTTTCATTTATCATAGAGTGTTTTAGATGAGCTTTTGAAGCATAAATAGGAGTTCAAAGTTTTCACTGAGTTTCCTTTTAGGCGAAGGGAGTATCCAGAACAAAGCCCAGAGTTGGGAGACTAGGAGCACAGGTCCCTGTCTTCTGAAATGAAAAATGTTCTAAGAATGAAAAAGATTTATTGTCATTTAATTGATGGTAAAACCCGATATGAGCTGACATGAGATTATTTATGATATTTATTTATTCGCCTGTATGAATATTCATAGTCCTTTGTTTTGCTGCATAGTTAGCTTACAAGATGCTGCTGTAGGCTCCTCAGAATACCCAGTACAACCTTTCTAAAATCCAAATAAATTCTTAATTTTTAAATCCATTCGACCCTATTGTTTTAGGTAAGAGACTGTGATCTCTCCTCTGTATATTGAAATGTGGGAGATGAAGCTGCAGAGGTGGGTCAAGGCAGAAGCAAAAGGCAGCCTTGCCTGCTATAAGGAGCTTGGCCTTTTCCCATCAGTCTGTGGGAAGCCACTGAATGTGCTTGAGCAAGTGAGCGCCTCAGGGCAGAAGGAGCCAGCAAGCGCTAACAAAGATACACAGAGCCTGTTCCACGGCTTTGAATTCTTCCTCTTCCCACTCTGCCTTGAGAAATGCTGTCTTTGCTCACTCCGTCATTTCTTCCATCTCTGCAAGTTTGCAAAGTGTCGGGCTGTGTGTATTATGTAGTCATCTCTCTTAGCCTTCCCAGCAGGTCTATGGCATGGGTATTGTTGGCTGCGTAATACAGAGGAGGCATCTGAGGCGCAGAGAGGTTAACAACTTGTTCACAGTCAGTCAGCAAACACTGGGGTTGAGATGTGAGGCTACAACTTTCTGTCAGGACTTGCACCACTAACCCAAAAGCAGCACCTCTCCGGTGGTTGGTCTGAATGCACGAGTGGCTCTTAGGGATAAAGATGGGCAATCTCTTCCTGTGCAATTCACAGCCTCTGAAAACCTGCTGGAGGGTCAGCTATGACTTGGGTCTGACTGGATGGCAGTGAGAGAGAAAGCCCATTTGTGGCAGACTTGCGTGGCACAAACAGTTGTGCACTCAACTCTGAACTAAAACTGGTTTGAACACCCTCAGGTGAGCCTTGGAAGGCAGGTCTGGTGATCTGATTCCAAAACCTCACAGCCTTGAAAACTATAAAGCTGTTCCACCCTGTGCACACAGGGTCACCATGGATAGGAAGAGACTAGATGGTAACTAACATCACCCTCAAAGTAAACACAAGGGCTCACACATACATGGTCTGATAAGTGCCTGGAATTAAAGATGTGAGCCCCTGATGTTTCCCTAGCTTGTCTCTGGAGGGTAATCACGGCTGCACCAGAATGGAGGGGAGGTGCTCTATTCTTAATAGGGCACAGGGGACAGTCTAGCTAGGAAGGCCTTCATTCATAGCTGGGTAGCCTCCAAAGGCATATATGAGTGTGGGCTGCGGGTCCAGAGGAGAACCTGCTATTGACTGTGGCCCACAGTTTGATTTTCGCCTTACTGCCAACGAGTTGCATAAACTATGTCAACACTAATAGTTGGCCAGTGTGTGGTTTGGGAGGGTTTTTTGGCTCCTGATTTGCTAATTTCTTTTTTTTAGTTTATTATGCTTCATTGTATGTGTTGTGCCTGTTTATAGTAATTCTTTCTAAATGCATATGGGACACAAGTTCATGTGGGCCTTTTTTCTTTCTTTCTTTTTTTTTTTTAAATGTTATCGTGTCACTCCTCCCTGCTCTGGTTCAGGATGCTTGGAGACTACCGGGCACCTATGTGGTTGTCCTGAAGGAGAAGACTCACCTCTCACAGACGAAGCATACTGCCCACCTTCTGCAGTCCCGTGCTGCCCACCGGGGCTACCTCACCAAAATCCTGCACATCTTCCACGATCTCTTCCCCGGCTTTGTAGTGAGGATGAGTGGTGACCTGCTGGACCTGGTGAGCCTCCCGGGCTGGGAAACTCCTGAGGGGGCTGTGCTATCACCTCAATCCTGGGGATGGTCCTTAGCACATCCATCACTGAAATTCAGAAGGAAATAGCTGACGTTTGTTGAGCACTTCCAGTGTACCAAGAACAATGGCTCCTGCGTTTATGTGTAGAGCAGCCTCTACACATGACAGGCTGCATACTTTCATCTTCATTTGAAAGATGAGGAGACCGAGGTTCAGGAAGGACCACATAGCCAGTTAGAGGCAGAGTTGGAATCAAACCCATAGTCAGCCTATGCTTAGGAGAAGCCTGCAGGGAAAAAGTGCATGTGCCGCTCAGTGAGACTCAGAGACTGGGGAAGAAATTGCTTATTATATAATTTATATTATACAAAGTTGATGCTCTCTGGAGTTAGGCTCCTCCTCTAGGACAGGGTCTTCTGCCAAGCTTGGCCCCAGTGTCACAGCTTTGGTGAAGTGACAGGAAGGAGGCTGGGTGGGTAAGAATTGCAGGTCCTCCTCCTAACTGTGGTCATATGGGTTTTTGTTTGTCTGTTTTTAAATGTTGTTATTATTATGAATTTTAATGAAAGTTTACAGAGACTGAGGATTTCCGTTCATTCATTGTTGCACTTTTCTCGGTCCATATGTCTTTAATGCAAATTCCCATTCCCACTCTACTTGATGAAGACACACGGTTTTCATTTCCATACTGTCCTTTACTTGACTGTGTGTCTCTCAGCCTTCTACAGACACTGAGGCTCCAAGCAGGGCTGGCTCTGGTCTGGAGTTACGTGGCACAGAATGGGTAGACCCAGTTGTGTACCCAGGTGTCTCAGCTCCACTGCATGACCACCACATGGTGCAGTTCAGTTCATCCTGTGGGGCAGTAACATAGATGAGACAGAGTCCAGCCACTTAGTCTATGAGGAAGACAAGTAACAAACACCTTTAATCTATCTGCTGAGTACACACTTAGCAAGCACCCACCAACCACGTCAAGGATTCAGAGATGAAGGAGATGCAGCTCTTTCTTCTAACGTCACAGTGAGCAGGTGAGGCTGGCCCGGGATTACCAATGTACCACATGGTGGGAACTGACCCACTGCCCAGGTAGCAAGCACAAGGCTGCAGACCAAGGAAGTCTCTCAGGGGAGAGAAGGCCAAGACATTTGTCATTGAGAGCTGGGCATTGGCACCACACCAGCTCAGGTTCAAGTCTCTGCTCATCTTTGTAGCAGAGAGGCATCTCTTGCAGATGAAGTGTACCGCCCACCATTGAATATATCAAGGAAGCCTTCTTTGCCTTTGCTCAGAGCATCTCATGGAACATAGAGTAGATTAGCCCTGTTCAGTACAGGGTGGATGGTCATCAGCCCCCCAGTAAGACCCTGCACGCATCCTGTCCCCTACTTTCCAAATAGTCATGAAGTTTGTCTAACTTCATGTGAATTTTCTTTACCTCACTGAGGCTCAGTCTCCTATCTGGACTAACCACAGGAGCAGTCATTTAAGAAGTCAACGAGATAGGAAGTGTTTGAGCATTTGCCAGGCACAGAAACTCACTGGGGTATGTGAAGGGATACAAGAATTGTGGGGAAACTGAGGTACCCAGAGAGTGGGTACCAGCAATGGGAGGTGATACCATCGCTAAGTCTGGAGGGCGAGGAGAGGACATAGTAAGTATTTCCACTTCCACAGTGAGCTGGTGGCATGGAGGAGGGATGTTATCCGGGGACATGTGGTCATAGAAGGACGCAGTCACTCACTGACAGAACCCTTAAGACTCTGCTGAAGTCTCCCCTTGACTGACCCAGCTAGGATCAGGGGAACCTTGGTCTGTTGTCGGCAGGCTGAGCCTCCTGGGCTTTGAGGAGGACAGAGAAACAGAATTACCAGTGTGGCGACCATGACTTAGGAGACATATCCAGGTCTATTCAGGTCCTAAGGTCGACTTCTGCTCCAGCCTGCCTAGAGCCTGGCTATCCAGACTAGATGTCATAGTAATACTTTCTCTTAAGAGGGTTCCTCAGAGCCATGTTTGGTTTAAGGGCTGAGCTTTTAGAGGTCCAGACTGCCCAGCCTTTTTTGGGAGAGAGAGAACGCCCTGGCTTCTAGGCTGTGGTTTCCTGCAGGAAGGAACAAGGCTGTGGTTCTGGGCACCAGGAAGATGTGGAGTCATGAGTGTGACCCGAGGGCAGCTTTGATCAGGTTAGACAGGGGCCATGGTTGTACAAATTGCACTTGAAGCAGATTCCTCAGCTTCTGTCTCCTGCAGGCCCTGCGGCTGCCCCACGTTGAATACATTGAGGAAGACTCCTTCGTTTTTGCTCAGAGCATCCCATGGAACTTAGCGCGGATCAACCCTGCTCAGCACAAGCTGGATGACCACCTACACTCCAGTAAGACCCTGCCTGCATCCTGCCGCCCCCACTCTACAAGCTGAAACTGCTTGTTCTGCTCTTGGGTCTCTCATCTCTGCCCATGGTCCTCAACCTCCACCACCTGCAGGTCCTGTGCCTCCCTATTACCTCAGGGAGAAGGCAGAAACCTTTGCTCAAGTGAATCTTTTCCCACCTTCAAAAGGCGGTTGGCTGCTGTTTCCTTCCTTTAGAACGGCCCAGATCCACTTTCCTTGATGCTGCTGAATGCCATCAAGTAGATGCTGACTCATAATGACCCTCTGTGGCAGAGTAATGGCTCCATCGGGTCTTCTGGGCTGTAAGTGTGTCAGAGATGATGAGACTGGCCCAAGATAGAGCCGGGTTCAGAACTGTTGTACACAGGGTCGCTATGAGTCGCAAGGGATTCAATGACATAACAACAATAACAATCTCTACGTTTTTCTGGCAAGGAGGCAGTCGGTAGGTTTGAACTGCCAACCTTTTGCTTAGCAGCCATGCACTTGCCTGGAGGCGGGGATAAATCTGAGTGAAATCCCCCCCGCCTCCCCCAGGATCTCAGTGACTCCCAATTGTCCTGAGGAGAGAATTAAACTCTACCGAGAAAAACTCTAGCCCTGCTTGAGCTGCCCTCTCTTCTGCTCCATCTCCAAACACCAGTCAAGTTTCTGTGGTTCTATATTGGTTTCCTGGGGTTTCTGTTAACAAGTACCACAAAATGAGTGGCTTATTCAAACAGAAATATATTGTCTTACAGTTCTGGAGGCTGTTGCTGTTGTTAGGTGCTGTTGAGTTGATTCTGACTCACCCACATACAATAGAACAAAACGCAACATGATCCTACTGCTGTGCAGTTATTATAACCTCTGCGTCAATCTATCGCACTAAGGGTCTTTGTTTATTGGTTGACCTGCTTTTTCAAGCATGATGTTCTTGATAAGTGGGCAGCCACAGTGAGGAGCTGTAGGGAGTAAGCAGAGTTGACGGACCACCTCCAGGCTGCCCCTTTGAAACCACCACAAATTCACACCTCGGCTCTGCTTCCCCTGGACTTCCCAGCCTGTGACTGAGCATGGCAGGGGCACTGGGCTAGGTCAGTGCTTAATTCCTCTATGGGCACTCTCTGGGGTCTCCCATTGACCTGCCACCATGTTACTAGGCAGTGGGCTTTCTCACACACAGCCCTTCTGTTGGTTGTGAGGCCTTTCAGACATTATTGCAATGTGGGGTTCTCCCAACTCTTCTTCCTCGACACTCTCCCTCACAGGGGCCACACTGTCTGCATGTTATCCCTACCTTCTGCTCTTTGCCCCGATCCTGCTCTGGCATGTCTCCCTGGAAGTCTTTTGCAGGCTTACTTTTGTCTTGGTGCCTGTCTGTTGGAGCCTTTAAGCTGACTCAGTTAGAAACCAGAATGTGTGTGTGGTAATACTGTGATAGTTTAGTTCCAACACTACTAGCTTCTCTGTGACTAACTCCGGTCAGTTACACTCAGTCACTGTTGGCCCAGCAAGGCTCCTTGAGTGGAGAAAGCCAAGGACTTGGGGCCAGGAGGCCCAGGCTCACACATCTTCTGAGCCTCGGTTTCCCATCTGTGAGATTAGAGACCAGCTCCAATAACTCAGATGTCCCTTTTAGCTCATCCTTTATCTTCAAATTCTAAGATATCTCACAGAGATGGAACAAAAAGCTATAAATGGCCTTTATATTGTCCAAGAAGCTGGACTATGTGAGGGAGAAGAGGGCTTCAAGGTTGGAGGAAGACTTTATAACATTTTACAATATGTCAATGGTACAACCTTGCTTTCTGAAAGCAAAAATTTGAAGCAGTTACTTATAATGATCAAAGACTACAGTCTTCACTATGGATTACACCTCAACACAAAGCAAAAATCCTCACCACTGGCAATGTCACAGATGGAGATAAGATTGAAGTCATCAATGAGTTTTTACTTAGGCCCACAAATCAACACCCACAGTAGCAGTATCAACAAATCAAAAGAGGTGTTGCACTGGGTAGATCTGCTGCTATAAAGGACCTCTCCAAAGTGCTAGGAGCAAGGATTTCAGTTTAAAGACTAAGGTGCACCTGATCTAAGCCATTATATATTTCAATTGCAATGCATCTGAAAGTTGGACAATTAAGGATGACCTAAGAAAAAAAAATGATACCTTTAAACATGTTTGGTGTTGGCAAAGAATACTAAACACACATGGACTTCCAAAAGAACTAACAAATCTGTCTTGGAGGAGGTGCAACCAGGAGGAAGGTGGAGCTTTATTTCATTTACTTTGGGCATGGTGTCAAGTGGGGCCAGTTTTTGAATAAAAACATCATGATGGGAAAGGTGGCGCTTCAGAGAAAGAGAGGAAGACTGACATAGTGACTGTAACAATGGGCTGGAGCTGTTGGAGAGCGTGGGGATGGCACGGGATAGGGCAAGGTTCACGCTTGTTCTGAGGGTTGCTATGAGTCGTAGTCAGCTTGCTGGCATACAACAACAAGAACATTAAGAAGTTAGGCTCCCTCTATCACATACTGGCTCTTCCATTTGCCAACTGTGTGACCCTGAGCGTGTTACCTAACCTCTGTATACCGCCTTTCCCTGTTGTTGTTATGTGCCGTCAAGTCACTTGCGACTCATAGAAACCTTATGAAACTCATAGAAACCCTAAACCCTGCCCAGCCCTGTGCCAATCTCACTGTCCCCAATACACCTTTCCCTATTGCCCCAGTCACTGAATCAATCCACTTCATAGAGGGTCTTCCTCTCCTGTACTGCCTCTCCACGCTCCCAAGGATGATGTCCCTCTCCAAGGTCTGGTCCCTCCTTGCAGCATGTTCAAAGTATGTCAGACAAAGCCTCGGAATCCTTGCTTCAAAGGAGCATACTGGTTTAACCCTCTCCAGGATGAACCTGTTCATTTTCTTAGCGGTCCATGATATATTCAATACTCTGCTCCAACACCACAGCTCAAAGGGATTAATTCTTCTTCTGTCCTCCCTAGTCATTGTTCAGATCTCTGTGCATAGCAAGTGATTGTAAAGAACATGGCCCATATTGGGTGCACCTCTCCAGAGTGATACAATTGCTCTTCAGTACTTTGGAGAGGTCCCTAACAGCAGACTTTCCCATCACAATACATCTTTTAATTTCCTGGCTGCTGGTGCCAAGAGTGTTGACCATGGAGCCAAGCAGACTAAAGTTGTTAACAATCTCATTCTCTTCACTATCCATCCTGATACTGCCAATTGGTCCAGTGGTGAGAATCTTTGCCTTCTTGACATTGAGCCTCAGTCCATACTGAAGGCTGCAGTCCTTGACCCTCTGCAGCAAGTGCTTCAGGTTCTCCCTCAGTTTCAGCAAGCAGGGTTGTGTCATCTGCATAATGCAGATTGTTAATAGCTCTTCCACCAATCCTGACACCACACTTCTTCTCCTAGAGCCCAGCCTCCTGGAGAATCTATTCTGCATACTGGTTGAAAAGGTATGGAGATAGGACATATCCCCGGTGTACGCCCTTCCCAATTTTGAACCATGCAGTGTTTCCTTGCTCTGTTCTGATGACTGCCTCCTGGTCCAAGTATAGGTTTTGCATTAGCACGATCAAGTGTTCTGGGATTCCCATTCTTTTCAGAGTCAGCCACAGTTTGTTATGATCCACACAGTCAAATGCCTTTGCATAATCAATGATAGACAAAAGATATAACAGTATTTACCTTGAGAGGAGTTTAGAAGCTTAAATGAATTCATGTATTTAAAGTACTAGGAATAATGACAAGGATAAAAATAGTTTCTATTTGTTGTTATACTGACCACTGTTACAGCATATCACAATTACTATGATGCTAAACTGGTGTTAGTGGAGTTTCCAGACTAAGACAGGCTAGGGGGAAAGACTTGGCTATCAGCTTCAGAAAATTAGCCTATGACAAACCTTATTGATCATAATGGTCTGAACCACTATGCTTGGGATTGCTAGGAATCAGGCAGCAACTTCCCTCAACCAAGTGGATTGACACAGTGACTGTACCAATTGGCTTGAGTGTTTCAGAGATCGTGAGGATGACACAGGATATTTCAGAGTTCAGATCTGTTGTTCATAGTGTTGAATCATATTTGATTCTAAGACTCTGAATAACAACAACAATAGCACAACAAAATGTTAGCTATTATATTAATGTTTTAACTATTGTGTCGTCCTCTCTCATAAACGATGCCTTGGAAAGACGATAGCAGCATCGTGGAGGTCTATCTCTTAGACACCAGCATCCAGAGTGGCCACCGAGAAATTGAAGGCAGGGTCACAGTCACCGATTTTGAGAATGTTCCAGAAGAGGATGGGACTCGTTTCCACCGACAGGTCAGTGTCCTTCTGACTGATTTGGACAGAAGGTGGTTTGCTTGACTTCACCTCCACCCCAGAGCTTTATAGCAGCATTGCTGCCGATCACCTGGTGACTTCTGACCGATTCCTGGCAGGTGGACTTTCTCACATGCATGCTTTTGTATTGTTTGAGCAGGCAAGCAAGTGTGGCAGCCATGGTACTCATCTGGCAGGTGTGGTCAGCGGCCGGGATGCTGGTGTGGCCAAGGGCGTCAGCCTGCGCAGTCTGCGTGTGCTTAACTGCCAGGGGAAGGGCACGGTCAGCAGCACCCTCATAGGTGAGTACTGGCCACGTGTGCAGATGTGGGAGCCGGCTTTAGCCGAGAAAGCTGATTAAGGAGGCTGTGGCAGCCCTGGCTTCAGTCCCAGGCTGCCAGGGCTGCACCCTGCTGGGAGGATGGAGAAACGAAGGTCCAGAGAGAGCAAGAACATGGTTCAGGCCACAGGACGTTTTACAGCTCCACACTGCTTTCCACCCCGCCCCCTCTTCTGAATTCCTTTAAGATAATCATGTTTTACTTAGAATCGATGGATACTTAAGGGAGCTCTGCTGGCCTAGTGGTAAGATCCCATGCTGCAATTCCAAATCTGAATCGCAGTTCGAATCCACTAACTGCTCCACAGAGGAAGGATGGGCAGTCTCCTCCTGTGAGATTTACAGCCTCTGAAAACCCACTGGAGGGTCAGCTATGAGTGAATGCGACTTGACAGCAAACAGCAATAGCAGCATATGGTTTCCTCAGGAAGCTTTGGTGGCCTAGTGGGTAAAGAGTTGTACTGCCGTTCCTCTCTCGGATCCTCGCTTCCAACATGATGAAGAAAAGGAGAAACAATGGTCGTGCCAAAAAGGGCCGCAGCCACCCACGTGCAGCCTATTCGCTGCACGAACTGCGCCCAGGTGCGTGCCCAAAGACAAGGCAATTAAGAAGTTCGTAATCCTAAATATAGTAGAGACAGCTGCTGTCAGGGACATTTCCGAAGCGAGTGTTTTCAACACCTATGTGCTTCCAAAGCTCTATGTGAAACTACACTACTGTGTGAGTTGTGCCATTCACAGAAAGGTGGTGAGGAACCGTTCTCGTGAATCCAGAAAGGACCGGACACCTCCACCTCGGTGTAGACCTGCAGGTGCTGCCCCATGACCACCACCAAAGCCCATGTAAGGATTTGATTCCTTAAAAGGCTGAAGAAAAAACTCGTCTGAAAATAAAATGGAAATTACACTTAAAAAAAAAAAAGAGTTGTACTGCCCACCCAGAGGCAGGTGGTTTAAATCCACCAGCGCTTCCACGTGGGAAAGATGGGCAATCTCCTGTGTGATCTACAGTCTCTAAAAACCCACTACAGGGTCAGCTGTGAGTTAGTTCTGACTTGACGGCAGTGAGAGGTTTTTTGAAGGGAAGTTGTTTAAACAAATTTTCTTCATCTTCTTCATGTTTTCCTCTAATGTCAGGGAACTCACTCCTTGTATTACTACTGATTGGACCTGAAGGTCACCCTAGCCTGGTAGACTTGGTAGAGAGACCGAGAGATGACTATTCCAAAACTTCTGCAGGCTACTCCATCAAGTGCTTATTGACAGAGACCAGCTGAAGCCTGCAACCAGAAGAGAGGGAAGGATCTCTCATTTAGTCCAGACACTCAGTGAGGAGTTTTGTGTATCATGTTTTGAAGCTGACATTGTGATCCTTGGTAAACACTGAGGAAACTGTCCCCGGGAGGGGAGGTGGCCTGTACCTGGTCAAACCGCTAGAGGGACTGACTTCATTGGAGAAGAGGCCCAGTCTTGGCTCCTACCTTGGGTACCTATATCAGAGCCAAGGAGAGGCAGTCCTGGGGTCCTAGAGGCTGGGATGGCCCAGGATTCCACCTGGCATTGGTGAGCTCTGACCTGCAGTGTTTCTGTTTGGAGTACAAGTTTTGACATTGGGTCTTAAGCCTAAAATCAATAGGGCTCTGCCCCATGGGGCAGCTCTTATCTACTCCACTTCATTTCTAAAGCCAGGCCCAAAGGTCAGTGGCAAGAGAAGTCACACTCCCAAAATGCCCTTCTGTGAAGGTTCTTCTGGGTACAGTGGTCTTGGGGAGCTTTCTATCTCTCTGTGAGCCCCTGTCCATTTGTCTAGAGCTTCAAACACATTTCCTGTTGCAAAGCAGGTGCTCTGCAAACAGTAGATGGTACATTCATCATCCCTGGCAGTTTCCTCATGATAGATACAATAACTGTGTCAAATGCTAAGTGCAGGGATATAAATGCCCACTGAAACCCACCCACTGCCATCGAGTTAACTCTGACCCACAGAGTCCCTGTAGGAAAGGGCCCCATGGGATTCCAGGAAGCAATCTTTATGGAAGTAGAGCATCTCATTTTTCTCCTACGGAGCCACTGGTGGGCTTGAACCATTGACCTTTGGTTTAGTAGCCAATTGCTTGACCCCCTGTGTCACCAGAGCTTGTGATGTGCACACTGTAGCTGCTTAATAAATGGCCGTTGTAACTGTGGTTGTTATTTTCTACTTCCTTGTCCCGTTTGGCTCTCTCCCTGGCAAAAACCTCACTTTTTTGCCTCAGCCAGAGGTTCTAGAGATGACCCAGAGACCCAGATCCACAAAGTCCTGAGAGGTCAGCTGGATCACACCCATTTTGGCTGAGAGGCTGTTGGCTCCAGGAACCTCGGCTCCTCAGGAGTAGAGCGGCTGTCAGAACCCAGGTTTCCAGGGCTCTGGGCCACTCAGGGCCAGAGCTCACAGGCTGATGAGAGTTAAAACTGCCTCTTCATGG
This sequence comes from Elephantulus edwardii, assembly GCF_000299155.1. Classification (NCBI taxonomy): domain Eukaryota; kingdom Metazoa; phylum Chordata; class Mammalia; order Macroscelidea; family Macroscelididae; genus Elephantulus; species Elephantulus edwardii. The sequence goes on from NW_006399755.1 coordinate 12,020,385, forward strand.
TTTTATATGCTCAGCTCTAAGACAGCATGGTGAGAGCTACAGAGGACAGAGGGAAGGAGGCCTTCAAGGATGGGGGTCAGGAGCCAGGGTGTGGATTCCTTTTTTAAAAAATGTGGTATATATATATATATATTTGTTGCTGTTGTGTACCATAGAGTCAGAACTGACCCACAGCTGATCATCCACTGGGTTTTAGATAACATGGGAGGAGATTTTGCCCATTCTTCTCCTGTGGAGCAGCTGGTGGCCATGAACCACATGCCCTCAGGATTGCAGAGCAGCCTCTTGTCACTAGACCACTGGAGCTCCTGTTAGTATACATTATTTTACACACACACACACACACACGCGATAATACATATTGTTGTTGTTGTTAAGTGCCGTCGAGTCGCAGGCAGCTCATAGCGACCCTATGAAGGAGAGTCCTCAACACTTTGGTGTCTTTCATCCTCTTTCCAGGTTCATAGGGTTTCCAGCCGCAAGCTATTATGGAAGTGGATGCCACTCCTCCTTCCAAGCTTGGTGTTTTGTTTT
>NW_006399755.1:12021413-12047500 GCF_000299155.1 Elephantulus edwardii
TATCATATACATATGACAAAAGATCTGCCCTTTCAACCTTCTTGACTTATGCAATTTAGTGACATTGCTTTCCTCACATGTAGCCAACACCTTTATCCCTTTCTTCTCACACCAATCTCTTGTAGCCACTTATCTGCTTTGATCTCTACATATTTGCTTATTTTCTATATTTCATTTTAAGAAGATCATATAATATTTGTCCTCTAGAGACTGATTTATCTCACTTATATGATGTTTTCAAAGTCCACCCTCTGCTTCTCTCTGTGGCCGAGCAATAGTTCATTGTACGTGTGATCACACTCTCTGCATCCATTCCTCTGTTGCTGGGTGTTTACTAGGTTGTTTCTACCTTCTGGCTATTGTGAATAGTGGTACAGTGGTCACTGGTGTACTTGTGTGTACTTATGCCATTTGCATTATTGCTTTTAGCTCTTTGGGGGCCTGTACCTTGGAGCAGGATTGCTGCATTGTATGGTAATTCTATGTATGACTTTTTTTTCTTAAATTTTATTATTTTTGTGTGCGTACCAGATCTGACTGGTACAGGAGGAGATTGTCCCTCCTTCCCCGGCAGAGCATCTGGTGGATTCGAACCGTTTGCCTCTGGGATTGTAGTTGCAGCTCCTTGCCACTAGGCCACCAGAGCTCCCCTTATGTATGACTTTTGAAGCCACTTCATGCTATATTCCACAGTGCCTGTACCATTTTATAGTCCCACCAGCAATAGATTTGGACATCTCTACATCCTCAGCAATACCTGTTTTAATTTTGTTAAATCTAAGGTATATGGGTGAAGTGGTTGAATTCTGGAGAGTGGGTTTTCTTGCTTTGATGAGGGTTGATTGTGGACTGTTTGGTTGGGTGCAAGCTGATTGGATTTGCTGGGTTTAGCCAACAATGAGCTGTGGGCAGGAAGCCTCTTGTTTAGACTCAAGCAGGACCTGGTGGGCGGGCCTTGTATTTAAAAAGGGTTGGACCCCTACTAAGTGTCCTGTTTGGATCTGTTGTTAGTTGTGTTTGGGATGAACATTCTTCTAAGTGGTACAGCATTGGTCTTTCAATTTGTTGTACTGAAGTAACCTATTATTATAACTCAGAAGTCATTAGATTGAGAGCTCAACCCTATTTAAGGTGTGATCTTTCTTAAACAAAGAAAAACCTATTTTCAAATACACCATAGGATTACATCTAGGGGTATACGGGTTATGGTAGGGATACAATTTCATCTCTGACATTGGTAACCCCAAATACACGCCTGTCAGTTTAAATCTGACTCACACCAACTTTCCATCTGCTTCGCTGTATATCTTCATGCGACAAGACTATCTTTCTCTCATGGATTGACTAGTGGATTCAAACTACTGGCACATAGTGTGCATCACTTGATGCACTGTGCCACCACAGCTCCTTTTGACATTGGTACATCCTTTAACTTTTAGAAATTTGAATTGAAATCTACATAAAGGCAGACAGCCAGGGAGGTTGTGGTGATCAGAGACGGGGGCAAAGTAGGCCCTTTCTTCTCTTCCCTACACTTCTGATTGTTACTATTGTAGAGACATGTAAGTTAGTGTATGGGGGTAATTAGAAGTTGAGGCCAGTTGCCTGGATTTACTGTTGTTTTGGTTGTCTATATGCTCCCCATGTATCTAGTGGGGTTAGAAGATTGTCGTAACTGATGCTTTGTCTTTTCAGGCCTGGAGTTTATTCGGGAAAGCCAGCTGGCCCAACCCTCAGGACCGCTGGTGGTACTGCTGTCCCTGGTGGGTGGGCATAGCCGGGCCCTCAACTCTGGCTGCCGGAACTTGGCCAGAGCTGGGGTGGTGCTGATCGCTGCTGCTGGCAACTTCCGGGACGACGCCTGCCTCTACTCACCGGCCTCAGCTCCTGAGGTAGGTGCTGGCTGCTAAGTGCAAGTCAGAGGTTTAAGTCCATTCAGAGGCACTTCAGAAGAAAGGCCTGGTGATCTTCTGAAAAATCAGCCATTAGGAATCCCACTGAGCACAGTTCTTCTCTGACAGGTGTGGGGTCTCCGTGAGTTGAAATCAGCTCGGAGGTAACTGGTTCCACCCTGCCAGCCTATCACAGAGGCTGTGTGTGGCTGCCAACTTCAAAATAACATAAAAGAAATCGAACTAGCATATGCAACTCTCCTTTCTTCTCTGTTTTTATTCAACCCACCAGCTGCTTTACTGTGTCTTCTCCTCTGGGATGCCATTCTTGCAGTTTCTGCCATGTTTTAAGCCCTCCGTTGCAGTCCCCATGTCAATCCACCTCCTTGAGGGTCTTCTTTTTCACTGACCCTTTACCTTACCAAACATGATGTCCTTTTCCAGGGACTGGCCCCTCCTAATGTGCCCAAAGTACGTGAGGCAAAGTCTCAATGTCTTTGCTTCTGAGAATCACTCTGATTGCACTTCTTCAAAAACAGATTTGTTTGTTCTTTTGGTAGTCTATGATGTACTCAATACTCTTCCCCAACATCACAATTCAAAGGCATCAATCCTTCCCTGATCTTTTTTATTCTTTGTCCCACTTTTAAATGCACATGAAGCAATCAAAAACCTCAGAGGACCTGTGTAGATACCCTCAGCATCAGAAGTGGGGCCTGAGATGTGGGGACAGATGGCAGCAATTAATGTGGGGTGTCAGAGTCAAATACCCCCTTGAGAGGAGATATTTGAATGGAGCCAGAATAGATGTAAGGGAGTTTGACAGCTCACCTGGTACAGTCTGTTCCTCTAAATCCCCTGTCTACTATTGTTCTCCTCACCTCTCCAGGTCATCACGGTCGGGGCCACAAATGCCCAGGACCAGCCAGTGACCCTGGGAACCCTGGGGACCAACTTTGGCCGCTGCGTGGACCTCTTTGCCCCAGGGGATGATATTATCAGTGCCTCCAGTGACTGCAGCACCTGCTTTGCATCACAGAGTGGGACATCACAGGCTGCTGCACACGTGGCTGGTGAGTTGCTTGCTGCCACACTGCCTTGGGCCGTGGTGGTGCTGATGACCTCTGGGCAGGGAGGATCTGCACTGGAACCTCCATGTGCCAGGCTCTGTGTGTCACGCTCTGTGCTGGCCACGTGAGTGCCAAAGCTGCATCACACCAGAGGGTACTCTCACGGACTACTCAGTGTGATGAGGAGACAGGTACACAAACAGAAGTACTCAGCAGAGTAGTTAGGGATGAGCAGAGGGAGCCCAGAGAAGGGTTCCCGGATTAGGGACATTTGATCTGGGCTTGGAAGGATGCAGAGGAGTTTACCTGGCACAACAAACCTGGCAATTTCCAGGCCTAGAGAGATGAGCAGTGAGGAAATCAAACACCGTATTGCATCGGGCAAACCTGCTCCTTAAGACCTCTTTAAAATGCTAAAGAACAAAGATGTCTGACCAAACTGTGTCTGACACAAGCAATTCTTTGGCCTTTGTTATTCATTGTTCAGCTTTCATATACACATGAAGCAATTTTAAATTTCATATGCACAAGAAGCAAATTTCATGATATTTTCAACTGCTTCATGAGAATTGGACTATGAATAAGACAAAAAAATAAAGAATTGATCTCTTTGAATTGTATTGGTGAGGAGTATTGAATATTCCATGGACTACCAGAGAAACAGCAAATCTGACTTGGAAGAAATGCAGCCAAGGTGCTCCTTAGAAGTGAAGTTAAAGAAATTTTGTCTGACATGTTTGAGCACGTGGTTAGGAAGGGCTGGTTCTATTATGTTTGGAAAAGTAGAAGGTCAGTGAGAAAGAAAGAAGGAAGGACCTGCAAGTAGGAGGATTGATATGGTGACTGTATGAAATGGCTTAAAGCATAGCAGGGATTGTACAAATGGCACAGGATTGGACAAGGCTTCATTGTGTTTTACATGGTGCTGCTGAGTCAGAGCTGACACTGAGAGAACAGACAGCTGAGACTCCTAACACAGATGGGAGCAGGATGTAAAGAGTCTTATGACATCCACTTAGCAGCTAACAGTGGTGTTCTAACTTCTGGGAGAAAAGCTGAGAGGTGTGTGAAGGGTGTGTGTGTTTGTGGGTGTGCATGAATGTTCGAGATGTGTGTATGTGCATGCATTGTGTGTGTGTGTGTGCGCGCGCGCGCGTCCAGCTGGGCAGGGTTTCCAGACCATGCCCTTCTCCTTTTGCCTGACCCCATGCCCAGGCATTTCAGCCATGCTGCTGTCCGCCGAGCCAGAGCTCACCCTGGCCGAGCTGAGGCAGAGACTGATCCACTTCTCTGCAAAAGGCGTCATCAATGAGGCCTGGTTCCCTGAAGACCAGCGGCTACTGACCCCCAATCTAGTGGTCATGCTGCCCCCCAGCACCCCTGGAGTAGGTAAGCAATGGCCTGGGAGATCTTGTGAGTCTTTGTGACCTTGGGCAGGCTCTGTCCCTCGTTGTACCAGGCAGAGTGCCCACTCACCTCCTGGAGAGTGGGGAGGAGGAGTGAGAACTGCGGTGGGGGTCCTGATGGAAGAGGGAACATGCGCTTCAAGCCCCCTCCCCTGGGCTGAAGCTCTGTCTGGAGCATTCCTCAGCCCCTCGCCCCTGACTCTATCGCAGGTGAGCAGCTGCTCTGCAGGACGGTGTGGTCACCGCACTCCGGTCCTACTCGGATGGCCACAGCCGTGACCCACTGCGCCACCGAGGAGGAGCTGCTGAGCTGCTCGAGCTTCTCCAGAAGTGGAAAGAGGCGGGGCGAGCGCATCGAGGTGACCCCCTACCCCGACCCCTTCCCGACCCTTGTGGTGCCCAATGGGAGCTGTGCTGCTAACCCAAACTACTCTCTGGAAGTTCAAATCCACCAGAGACTCTGAGGGAGAAAAACAAGCAATCAATCTCCTCCCATGAGATTTATAGCCTTTTGAAAATCAGCTGAGAGTTGGTTCTGACTTAACATTCTGGCTTTTTGAGTGCTTGAAGCAGGATTCTTGCCTCTCAGCCCAGATCAGCCCTGGCTTCTGGGAACCTCCACCTACTCCCTCTGTCCTCTGGACTCCATCCTCCTTACTGACATCTGCAAGTTTAAGGACTTTTGGCAGAGGCAGAACGATGGGCACATCTCACCTCACGTGCCTGAGACAGGATCGAGGCAGGGAGGACTACTGAAACGCCATATTGTATGGTGGGCACCGTGTTGAGAAGGAGCTTCTGGGTCACCCTGCAAGGAGAGAGATTAGACATCCTTGCAGTCTCTGCCCATTGTTACAGTCACTGGGTCGATCTATTTCCTGGATTGAGATGATTGGCAATGTCTGTCTGGGTGCAGAGGAGAGCAGCTTTGTGTCAGGAGATTGTTCTGGACTCATTGGATTCAAGGGTCCCTTTTCTCTCAGGCATCCTGTGATTCTGGGAGTTGAGAAATCTCAAACCATCAAACCATGGAATTGATGATAAGAATGCAGGGTTTGGTGGGAAGGCAGTGGGTAAACCAGGAGGGTGAGGGCAGCCGGGCATTTCCAACCTAGGAGCTGGGGTCTGTAGCAAGCTTGGCTGTGGCTGAGGGAGCGAGTATGTAGTGGAGGGAGGCTGGGTGTGGAGTTGAATGAACCCTGCTCCTGCTGTTTAACAGTTCCCCTGTCTCCATTTCAAAGACATTATCTTTTTTAAAAAATTTTATCATTTTTTTTGTGTGTACCATCAAATCTGATCTGACTGGTACAGGAAGAGACTGCCGCTCCTTCTCCAGCAGAGCATCTGATGGATTTGAACTGCATACCTCTGGTCAAAGACATTCTTAATGTCAAGAAAACTGAAGGCTCCAACAATTGAGTTATGGCAACTCCATGTGCTACAGAGTAGGACTGAGCTCCACACATTTCCTTCTTGGCTGCAGTTTTTATGGAAGCCGGTTGCCAGCCCTTTCTTCCATGGCATCGCTGGGTTGGCAGGCTTGAACCACCAACCTTTTTGCTTTGTGCAAACTGAGACAGCCTTCCTTGGTGTCAGAAAGAACTTGAGGATAGGCAGAGCTGCCCATCCACACCATAGTCTGTCCCTGGGGCGGGGGTGAGCATTTTGCCCCTCAGAGTGGTGGGAGTAGGGCTGGCTGACCCTTGTCATGGACTTGGGAGAGGGCTTGAGGGCCAGGACAGTGCTTCTGAGTGGTATCCAGCAGCTCCTTCAGCCTGGGTTTCTGAAGCCTTTTCTAAAGCTGGTTCTCGTTTCTGTCTTTGCTTCCAGACCCGAGGGGGCAGGCGGGTGTGCCTGGCCCACAATGCGTTCGGGGGAGAGGGTGTCTACGCCATCGCCAGGTGCTGCGTGCTGCCTCAGGCCAACTGCATTGTCCACACAGCGCCACCTGCTGAGAGAGGGTCAATGACCCATGCCCACTGCCACCAGCAAGGCCACGTTCTAACCGGTAGGGATCAGGCCCCTCCCTGGGCAGGGATGAATTCCTGTCTCCTCATGCACTCAGCACACACCAGGCTGGGCCCTCAAGGAGAATAAGCTATCTACTCTGGAGCCAGACAGCCTGATATGATTCTCTCCCCTATCACTTCCAAGATGTGTGACCCTGGGCAAGTGACTTAAACTTTCTCAGTCTTACTTCCTCCTCCATCAGAGGACACAATGGTGGCACTGCCATCACTGACATCCTGCACTGTCATGAAATGGACTAACGCCTAGAGCCCCATCTCTGGAATATAGCAGCCACGTTGCAAAAGTCTAGGCAGTGCATGAGGCAGGCCTGGGCAGGGGCTCAGAGGCTGAGTCTGAAAGCTGGTTAAACCTGAGCTTGAATTCCACCTCAACGCTGAACAGCTGTGTGACCTGGGCAAGTGACTTAACCTCTCTGTGCTTCAGCTCCCACATTAGTAAAACGGAAATGAAGTACATATGGTGCTAGGATATTCTAAACACCATCACTTCGATCATGTCCCTGGTAGTGCAGTGGCTTAAGTGCTCGGCTGCTAGCTGGAAGCTCCCAGGTTCAAACCAACAGCTGCTCATCAGGAGGACGATGTGGCAGGCCTCTTCCATGATGGTTTACAGCATTGGGAACCGCGTTCTTCTCTGTCTTTACAGGGCTACTGTGAGTTAGGATCAACACAATGGCAATGGGTTTTTACATTTTTTTACTATCATTATCACACATTGCTCTAAAACCCTGACACAGAAACTTGTCTTTCATAAAAAGTGTGCCCTTGGCACCATGACTGGGCAGGTAGCAGGAAGTCGCCGATGGGCACCTGCTAGGGACGGTGGGGAGGAGGGTTAGGGCTCTGCTCGGGTGGAGTGTGGCACGTCCCAGCAAGGGTGCAGGATGGTGGCGAGCAGGCCTGGAACCAGGCTGAGGCGCTGGTTCTCATCCAGTGTGCACTGGGGAGCCGCTGAAGGATTAGGAGCAGGGGCGTGACTGGGTAGGACCTGGCTTTCAGAAGAGCAGGCTGCCTGGGTGTTGTGGTAGATTTGCTGTGGAAAGAGGAGCCTTGTCAGGTGGCCGGTGGCCTTGTCCTGCCGTGCTCTGCATCAGTCCTGGCTCAGTCAGTGGAAGTCTGTCTGGTTTTAATCCCTTTCCCCTTTGTGAAAACCCAGTAGAGCAGCTTAAGGGTACACATAATTCTGAAGGCCTGGGGGTCCCTGAGCCACCCTGTCTATGAGGTACACCCAGTGGATTTCCTTTTCACAGCAAAGGAGACTGCAGCCAGGGACGTGCTGAGGCTGTGCGGCTAGGATCCAGACTGCTGGTCGCCCTGACCCTCCCACATGCAGCACTTGCCACGTGCCAGGCACCGTGTCCATATTTCATCCTCACAGCAGCCCTGTCACTCCTTCCACTTTACAAACAGGGACATGGAGGCATGAGTGGTCACTCAGTTATATCTGACTTCTCAGAGCCAGTGGTCTGAGAGTTTGACTTGCAAGCCTGTGGAGGAAGTCCCCAGGTGACCCTGATAGACCTCAAGTTCACCCGTAACCCTCACCTGGGAGGGTTCTGAGGAGACAGAACTGTTACTATGGCGTCTTGGGCCCTGGGGTCCCAGGTCGATTTGTCTGTATCTCTGAGGGGAAGGAGATTAGGTTTTGCTAAAAAACTAAGGCTCAGGGAGGTTGGGGAGATTTCCAAGGCCACCCAGCAGGTCAGTAGGAGTCCTGTCACTCAAACAAGGGACTCTCTTTACTGGGACTTGTTTCTAGGTTTTTTTTGCTCCCACCTTCTTCAGTGTCCAATTTTCACATGCATCGGAAGCAACTGAAAATACCCAGACATAAAGCCACCCTAAGAACAACGATCGGATTTATGGCCTGTCCTGTCCCATCTTCATGATCTGTCATGTCACAGGGCTTGAGCTGAACTCAACGGGCTCAAGATGGGACCCCAGAAATGTGGGAGGAGAGACAGAGGGTCTCGTAGGCATTCTCCTCTTCTCATGGCTGAGCAAGCCCTCCTCTGCCCTAGGCTGCAGCTCCCACTGGGAGGACAAGGACTTTGGCACGCACAGGCAGCCTGAGCTGAGGCTCCCCGGTCAGCCTGGCCAGTGTGTGGGCCACCACAAGGCCAACGTCCACGCTTCCTGCTGCCATGCACCAGGCCTGGAGTGCAAAGTCAAGGAGCATGAGGTCTCTGGCCCAGCAGAGAAGGTAAGGAGAAATGTGGGATGGGGTGGGCGGGGCTTGGTGCCTCTCACCACCACACTATCTGGTGGAAGCTGGTGAGTGGGTGCCCTTAGCAGCTTTGGCAGTGTGTAGGGACATCTGTGCATTTGTGCTGTGTGGCTGGGCCCATTAGTGAGGCTATCTGGGTGCCCAGCTCCCCTGCGGAGAGCACACATTCACTGACTGATCCATTCAGCAAACCTGTCAAGTGGCTGCAGGGGACAGGAGCTCTGTAGAACTCTGGGTATTTGGCAACAACTCAGTCAGGACCCAGAGGAGGCGACACCTGAACTGAAGGTGGAGGAACAGTCGGTGTGGCCAGCTTGGCAGGGCTGCACACAGTGGGCTAGACCTGGGGGTGTAAGTCCCTCAGAAACCTAACCGGAGTGCCTGTTCCAGGGAAGCAGTCTGTGGTCAGCAGCTGCTCTGTCATTGCACTTTTTAAAAGCCATAAGCAGCATTTCAAAGGACGCCTTTAGCACGTGCTCTTTAATGGACTCAGAGTGGAGTTTTAAAATGTGAGACTGGTAACTGGTCTGGATTATGCATTCCTTGAGGGCAAGGCCGGGCCTAGACCAGCTCCCTCCCTCGCCCTGTCCCCAGCAGTGTTCCCAACAGTGCTCCCATTCCAGGCTCAGGCACTGGGGATACAGACCCAAAGACAGCCCTGCCTTCCTCCTGGAGAGGAGGAGACAAGCAATAACCAAAAGTAGTCAGTTACACGGGGCTCAAAAGATGACGGAGGAGCTCTGGTGAGGAAGGAGTGGTGCTGCCAACGTACAGGTGGACGACTTGAATCGGTTAGCTGCTCTGCAGGAGAAAGATGAGCAATCTCTTCCCGTGAGATTTACAGCCCCTGAGAACCCACTGGAGGGTCAGCTGTGAGTGGGTTCCGTCTCCATGTCAGTGACTAACTAAAAGATGGTATGTGCCATGGAGAAAAATAAAGCAGGGACAGGAAAGAGGAAGTCGTGGCCCCGGGGAGCAAGTCATCACGAAAGTCCTCACTGAGAAGTTATATTCCCTCAGACCCTGAAGGAGCCAGGAAAGAAGCCATGAGCCTAGAGCAGAGAGTTCCAGGCTGAGGGGACAGACAGGGCAAAGGCCCTGATGTAGGAGTGTGATTGGCATATATGACAAAACTGCCAGGGTGCCTCTGAGCAGGCGAGGCGGAAACCCAAGAGAGAGGCTGGGCCTGGTCAGGTCAGGACTGAGGGCAGCAGAGAGGAGTTCCGTCTCCAAATGACCTGTGAGCCATGCAGGGTCTGAACACAGGAGGAAGGGTGGTGAGCTAACCTGGTGTGAGCAGACATAGGGGGAGACTGCCTGGGGCACAGGCAGAAGCAGGGTGACCGGATGGAGGGCTACTGTGGGGATCCAGGACCTGGTGTGAGTAGTAGTGGGGGGATGTCAGAATTTGAAGATAGAGCCTACAGGATTTCTGAAGGGTTGGATGTGCTTGGAGAAGTGGCGGGCAGATGGAGTTGCTTTTAACTGGGATGGGGGGGGGCGGGGAGTAAGGGATAGGAGGTGGCATGTAGATTTGGGGGAGAAGATAAAGTTTCATGTTGGCTGTGTTAGACTGGCCTGAAACCTCCCTGAGGTGAGGGGAACTCAAGAGTGGGCTGAGTGTGAGGGAACAGAGACCCCCTCAGGGGGTGGGACCCTGGCTGCACATGACCTTCCTTTTCCTGCCCTGGCAGGTGGTTGTGGCCTGTGAGGAGGGCTGGACCCTGACGGGCTGCAGTGCCCTCTCTGGGGCCTACCAGGTGCTGGGGGCCTACCCTGTGGACAACATGTGTGTGGTGAGGAGCCGGGACACTGGTGCTGGAGGCAGGGTCAGTGACAAGCCCACGGCTGCCCTTGCGATCTGCTGCCGGAGCAGACCCTCAGAGAAGGCCTTCTTGGAGCCCCAGTGACACCGTGCAGACGCTGTGCGGGGTTGGGGCTGGTTTTGAACTGGTTTGACTTCACCCTCCCTCTCGGTTCACCCTCCCTCTCGGCTCCTTTTCCTGACACCTGCCCACGGGCTCTGGAGCTGCTGGCACTTGGGGGGACCTGGCTCTGGGAAAATGTGCTCTTGCTCCACCCAGTATCCTGCAGCCCTGAGCTGAGTGCATCAGGTTGGGGGTGCGGGAAAGCCTCGCCCTCATGGTGGGGCCGGTGTTGGTGTTCCACCATTAAATGAGGGGGTGCTGGGCCTCCTGCCAGCTGCTCCATGGTTCCAACAGCCATGGGCAGAATTACCTTCCTTGAGCTCTTGCTTCTGACTCGTGTTCCACCATTAAATGAGGGGGTGCTGGGCCTCCTGCCAGCTGCTCCATGGTTCCAACAGCCATGGGCAGAATTACCTTCCTTGAGCTCTTGCTTCTGACTCGTGTCCCAGGGAAGGGGCAGTGTTTTCCCAGAGGTAGTGAGAAGGCACGTGGGGGCTGGCTAAGTACCAGTTAGCAAGAGTATACAAAGGGGTGCTTTGGGGCTCCCTGATTAGTTGAGGATGTTTTCTATATCCTCTGGGAGAATGCCAGGCACTTCCACTGCTAGGGTGTTGCTAGGGTGTCTGTTCTCCCCCATGTTGAGCCCAACTGGGGCACCTCCCACCCCAGGGGGTCTGCATCCACCCTCAGATGTAGCCAGAGCTTCAGAATGCTCCAATTCCTTCTCCAGCCTCATTTTCACAGGTCTTCAAAGCAGCCCTGGGACATAGGCCCCTTCCACCTGCGGGACAGACGGGAGAATCGAGGCTAGAAATAAGCTGCCAGAAGCCCCTCAGTTCAAGTTCTTGCTCTTTCTTTCTCTGGGTTTCCCCATCAGTTCTGTGATCTCCTTGGATCCCCGATCCACCTGGGGGACAGCTTTCCTTGAAATTCCCAGCTCCTGTGTCAACCTCTTACTTCCTCCCCAGACATGAGAATTCGGCAGGGTGTCAGGGATTCAGCCAGAGGAAGATGTGGTCCCAGGCCCGGGGCGCTGCTTCGCCCAGCTGCCTACTCTGTGCTGCTGTCCAGGCTGTATTACCTGTCCAGGACCAGCCTGGAGGGCCAGACACCATTCCAGACCTTACTCTTCTGGATATACAGCAGATAACGCCATCTCACCCTGCTCCCTGATTTATGGAGAAACTGGGACCTAAAGAGGGAGGCTGCTCTCAGTGTCACACAGCCTTAAAGTGGCACCAAGATAGAACCCTGAAATGACCAGCACCAAATCAAGCCTCATCTCTTTCACCTGTATTGGCTTACCTTTTCCTCCACTTTCACAATTAACACTGAGGCTCCAAGGTGAACACAGATCGGAGCGAGCAGTGTGCAAACCAGTGCCTCACCGGGCTCCTTCCCCAGCTCCCAGTCCCTGTGGTGTGGCACTTGTCCTGGGGTGACCTTGGCCCAACTCACCGCCCTGGGTGGACAGACCCTAGTGGTGGGGCAGGGGAGGTGCACTATCCCTCTGAAGCTAGTGAGCATACATTTATCTTCTTGGTCTGTTTATGAACAGTTGCTTTTTATAGCAAAATGCTTTTCTAGATCTGTTTTGCTTGTTATGTGAAGATATTTATTTTGGGTTTTGTAGTGTTTGTATTATACATGGACTTTTTAAAATAAAACACTTTGCTATGACTCTTGTCTGAACGTTGAGTGCATGGGATGCCCTGCTCATGCTAAGCCCAAAACCCTACCTTGTGATGTAAACACGAATCTGTTGCCATGGACTAGGTCAACTCACACAAAGCAGCCCTACGGCAGAGCAGAAATGCCGCACATTGTTCCTAAGAGTGTAAACCTTTATGCGACCGTACTCACTCATCTTTCTCCGCAAGGCAGCTGATGGATCCAAACCACTGACCTTTTATTTAGCAGTCAAGTAGGACTTTAACTATTATGCTACCTAAATGGCTGTGTGGAAGATGTGAGCTTTCCTTTGACTGGATCCTAGAAATGAAACCTTTCTGTGTATCTCCTGACTCCAAGGACTCAGGGTTCCTCTTCAGTAACTTGTTCCCTGAGGGAACTCTGGTGACTTAGGGGTAAGGAGCTGTGCTAACCCAAACGCATGAGAGAAAGAGGGGCAATCTCCTCCCATGTGATTTACTGACTCTGAAAACCGAAAGGATCAGCTATGGGTGGGTAAGGGTTACGACTTGGTGGTAACAATTTAAAACACTTGAGCTGTTCTCCTATGTCCTCCATGAAACTCGGCTCCCAATATCCTTTTCATCCTCATCTTCCAGCACCTGGCACAGAGAGGATGTTTATGGAGTTGGATAGAGCCGGATACTTCTGGGAAAGGTCTTGATCTGTTCTACAAAAGGTCACTATGTGTTGTTGTGACGCTAGGCACCTGACAACTTCTGTAATGAGCACCATGTCTATGATCATTGTCCATGACTTGAAGTTAAGACCCTCAGACCTTTGTCAAGTGTAATTATCCCCCTTCGGTAATTATCCCCCCAGTGTCCTGCTCCCCACTACATGACTGGAAAATGTGGACATCTTAAGCAAGGGCTCTCTATATAGCCTGTATCATATCTGCAAAAGAAAAATACATTTACATTGTATTTTCTCATACATTTGGTGCCTTACACGGGCAGTGTTTAAGAGCTGACAGACGCTGATGGCTCTGAATGCCAGAAAAGAGCCGTACATCTCTGGTTGCTGATTTGTGCCTGTTGTGATACCAGACATGTGCACAGAATCAAGTGTCAGTCTGATAGCCCCACACTGACAGCTTTGTGACTTGAGAAGGGAACAAGCTGGCTCTTGCAGATGGCTGGCAGGTGCCACTGTCAGGGGATGGGGAAGGGACATGCATGGGCTCCGGAAGAGGAAGAGCTGGACCAGCAAACACCCCAGGGCAGAGCCAACCACGTGAGCACAGGTAGGACGTTGGGAATGAGGTGAGACACAGACTGAGCATGACACCCAACTTGGCAGGGCTCGTCACTCCTGTGGGGACTAGTTTCAAGGGACTTGAAAATTGTAGGCCACCAGCCAGTATGGCTTCCTTGTCCAAGGTTTGCATGTTGACGCTTTAAAATATCAGATTACTTAGAAGAAAGAATAGCACCAGGCTTGGAAACCCACAGACCTCCCTGTTATTAAAGCAGATCCGATTCACACCCTTACAGCAAAGTTCTAACAGCACCATTTGACACTATCCCACAGGCCCAGGCAGAGCCCATCCCATGGCTGTATTCTGCTATGTGGAGAAAAATGTTGGTGAGACTCGTTACATATTTTTGAAAAATTTATTTTATGCTTCTAGTAGCTAAGAACTCTGCCACCTGTGACCCAGACTGAATTCTAGAATTAAGATTCTTCCCTAGTTTACCTACTTTGGAAATTTTATAAACAAGATCTGTACACAAGAGGTAGCAGCAGCACACTCCAGTCTGCTTGTTCCAGGCTCAAAAGGTTAACTACACACACCTCAGTGTTAGCGGGGAGAGTGGGGCAAGACAGGGCAGTCAGACGGCAAGATGCTGTGTGTCCTACGATTTATCGTACTTGTGCATGACCACGGGGGCAGCCCCGGGAGTCACGCAGGATACCCACGGGGATGCTCCCTCATTCTTTCCCAGGAAGGCCCACGCTCAGGGAGGGCCTCCGCTAAAGTAGCTTGTTGAGAACACGCAGCATTTAATTAATTGTGCAATTCCTGCTCAATTTGCAAACAGTTGTAAAAGGTTTATAAAAACATCTTCATAAAAAAACTTGGCGGGTTAAAAATGACAACTCTTCCCAGGTAAGCCTGTTGTAATCGTCACTTTGTGGAACCACATTTAAAAGAAAGTCATCAGCGGTTCACAGACGGCAGCCATTTGTCAACCAGGTTGTGACTGGCAATGTGGAAACTTTTCATTGCAGGGACAACATGAATAAAACTAAGCAAAGTGCAACCTACACAGCAGTGAGGAACAGTTCTGATGCAGCTTTAAAAGCAGGCCAGCAGCTGCCAGGGGCCGCGGAAGGTGCCATTTACATAGGAAACGAGGGGAGTGACAAGTGGTGGGTCTGGTCTTCTGAGAGTACCACCGATAGTTAACGAGATCCCACAACATACCACCACGGTCATTTCACTGTCATGTTTTCACATAATCTTTTTATGAGGATAGGGATGGAATGGAGGGTGAGGCTAGGCTATGAAAAACAGCAGAGAATGGGATCTTTATGGGCTCAGAGGCAATTCTGACACACCACATTTGACATTCTGGGAACATCAGAACCATGTAAAATTTGTCACCTGCATGCCTGCTCCTCAGAGGACACAGTTCTGCTCGTAAATGCTGGTCCATCCTCCCATCCAGCGTATCTGACAACAGCCCCCATCAGCCTGCACAAGTTACAGAACCACAAACCAGAGCCGAGTGCAGAGCAGTTCTTCAGGAGATGGCTGGCGCGGAGCAAGGGCACAGCACTGCAGAGCTGTCTGTCCTGTCCTGTCCCCTGTCCATACAAAACGCAAAAGCAACCAAAAAGGCACTTGGAGCTGACTGCGCCTCTTTGTCTTGGCAAATCTAAATGACAGTGGCATCTGGCACTTCTTAAGGCTCCCCTAGTTCTGTGCATGGCAAGTTGAAAATAAGGCAGAAGACTTAACTAAAGGCAAAACAGGGCTGAAATTCTGTGTGTGCAACTCAAAATACCAATGTACAAAATTCATTAAATATAATGGCATCAGCCCCCCATCCAACCCCCAAGCCCAAAAGCGCTTGATTTTAACCTGAAATGAGTGAATGGTGTAGCTACACTTGGGGAACACAATTAAACGGTGTTGGTTCGATTACTTTTCTGGTTATTTCTGGGGAAATAAGCAATAAGTCTTGTCCCTGTCTTTTCAGTGTTAGTGAGGAGAAATACTCTGAAATTCCTCCAGTGTGTTAACATTATTGACACACAGTGCTGTCTCCCAATCTAAATATTTAACTCTGTATATAGACAATATCAAGGGTTTCCATAACCAAGGGTTTGTCATAAGCAAAAGCAAATGATTCCAGATCACATGGTCTAAGACCACAGTTTATTCAATATGTCTCCAAGCATTAAAAAGATAATTCCATGAAGTCAAACCGCAATAAAATTGTATTTTAAAGTGCTTTTTATTTTGGTATTTTTAAAATTTGTTTGGGAGCAACTCATAACTTCTTTAGAGACTGATGTTAAAAGAATGCACCCTGTACTTCTGGAGAACACATCATTATTTTTTATTGCTCTTTTCAATCTCAATTATATCAGAAAAATGGCATAAAAGAGCTTAATAATTTCCAAATTTTGATTCTAATAACATTTCACTGAGATCCAAGCTTATGTCCAGAGCTTTCCTCCAAACCCTTCAGAAATTCTGTACAAACAAGGAGACATATTAAATACAAAGGTCTGTGTAAACTGAATTCTTCTTCTACTATTTTACAATGAAAATGAATTTTATCACATATCTTTACATCATTTTAAATTTGATAATCCTATTGAACATTATGGCAAGATTAAAAATTTGCCCCCCCCACATCTAAAGGCAACTTGCTATTTTTTTTTTGTTTTCTTTCTTTTTAAATATAAAAATCAAAGGATTTTTTTTCTTGTAGCATCATAGAGAAAGCAACAGCTTTACCCTCACTCCTGTGTGTTTTTGTAACAAAAAAGTCGGCCATCAGCTTTATTTCCTAAAATTGCCACAAAAATGTTAATCCACACACGGACTGTCCCCCGGGACAGCTGATCCACATGCCGGAGCACTCCAGCTGCCAAACAGCTCCCAAACCTTCTAACGGCCTAAGAAGTTCTTTTAAAAACTTGGCCTTCCAAGGTCTTCGAAGGTTCTCCCAGTTCAATCCCCAGGCTCTTCTAAAGGTCTGAAGGATGGGACTCTGATTTCACGAAGTAGTCGCACATGCCCCACTAGGCTGATTCCTCATCTCGACTGGGTTTGCTCCTTTAAGGATCTACGTCATCAAGGTCACCTCGTAACTCGCCAATCATCATGGGCGACTCGGAGCCCTGGAGAATAAAGGGAAGTTAAAATCATATACTGCATGTCAGAGCGAGTGGAGTGCGCTTCCCTATGCTGAGTAACTTTATCTGTGTTATATAATTCACACGTTCACAGTTAACACAGTGTATCAAAGGGTGATAAACAACTGTGTGTTTGGCAACTCATGATTATGTACAACATTCTCCACTTCTAAGATCTCATGCAGCCACTGAAACAATCAAGAGACTTGCCTAAAGTGCTGACACCACTAGAGGTGAGCAGAGATGGGGCAGAGGGGCAGGCTGCTGCGATCTGCTGAGCCCAGGCCTGGGCCACTCCCGGTCAGTATCCTGCCACTAACTGTGTGGCCTACCACCTGCCTTGAGGCTAGCTGTGTGTGTGGGTGGGCTGGGAAAGAGAGGAAGCGCAGGGAAACAGTATAAATGACATGTCAGCTGGAGGGGGTCTTCCATAGATCCAGAAATGGCAGGTGGATGGGGAAAGATGGGAGGGGAGTAAAAGACCTCCAACTTGAGGACTGGAGTCAGGGACTGCAGGGCGCTGGATGACAGGCAAGCATTTAGGAGCAGATTCTGAAATAAGGAACAGTGAGGAGGGCAGCTTTGGTGGGGATGGGTGGGATAAGCTGTGTTTGAGGTGTCTGAGACATGAAGAAGAGAGCTGCTATTGAGGTCTGGAGCTTGGAAGAAATGAAGGCTGGTGTGGCTGAAGACTGAGCGGGAAGAGATTGAGAAAGGACAGCCAGAGGGCTGGAGGAGGAGCAGGGGAACAAGGTGGCATGGAAGCCTGGGCAGGTGTCTCAAAAGGGAGGCGTGGTCAGCAGTGCCAGGTTCTACCAAGTGGTCAGCTGGAACGACCAAAAACATGGTCCACTTGTTAGCTGGAGGGTAAAGAGAGGGAAGGAGGCTGAAGAGACAGAAGGATGAGTGAGAGACCACACTGGAGATTTCTAGAAGTCTTCTGAGATGTTTGGCTGTGAAGAAGTGGGAGGAGGGCAAAGGATGAGAAGTCATTTTCTAAAAGGCAGGACAGGAGACAGTGTTGAGATGCTGCTGGGAAGAGGAGGTTCAAATACTGAAGAGCCCACTGCCATTGAGCTGGTTTTGATTTATAGCAACTCTTATGAGATAATGAAGGGAGTGAAAAAAGGAGGCGAGTTTTCCGAAGAACTATGAGGGCAGGAGGCCTAGGATGGCAGGAGGGATCGCACCCCAACTGTTAAGAGGAAAGATGCAGACATGACAAAGGCATAAGCGTTAAGTGTGGAAGCCAGCACAGGCCTGACTCTTTGATAACCTACGATAACCTACTCTCTCTGTAAATAAAGCAGATGATAAAGTAAATCGATAAGCGACCTTGGTTTAGATGTTATCAGTAATGCTGAGTCTCAGTTTCTATTCTGTAAAATCATAACAGCAGAGTCTTAGTTTCTATTCTGTAATAACCACCTTGCCAGGCTGTCATAAGGATCCCACAGAAAACATTTTTTAAAAGGTGCATATGGCATCATCCACTGATGGGGCCTGCTCCGTGCCAGGCGCTGTGTTGGTGCTCCCAACGAGGCTCTCGGGGAAGGAGCATCGTGGCTACACTGATGCTTTCACTTCATTAGTTTACATACAGCAGGTGTTCAGCAAATATTTCTTTGCTTTTTCTATGACAGTAATCAGTATTAAAAGCTAGGGTTGTTGTTTTTAAATTTCAAATTAAGTTGGTTTAATTCCAGGTAGTACAGAATTCTGGGTGTAAGCAACACTTGAAGAGCAGACTCTGACCGGATTCTGGCCTGCGTTTACTTTGCACAGCCAAGACAGGAAGGGCCGAGCAAGAAGAACTGAAGAGAAGAACCATCAAAGGGTTTCCTTTTCTCCATTCTTCTTAAAAGTACAATGGGCTCCAAGACAGCACTTCATCCTAACTACCAGTGGCAAAGGAGCGATAGCAGAGAATCCAGATGATCTGAGCAAGAATGGAAGTAAGATTCATCTTTACCTCAGTCACAAAGAACAGCGTATTATTTTTTGCCATATTTCTTAATTCTACTCATTTGCCTGTGGCCTTCGTTTTTAGCACCTGAGCGTCTTCTGTTTCTGCCTGAAAGCTTTGTCTTCTCTGTCTACTTCTTGGGTGGCTGCAGGGGCTTCTTGTCACTTTTGTGGCCTAACATGGTGCTTGCTGTCCCTTGCTCAGACCTGCCACAAAACCCACAAATCTTTATTTTTTAAAAAACAGTAAATTTTAATTTTTTCTTTGATTTCTGACAAGCAGGAGTATGTTAGCAGCATGGGGCCCCTCCTGTCAAAGGCCCAGGATTCCAGGAAGGCTGGTGAGACAGAAAAGGGACAGCGTGGAGAGTGTGGTTTGAGATGAACTGGCAGAGTGAGCTGAGCAAGTCCAGATCATCTCATCTGTGGCTTGGCTTTGCCACAACCATTCCCTAGCTGATTCTGATGAGAACACCCAGCCGGAGCACAGCTAGAGCCCTGTGCTAATGTTACACTGCTAGACTCGACAATGCACTGCCAGGGGGTCCCAGCTTGAGATTTCAGTTCATTAACAGCAACAGTCGACAGGTCACAGGGTATCCACCCAGGAAACTGACTACAGGTGGAGCTGGTGGCTCTTCACATGCACACTCCAGAGGAGACGTGGGAAGTCTTTACGGAAAACCTAAGAGCGGGTGCACCCCTTTCGCACACCCACATACCCGACAGCTATACCTGCTGTAAATGCCTCTCTCCATTCTCATTGGCAGGGCTGCTCTCCGACCCATTACTGCTTCCTGATTGCTCTTTTTCATTCAACAAAGCAGTGGCATATGCTAATGTGTCCTGTAGGAGGTTTACACACAAGAACAAAAAGTTAGTGGGTACTCAAAAGTAGCAGCAATTCACAGAAAGGATGAGCACTCCCTTTATCAGTGTCACAGCTGCGCCCAGGCTCAGCCCTAGACCCACCATAGGCCCTTTTCTCCTGAGTAAGTGATACGCATAGATTTGCCCAAGTGTAAAACAGTCTGCTGTCTTCTCATAGATGCAATGTTCTAACAGGAGGGTTGTCTCCTATGTTGTCTCATTTTCAATCTGTTATTGTTGTTGTTGTTCTTAATTGCTGTAGAGTCATAGACAACTCATAGCAACCGTATGAACACCTGTATAACTTGTATAACTTACATCTTCTCTCCAGGTTCATAGGGTTTCTGAGACAAGCTATTTCGGAAGTGGATGCCACTCCTGATTCCAAGCTTGTTTTAATTGGGGAGCTCCACCAAACACTGTCAACCATGGGTAACCATTATCAAATCTGACACATTAGTGTCACAGTGTTTAGCATCACAGCAACCACGAGTTACCTCTGTACAGCAATGCACAGACCAGTGCTATGCCACTTAGAAGAATGTTTGACCAAAAAGAATTAAAACCAGGCCTGAGGGCCGCGGATTAAAATCATTCACCTTTGGCTTGGTAGCATCATTTTCTGTCCATTAGACCAACTGAGCTCTCTCTCTGTTGTTAAGTGTCGTTGTGTCATAGACTCATAGCGACCCTATGAACGAAAGACCTGAACACTTGTATAACTTTCATTGATTCTCCAAGTTCACAGGGTTTCTGAAGGCAAGCTATCTAGATGTCTATTTTTTGAGGCTGCAATTCCTAAAAAGCATACTGAAAATTCTTGCAAGGGGTTTCAAACCATACCAAACAGAAAACAATCCTCACCTGAGCGGAAATTGTTCGCTGAAAGGTTTTTCCAGTTGATGTTTCATTAGAGACATTACTCTGTGGTGTCCAGTAATGTTCTGACATCTGACATGAAAAGTAAAAAATGCCATCAAGGTGACAGAAAAGTTTTATCACTCCACATTTCTACCATTAGATACTAGAGTATAAAAAAGCACCTAAAATACTGACCAAGTGGGTATAAATCCACCCAAACCGTTATTACATCAGGAGATGATTTCATGGAAAATCCACTTCCATTCTAAAGAGCTCAATAAAATGTCGCTTCTTATGTAACTGCTCCTACCTTTCTAACTTACGACACATGTGCTAAGACACTAATTTAGTGCATAAAGGCAGGTATCAACTGTACCAATGAAATGTTTAAAGTCTGAAAATATTTTACGGTCAGTCTTTTCAGTTTAAAAGATTTTTTTCACCCTTGATAAAATATGCTGTTATTGACATTTATGGATAGATGGATAGTAAAAAATATTCAAAATTCAGTTACCTTCTTCTGTAACCACTGTACGGCCCAACTCCAATGGTGGGAATTCTCCTTAAAATACTCCTTAGCAGCAGGACACCTGGTCATTGAAGAATATTTTGGTTAACCCTCTGCTCTCTGTGAAACTGTGGCTTAGGCTACAGTACTTTTCATTCTGGAATACATGCTATTTCTTATTAAAATTCAGTTATCTGTATATTTTTAATTTTGTTGTTTGGGTGGATAATATACTCAAAGGCTTAAACTTCAAAAGATACTAAAGGTAAATATATAGTGAAAAGTTTAATTTTCAGACCCCATTCTATTAAAATTCCAAGTTGAAAAACTTAATGACAAAACTCAATCACAATGTTACATAATACAGAAGCCCTTGGATATAGTCAAATTCATCTTTTAATTCCTGTGATTTGAATGATGTGAAATGAATGAAATTATAGAAAAAAACATTTTTAAATGTGACGTTGGAAAAAAAAAAAAAGTGACGTTGGAGGGCTCCTCTCCTACTTTCATATTTAGAGAACTGTCCTCCATATTTGAAGACAATTCAGGGTGATACTGCCATTAGTGTGTGTATATATTGATGTGCAATGGATATGGAAGGGCACAGAAAGGCTTGTTTGGCTTCTGAATATTATCTTTGATATTTTTACTGAATATCTACTGATGTAAGAATTCATGCATTATTTCAAATGAGTTCAGCATATCTTAAGCTCAAGGAACTGAAGAACAAATTCAAACCTCGAGTTGCTATAATCAAGGATGCTTTCGGCAGAACGTTAAATGATCCCGGAAGTATTAAAAAAAGATGGAAGGAATATACTGAGTCACTGTATCGAAAGGAATTGGAAGACACAGAAGAATTTCATGAAACAACATACGAGCAAGAGCCTATGGTGATGAAAGAAGAAGTTCAGGCTGCTTTGAAGGACATGGCCAAAAATAAGGCTCCAGGAATAGATGGTATACCAATTGATATATTTCAGTTAACAGATGCTGCCCTGGACGTGCTCACCAAGTTGTGCCAAGAAATCTGGAGAACGACCACTTGTCCAACTGACTGGAAGAGATCGATATTTGTTCCTATCCCAAAGAAAGGCGACCCAACCGAATGTGGAAACTACAGAACAATTTCACTGATTTCACATGCAAGCACGATTTTACTGAAAATTATCCAAAAACGACTGGAACAGCACATCAACAGAGAACTACCAGAAGCCCAGGCTGGTTTCAGAAGGGGTCGTGGTACTAGAGATATTGTAGCTGATGTTAGATGGATCTTGGCTGAAAGCAGGGAATACCAGAGGAATGTCTATCTGTGCTTCATTGACTATGCAAAGGCATTTGACTGTGTAGATCATAACAAACTGTGGCTGACTCTGAGAAGAATGGGAATCCCAGAACACTTGATCGTTCTAATGCGAAACTTATACTTGGACCAGGAGGCAGTCGTCAGAACAGAGCAAGGGAACACTGCATGGTTCAAAATTGGGAAGGGCGTACGCCAGGGATGCATCCTATCTCCATACCTCTTCAACCTATATGCAGAACAGATTATCCGGGAGGCTGGGCTCTATGAGGAGAAATGCGGGGTCAGGATTGGTGGACGATTTATCAACAATCTGCGTTATGCGGATGACACAACCCTGCTTGCTGAAACTGAGGAGGACCTGAAGCGCCTGCTGCAGAGGGTCAAGGACTGCAGCCTGCAATATGGATTGAGGCTCAATGTCAAGAAGGCAAAGATTCTCACCACTGGACCAATCGGCAGCATCAGGATGGATGGTGAAGAGATTGAGATTGTACACAGCTTTAGTTTGCTTGGCTCCATAGTCAACAGTCTTGGCACCAGCAGCCAGGAAATTAAAAGGCGCATTGCCATGGGAAAGTCTGCTGTTAGGGACCTCTCCAAAGTGCTGAAGAGCAGTGGTGTCTCTCTGGAGACTAAGGTGCGTCTGATACAGGCCATGGTCTTCGCAATCACCTGTTATGCATCAGAGAGTTGGACAATGACCAAGGAGGATAGAAGGAGAACTGATGCCTTTGAGCTGTGGTGCTGGAGAAGAGTACTGAGAATACCATGGACTGCTAGGAAAACAAATAGATTTGTCCTGGAGAGGGTTAAACCGGGTGGCTCCTTGGAGGCAAGGATTCTGAGGCTCCGTCTAACTTACTTCGGACATGTAGTGAGGAGAGACCGGTCCTTGGAGAGGGACATCATACTTGGGAGGGTGGAGGGACGGCACAGGAGAGGAAGGCCCTCTATGAGGTGGATTGATTCAGTGACTGGGATAATTGTGGTGGGAGTGTCAGAGACAGTGCGACTGGCACAGGACAGAGCGGAGTTTAGGGCTGTTGTACATAGGGTCGCTATGAGTCACAGGCGACTCGACGGCACATAACAACAACAACATAACAATTTCAAATGCGCTCTAGTGTATGTTATATACATTTAATAAGTTAAATGCAGCAGCTGTAGTTCATCACAGCTGTCAATTTTACTTTGATATAAGTCTAGGGATAGCAATTCCCATGCTTAAGAAAAGGCATACATCTGGAGCAGAATAAATGAACTATAAAGAAGGCATGGTGAAAGTCAATGATGGCTGTGTTATATACTTAATAACCTTGAATTATCACACAATCCTTTTTTGTTTGTCAATATACAAAATAAAGGAGTTGAAAAATTTTTCTGCTAAAGTTCTTTCTGGTATCAAAAAGATTCACTTTGAAGTCAACTGGGAAAGTCTGCTATTAAGGATCTCTCTAAAGTACTGAAGAGCAATGGTGTCTCTCTGGAGTCTAAGGTGCATCTGATGCAGGTCAAGGTCTTTGCAATCACTTGTTATTTGTCAGAGAGTTAGACAATGACTAAGTAGGATAGACGGAGAATTGATGCCTTTGAGCTTTGGTGCTGGAGAAGAGTATTGAGGGTACCATGGACTGCTAAGAAAACAAAGAGATTCATCCTGGAGAGGGTTAAACCGGGCTGCTCCTTGAAAGCAAAGATTCTGAGGCTTTGGTCATGTTGTAAGGAGAGAACGGTCCTTGGAGAAAGACATCATACTTGGGAGAGTGGAGGGACAGTACAGGATCGTGATGAGTGTGTCAGAGGCAATGAGATTGGCACAGGACAGAACAGGGTTTAGGGTTGCTGTACACAGGGCCACTATGAGTTGCAAGCGACTTGACGGCACATAATAACAACAACAACAACCACCTGTCCTCAGCTAATACCTCTACGATTCTGCCATGTCACTTTACCATCTGTGACGTGCGACTAATGACAATCCCTAACTTCATGGGGTAGTTGCAAGGATAATCTAATACAGACTAAGACCTTGGGACAGTGCAAAGATAATGTAATATAGGACAAGTCCTTAGCACAGTGCCTGGGCTCCTAAGTGCTCCACAGCTGTACTTCAGAATTTCTCCTCTTGAAAGAGTTTTTTGAAATTAGGGCCCTAGACTATCAAAGAGTAGGTGGCTCTGAGTAAAGGTTTATCGACTACTTACTGTGAGGCCCTCAAAGGCTTTGAATCCTGGTCTCCCCACATAGGGTTGAGTTGTCTAGCTTTCCCCCACAAATTCCAAGAGCGCCCAACTCATTTGCTATACCCTGTCACCTCTTTTCAGATCACCTGAAGAGCCTTTTATAACTTCGAAGAAAACACAATGTGACTAATCAGATTCTTCAGGCTCTAAACAAAGCTGACTCCCCCCCCCCTGTATTTGCCTTATTCAAACAGCATGTCTCCCCTGCATATAAAGTTTGTACTTACTTTTGAGCAAGAGTCACAAGAAATTTGACACACTGGTAGCAGCGACTGCTGTCCACATGATTACTGTGGTGCATCAACGCTAAGGGAAAAGAGGGAAGAAAATTTAACAATAATACACTAACCAGAAAGTACGGCTAAACAACAGTAAGGTCTGTTGTTCTGAAAGTTTATGAATTATATTGCTAAGCAAGTAAAAGCAATTGAAATGATGGTGTTGCTTGATTCAATAGGACTCCCCAAATTCTGATGGTAGAAGCATCTTTACCTGCAGTGGTGGAAGACTGACTACTAAGGGAACTGAAAAGGAACTAAAACTTAATATTCACTGATTATTTATTCACCTAGAGATCGCCAACCTTTCCACATACTGTCCTACTGAAAGAATAGCTGTTATATATCCTTAAGTCTGACAGATGGAACATTATGACAGTTAAATTCAACATGTATTTATTTCCTGAGACCTTGCTGTACTTTAAGGATTACAGATAAGACCTGGTCTCTGCTCTTAAGGAGTGCATAGGGCATGGTGTAAATATTTCAAATCTGAGTGCTATTCTGAATACAGCGCATTATTCCAAAATATGCAGCCTGAAAAGCTGGAGCTATACAATTTTTTTGGCTTAAGCATCATTCTGCAGTATAACACTCAGTAAGACATTCTGAATCTTAACAATTCCACAGGTTTTGAACAGAACTGTGTCACAGAATTTCTAAGGTGAGACATCTTGATGGAAGCAGCCAACCACAGCTTTCTCCTGTAGAGGTGGTGATGAGTTCGAACCACTGACCTCTTAGCAGCCAAGTGCTTTAACTTGTGTGCCATGAGGACTCACGTATTCAAAATAACCAAACCTACTGTTGAGGTTCGATTTTGACTCACTGTGACCCATCATCAGGTTTCTGAAACTGTAATTTTTATAGTGTATCTCTTTTTCTCCAGGGGGGCCACTGAATTAGAACTGGAGCCCTTCCAGTGAGCAGGACAACACATAAAGTACTATGACAACAGGGCTCTTTTCTACAACATAAACAGAAAACCCTTACTGCTGTCAAGTTGGTCTGACTCCCTGCTGACGCTCCCGAGCGGCCGAGACCGAAACTCTAACAAGAGGAGGCTGCCTATCTTCTCTCGAGGAGTCAATGGTCGTTGAGACTGTCAGAGACACCCAGGCTCTCAGCTAACTCATTACGAGAGGCTGTGCCACCAGAGCGCTCCTTTTGTAACATAAGGATGCCCCAAATCTCCTCACACACACCAAAGTCTAAAATGACTCATATTAACTGGAAATAGAGGTGGATGATGATAGGAGTTGGATCAACAGTTTCGTGGGTTGTTTTTTTGTTTTTCATGGGAGATTTTTGGTTTGGTTTTAAACGAAGCTTTCATGAGTGTTGTGTTGTTATGTGCCGTCGAGTCGCCTGCGACTCATAGCGACCCTATGTACAACAGCCCTAAACTCCGCTCTGTCCTGTGCCAAT